>NC_041384.1:380087412-380215115 GCF_002162155.2 Triticum dicoccoides
AGCTCTCCCCCTCTAACCCCTCTCCCTCGCCCCCGGCGGCCACCATGGGCGCCGCCCCTCCCCGAGCCCATACACACACACAAGCATGATGAACACACACACACACACACGTAAATATGTATGAATTAATGCATGTATATATTAGTATATACGTATTTCGAGACGATGTATTCGAGATTATATCTATTATTCGAGACGATGTATTCGAGATTATATCTATTATTTGAGACGATGTATTCGAGATTATATCTATTATTGGAGACGATGTATTCGAGATTATATCTATTATTTGAGACGATGTAATTTGAATACTAAATTGTTTTATATTCCTTTTGGCATAGTTAAATAAAAGCTATGGCGGACAATATCGACAGAGAGGGAGAACAAACCATGTTCGATATAATACGCGGGCCAGATGATGATCAGAATGAAGAAGATTATGACGGCTCCGAATTTCTAAACAACACCGGAGAGGGTGATATGATATTCGATCGGGACGACCGAATTGATGAAGTCATGAACTATGATTGTGACAACACCGGAGAGGTATATATATTTATATAAGCAGGCATCTGGTGATCATCACATGTTTTAAATGAGTTGAAGATATATTAACGAATCAATCTTTCTTCTTTCAGCCATCCGGATCGAGCAAATCTTCAGGCAATAGGACGAAATGAGGCCCGAACAAAAAGTTGAAGGAGGGCGTAAAGTATAATATCGAGGCAATCAAACCTAATGGCGAACCATTAGCGCCTAAGAAGATTGCGGACAAGTTCGTTCGTCACTGCGGAGTTCTTGTGAAGGACCAACTCCCGATCTCCCTTCAAGAATGGAGAGAGCCAGCAAAGCCACGTCCAGATCTTACTTTTGTCGACGACAGACAAAAAAGTCTACTTTGGGATACTCTCATGGAACATTTCACCCTACCAGATCATTTCACAGTAGCAGATGTGCAGAAAGTCAAGCACGCTGCTCTTAGGAAGATGGCGGTTGCATTCAAGAACCACAAGAATCGTGAATGGGACAAGTACGTTAAGGGAGGAAGGAAGACTCCAGTATTCGAGGGAACACTAGAGAATCAAAGTGCTCATTGGGACGATTTCGTGAAATTCAAGGATTCAGAATTAGCTAAGGAACGGTCAAGAATAAACAAGAAGAATGCCGAAAAAGGATAAGTTCCATAAGCTGGGGCCAGGTGGCTACGCGGTGGCAATGCCTAAGTGGGATAAGTCTGAGAAAGAGATGGAGGATGCAGGTGTCACTTCGGTTACTAAGAGCTGGCCCCCCAGGTGCAGGACTTGGTTCTATGCGCATGGGGGGGAGTTGGACCCGAAGACAGGCAATGTTTCGACGAAGGCATGTCTGAACGGAGCCGACGATAATATACTTGTTGCAATAGAAGAGGCTAGAACGGGGGTGTTCCAGCCCAACAGAGAGAACGACGAGCTTACGCATGCCCTGGGAAATCCTGAACACCCGGGAAGAACACGAGGCAAGGGCGCTATTCCATGGTATGAGGGGTTTTCGGACTGGAACGCCGACTACAGAACCCGTGTGAGAAGGAAGATTGCGGAGGAGAAGCAGAGGAAGATGGAGGAGGAGAAGAGGAAGCTAGACTATGAACGCCTTCAAGGCCTAGAATCAGCGCACATGAACTTGGTAGTCAAATTCCAGCGGTAGCAGGAGCAGATCGACTCACTTAGCCAGCAAAGGGGATCTCAGCAGCTGCAGCAGCTAATGGATGATCCAGCATTGGATACCACCGCCCCATCCATGTCGAGAAGTAGCGTGGGTTCCGCCCCGTTTGACGCAATGCTAGATAGATACCCTGTGGATGACATCGCGGAGAACACTAACTGCGAGCTACACTTCAAAATTAAGAACATATCCTTGAAGGTGGCGGACGGTGTTGCTTATACAAATTCCCCCGATGCAACCTTCCATTGCAACCTAATTCTAGCAGGCTATGCTCGTGTCGTGGTTGATGAGGTGGCGGACCAATATTAGGGCCCGCGGCGCTTCGCTCTTGCCCTTCCGCCTCCCTGCACGGCCAAGTCCGGGCGCGCCTTGGGACCGTGGGCTACTGTCGGCGTTCTGGGAATGGGGGTCCCCAGAGTTGCCTGCCTGCGGCCTGCGGCGTGGCTCAAAGGGGAGCCCAGCACGGCCCATCTTCACCAACGCAAACCCAAGACCCTCGCGAGGGGCCAAGCCTCGTGGGGCGGACGACGCGGAGCTTCCTCAGGCACGGCCTCATCAGGATGGCTCGCGAGGAGGCAGAGAGATCAAGGTGGGGTACCTCACGAGGTGCCCGTGACGCAAGCCATGACGACCAAGGGCGCCAGACGGGTGCCAGCCCGTGCAGTGTCCTCCTTTCCCCTTTGGTGCAAAGGGGGCAAGGGCAGCCGCGGAGTACCGATGCATCAGGCAAACATTGCCATTTCGGTGCAACAAGACCAAGACCAGGAGGACTGCAAGATGGAGGTCATCGTGGAGCCCAAGACGGCGTCACCACCAGAGCTTTGTGCAGGCAAAGACTACTTTTGTCAGGATAACTGGTACTAGTTGTCCCCTTTCAAATTAGCCCGCCATTGTTGGCTCCCTTCCCGCTTGATATTTGGGAAGAGGACCAGGGCCTCTATAAATAGGACCAGCCACCTGCAGGATGAAAATCGGGGGTGAGCGGTTAGAGGTGGGAGAGAGGCATCATCAGTTGTGAAGAGAGAGAGAGAGAGAGAGAGAGAGAGAGAGAGAGAGAGAGAAGGGTGACTGGACTCCTCCCAGCAGTTCATCGCCCCAGCCAGGAACAGACCCTCGCGAGGCTGTTCTTCCTTGTATTGTGCATCACCATCAGCCCAAGAGGCAATCCACCACACCACACACTGGAGTAGGGTATTACACCACAACAGTGGCCCAAACCAGTATAAACCCTGTGTCTCTTGTGTTGTTCTTTCCATAGCTTAGATATTAGCGAGGTGGCAGGGTGTAGGTAGGTAGGGGGCGAAATCTCCGCGTGCACCCCAGTGTTCGAACCTCAAGGGTCTGCCGGAACCCGAAATCCGACACCACAGCATCATCACTGATAATGGCACGAACTTTACGGCCGACGAGGTAAAGCTCTAGTGCAAAAACTTGGGCATCAAGCTCGATTACACTTCTGTCTATCACCCATAGAATAACGGCCAGGTCGAACGTGCAAACGGTCTTATCATGAGCGGCATTAAACCCAGATTAGTACAATCCCTCAAGGAATCTAACTCACACTGGGTAGAGGAGCTCGACTCCGTACTCTGGGGGCTGCGGACCACACCGAATCGCACCACCGGATATACACCATTCTTCATGGTGTACGGTGCTGAGGCAGTTCTGCCTTGCGACATAATTCATGACTCACCTCGAGTGCGCATGTACGAAGAAAGAGAAGCCGAGCTCGATTGGCAGGACAGTTTGGACGCATTAGAGGAGGAGCGTGACATGGCAAAAGCCCGTTCCGCATTTTATCAACAACAGGCTCGAAGATACCAAAGCAAAGAAGTACGGGCCAAAAATTACAACGTTGGTGAATTAGTTCTACGCCTGCCGGACAAGAAAAAGGGCAAACTCAAGCCCAAGCAGGAAGGTCCCTTCATCATCGACCAAGTCCTGACTAGTGGTGCGTACCGCCTATGAAGTTCATCGGATAACCGACTCGAGCCGAACCCATGGAACGCAGCCCGCCTCCGAAGATTCTATGCCTAGCGCCGGATCCTGTGTTCGTCCCCTTACTCTGTCCATTTTTTATATATACCTTTTGTCTTACATTTCTCTCCTTCTCTCTCTCTTTCCCTCTTATAGCCTTTAGAGGCTCACAAAGTGACACGCTATCCACGCTCAGCAAACCTGGGGGCTTCTTTCAATAGAAGCTTATTTTTACGGGCTTCACGCCCAACACATGTGTCAAACTTCCGCGTGTACTTTATTCACCACTATATGCATCGATATGACTTAAGTTTTGGCCAAGCTGGGTTGCCTGGCTCCTGTGCTTACCCCTACGTTCCCGATTGTTCGGCTAGGCGGTAAAGGGAGCACCTCTTCGATTGTTACTGCCGGGTCAGCCGGACGTGTACCTCAGACTGGGTGAAGCCGAAAGCTAGCGTTCTTAAGGGAATATTCGGTCGGTGAACTAAAGACGGTCTTTTTTATTTTTTCCACGTGCCCCCAGATGTTTTTCCTGCGTTTCTCTTCACAGCATGGACATGCACTTTAGGGCATGCCTCCCAGGGAAAGGAACCCCTAACGGAACTATTCTCCCTGGAAGATGTTTCTTACTAACCATGTAATATAACATACTAGTCGGGCACTTGTCTGTTCACGCCATAATGACCCCTACGCCTGGTCTCCACGCATTCCCCGGTTACTATATAACCGCATGGGAATTCGGACACACTCCAGACCGTCAGGTCCCGAGGCTGAAGCAAAAAGGTCGGCCATGACAAATGATCTACAATCCGGCTAGAAGGCATTATAAATGTCAATTAAATTACATAGTCATTTTGACAGATTGTACTCCTCTTCAATACCATCTAACAGGTTGTCTAATTTACAGTCCTACTGGGAATACTTTGCGGCCAACTCTACTTGGCCGTATACTAAGCTCACAGGGATCTCCTTCCGATCGGGCCCTACAGGACCAACCTCGGCCATATGGTTGGGGTCGGCATGTGAATACCGTGTCTTCACCATGGCCCAGGCCTCCCTAGCGCCTTGACGACATGCTGATATCTTCCACAACTGGAAGTGCCGCCGTGCTCCCCTCAGCTTCTCCGCAAGCTCTCCAAGACCTTCGGGTGTGGAGACGGATGGCCACAGGACCTGGGCGACGCCTCACATCGCCTGCCGAACTCGATCGAGCAATTGCAAGAGCTCGGGAAGAAGGTCACCCGTAGAACCGGGCATCTCCTCTGCAGGACGACCTATTAACATACCTATGGATATTGCTCTGTTAATCAACGGCACCACCGAACTTTATTTTAAAAGGTTCATTCAAGCACTTACTAAATATGCCGCGTCGAAGCCGCTGATTCTCCTTCACGGAGTCTGACAGCTGGGCACGAACATCCTTTAGCTCGATGCCCAGCCGGGTGTTGGCATCTTGGAGAACGTTCTTCTCCCCCGTCACCTTTAACAACACCCTCTCACCAGCCTTTAGTTGGCGTTCGAGGTGTTGCCTTTCCGGATTCAATTCGGCGCCATCTGCAATTTTATTTGTCAGATTCGCACAAAAGCCGTGCTTTGCCACATACTTATCTTTCGAAATGTATATTACCAGAGGGGGTCTCCTTAGGCTCCCCTGCCGCGGCTAGTGCGGCCTCCAGTTGGGCTTTGCACTCTTCCAGCTCCTGGGTCAGTAGGGAATTCTTTTCTGTAAGAACCTGCATTTCAAATGATCCTTAAACCAGTTATTCTAATTGTTTTCAGTCTCGGGCGCTGCTGCTACATATATATTTACCAAAATTTTCTTACCCGTATGTCTTTTACATATTGCTCCGTGGCTCTGGCTAGACCATTTTGAGCGGCACGGAGGTGCGCATCTCCCGAATTGAAGGCATCTAATGCCTCTTGGGAGAAGCAAGCGTCGCGCAGAATTGTCCGGCGACACCTGTGGTTCATGGCACTTTCCACCTTTGAGTTGGTGGAAGATAACCCGTCCGCATCCTCCGTCGAAGGAACGTCTAGCACACGCCTTGCGTTCGCTTCCGCCCCCGGACCAGGCTTCAGAGCCTGGCTGGTGGAGGCGCGATTAGCAGCCTCTCCGGATATAGTCCGGCGAGGTCTCTTTGTCCTGAAAAGGGCACGAGTGTCAAATGCGCCTCGAAGGTATAACAACTGGGATAAAGGGGCGCGCCATACCTTCACGCTGATGCCTCGTTCCGGACTGCACCTCTTTTCTGCCCATGGGGCCCTGCGGCCCCTGGTTGGTTTGTCACCGCAGGTTCGGCCTTCTGCCTCAAAAACCTCCCCTGCAAAGTTCGGTTGCAATCAGGAAATTAAACATGCATGGATGGACCCCTGTCCGGGGTACAGGGACTTCGGTCTCAGGTACCTGGGGTGTTCGGATTAGCCCTGGGTAATCGGCTGTAATGGCCACCAAGGCGTTGTCCTCGCTCAATTGATGGAACACTCCGTCAATCAGCTCCACAGATATGTCCGGATCCTCTTGAGAGGCCGGGTCGAGAGACCATCCTGAGTCCTCGGGTTGTGGAGGCGGGCTGCTTATGTCCTTAACGGCCCAGCGCAGTTCCTGCGTTGAAGTCATCAGACTAAGTATTTAACAATGGGAACACTAAACCGATGTGCAAGTAAATGCGACCACTTACCCAGCTTGGGGGATTGTGCATAGAGAATCCACCCTGTGGGTTGACGCGGAGAAATTCCTCCTCTTCTCCCTTGTACAAAGTGGACAAGATCTTTAATAGAGCGGCAACTGAATCTGGCCCTTCACGGCCGTAGCGGGTGGCATCGTCCTCCCCGTTGAAATCCCACATGGGGTGGCTTCTGTACTGAAGCGGCTGCACCCCCCGCATGATGCATTCGGCCATAACTCCGATCATGGTTAGTCCGGAATGGGCCAACAATCTTATTCGGCCCATGAGATAAACGATGTCCCTGTCACTTTCCCTTTGAGGGCTCTATGGACGCCAGCTTAGGCGCTTCTTTAAAGGAGGACTATCGAACTCTCGGAGGCCGATCCTGACAGGATCCGGCAGCGGGACATCTTCTATATAGAACCATTCCGAGGGCCAGTCTTCGGACGCCTTCTTTGGGGTTCCGGGCAGATATCCGGTCCCGGCAATGCGCCATACTTCGGCTCCGCCCACTGGACAAGAAGCTCAAGCTTGTCAACGTAGTCCAGGTTATGCTCGTCCACCTGATCCTCCCGTGTCAACGACGGGCCTTCAACCTTTGGGAGTTCGACCCGGCGCAGCATCAAACTCTTAACAGGCTCTTCGACACGACGTACGAAGATGCCTGGAGGATGCTTTTCAAGGGCGCCGAGGCTCCCGCATCCACTGCTGAGGATCGCGGATTCAGTACTCAGCATCACGCTCATGCGGTAAGCTGTTTTTGTCCTTTTACAGCGTATCAGTTTTTCATAGTTTGACTCTATGCAGGATCTGAGTTCCCTTATCTTTGATAGGATTGGGAGGTGACATCCAGACAGATCAACTGTCCAGCTCCTTTGCCTGAAGGCCCAGCGGACGCCCATTTGGCGAAGCTGCTGGTTCCGGCACCCTACATGGTGCCGGAGAAGAAGGCCAAGAAGGCCGCGGGGACTCGAAGGAGTGCCCGGCTCCAGGAGGTGTCGGATTCGTCATCCGACGGTCCCGAAGCGCCTTCCTCTCATGAGGACGAGGAGGAAGAAGAAGAGACCTCTCCCCCTCCACTGGGAGGAGAGAAGAAAAGGAAGGCCGCCCTCTCTGAGGAGGCCGGAGGGTCCAAGAAGGGGAAAACCCTTCCTCCGGACTGCTCCACCGATGTCGACGATGACGAAGAGGAGTGGCAGCCCAGGGCCAAGCCCCTGGCGAAATCGTAAGTGTCCGGATACCGGAGTAATTCATAGTATTCGTTTTTTGCACAGCTTTCCCTTATGTCGAATATGTTTATGCAGCCCACCCAAAGATCGGCTCGACGCATCGTCGAGCGGCTCACTGGACCCGTCGGAGGTGAACTCGCTTCCGACGGCTTCACCCCCCCGCCCTGCGGACGACACCGAAGTGTTGTCCCAACAGGTTCCAAGCCGGGAGGAGGTGGTCCTGGAGGCGCCGCAAGGCGACCTCCCGGACTCCAGGAGTAAAGGGGATGAAACCCCCCAGGGCTCTAAGTCCGGCTCAAGGCTGGATGCCACTCTGGAACCTTCAAAGGTTCCAGAGTCCGGCGGGCAACCTCCTTCCAAGAGGAGCAAGCCCACTGTGCCGGTGACCCCCGTCCAACCGGGGGCGCTGGATAATCTGTTGGAGGTGCTCGAAGGTGCCTCCATCGACGAGGGACACCGCACTATCATGAGTGCGGTGGTCCAGAGGGTTCAGTCCGCCAAGAGCTGAAGCTTGCACTAGCCTTTTAACAGGCTTTGAGGTAAGTAAAGAATGTTTAAATAATGTTACCGCATAGACAATAGCCCATGATGCTCTGTTGGGCGTTCGGGAAGAAAAGCCGAATAGAGGATCAAAGAATTCGCAGGAGTCTAACAAAAGGAGTCAATATGCATATGCAGGCTTCTCTGCTAGCGTCCGCCGCACTAACTGCGGAAGTGGATGTGCTGAAGCAGAGCCTCGAGAAGTCCGAGCAAGATCTCGGGCGTGGCAAGAAGCAACTCAAGGAGAAGGAAGGAAAGAAATACCCTGTTTGATTATGTATATAAAAAGGCGCAATTGCAAAAAATGACAGGATTGACATGGCTATTGTAGGGGCCGCGTCCGAGGTGGCGACCCTTAAGCAAGCGCTGCTGGAGGCCGAGAAGAGTGCGGCCGCGGAGCGCACCGAGCAGGAGAGGTATGAGGCTGAAGTTGGCAAGGTGCGGCAAGAGATCCAGGTTCTCATGAAGAAACATGAGAATTTGGAGCTTGACTCGAAGACGCGAGCGTCCGAGCTCGCAGCAGCTATAGAAAATGCCAAGTCTGCCAAGATCGAGTCCCAGAAGACCCTCCAGGAGTTGGATGAGGTGAAGAAGATAGCGGCGGGTAAGGCATTTTTTATGCAAAGTAAACATATAAACGTGAGTTACTTGATACTTACCCAAATCCGGAGCTCTCCAGGGGCATTTGCAGATCTTCCCCGGAGTGTATCCGATGCCGCCGCATTCTATCAAGCCGAGGAGGGTAGCTCGACGGAGAAGGTGTTCTGGTCTCAGTACGCTAAGGCCAGACACCCCGTGCCCCTGAGCGACCAGCTGAAGCAACTGGTCGAGCTCCACAAGGTGGCCGAACAGGCCATGAAGGGCCTCCTAGTTTGGCTGTGGCCTGGAGACGCCCTGCCTGGGAGCTATTTCGGGCTGGTGTGGCGGCTGGTGGCGGCCTGTCGAAGGCTTGAAGACATCAAGCGCTCCGTCTGCATTGAAGGTGCCCGTAGGGCCCTTGCCCGTGCTAAGGTGCACTGGGGCAAGCTAGATGCGGAGAAGCTTGTGAAGGACGGGCCACCACCGGGGAAAGAGCACCGCAAGCCCGAGAATTATTATAAGGATGTTCTGAAGGGTGCCCGCCTTGTTGCAGATGAATGTACCAAGGATGTATTTTTTGAGTAAAACCCGCTCGTGTTATCCTGTGCGCTGAAAACTTGTTCATATGCGCTAAGCAATGCTGCTTGAATTTAAAATATTACCTTATGTGCGGCTGTTTATCAATACTGAGAGATGGCGAGTCGTCGGCTTCTGACCCCTTGCTGCTAGTGCTGGGGTGTTCGGGGATAAACCTGGGCGCTCTTTTTCCCATATTTGGGTCCTTCGAGGGAGGCGCTCAGCCCAACGAACGAGGCAATCGGACTATAATGCGTGAACACTCTCACTTAGCCATAGAATTCTATAATTTTAAATTTCGGCGAAGCCCCTAGTATTCGGAAGACCGAGTTCGGGGCGCTATCCACGCCTTGGCCGGACAGAGCCGACTCCTCGCCCTAAGCGGCATAAGTCTTTAAGGACTCGAAAAGACCTCTCGAACAACGACCAGCTGTCGCCTCATCATGACGGTCAATTTTAGCTTTCTCCACTGAGGTGCTCGACCCAGCTCAACCGGGGCACAATCGCAGTGGTTCTCCTAGTGCTACCTTAGCCGATATAGCGGAACGTAAGGCACCAAAACATAGGAGCCGGGCAAACCCAAATATTGACCCAAGACATGATTCAGAGCCGATGCATATAATGCTATAAGTTCGGGGTGCCGCACTTGTTAAAGTGTTTGGACTTCTCACACCATATTGAGGGGTACTGAAGCCCCTGGCGTATTTTGGCCATACCAAGTGTACGGGTGCAACATGTCATTAAGGAACATATATATAAAAAAAAGGTAATGCAAAAAATAAACAAAAGCTATGCATTGTTCATTAAAATAACTGCGATCAAAGCAGAACGATACAAGTAATGCGATAAACGAAAAAGTTGGACTATTTAACATTCTGCTCCAGGGGAAAGCTGCGGAATAGTATGCGAAACAGGTATACTGCTCGTGATAGAGACCACCTGGGATTTCCGTAATGCGGCATGGCTTGTCTGCTTCCCTGGTCCTTGCATCGTTTGTGCGGCAATTGAACTACCGAACAAGCCTTCCGAAGAGTAGATTCCTGGAAGTAAGAGAAAAGTATAAAAAAATCGGCAGCCCCTGGTGCGGTTTATGCCGTGTTTTGGGAGTGCCGTGATGGTGCCCCTCCCCCTATGCCCGTGGTATTTCTAGAGCGTAGTTATGTACGCGAAGTACTGGTGTTGCCTTTTTGCGGGGGTTGGGGTTGGGGCCGCATTGCTACGCCTGCTCGGAACGTGCCATGCGGTCTTGTTGTAGGTTGCTCCGGGCGCGCTTGACTGTGTCCGGACGTTTAATGGTCGGACTGGAAGACTGCCTGGAGAGGCTGCTTTGTACTTCCGCTACAAGGGCCGCCGTGTGCTTCTCCGTTCGAAGAGAGCGTTCGGTGTTTCCATCGACCGTAATTACTCCTCGAGGGCCTGGCATCTTGAGCTTAAGGTATGCGTAGTGCGGGACCACATTGAACTTGGCGAATGCGGTTCGCCCGAGCAATGCATGGTAGCCACTGCGGAACGGGACTATGTCGAAGATTAACTCCTCGCTTCGGAAATTATCCGGAGATCCGAAGACCACTTCAAGTGTGACTGAGCCTGTACAGCTGGCCTCTACACCTGGTATTACGCCTTTAAAGGTCGTTTTGGTGGGCTTAATCCTCAAGGGATCTATGCCCATTTTCCGCACTGTATCCTGGTAAAGCAGGTTCAGGCTACTGCCGCCGTCCATAAGGACTCTAGTGAGATGAAATCCATCAATAATTGGGTCAAGAACCAATGCGGCGAATCCGCCATGACGGATTCTAGTGGGATGGTCTCTTCGATCAAAGGTGATCGGGTAGGAGGACCATGGGTTGAACTTTGGGGCGACTGGCTCTACCGCATATACGTCCCTTAACGCGCGCTTCCGCTCCCTTTTGGGGACGTGGGTGGCGTATATCATGTTCACCGTCAGCACTTGTGGGGGAAAACCCTTCTGTCCATTGTTGTTTGGCGGCCGGGGCTCCTCGTCGTCATTGCTATGCAACCCCTTGTCTTCATTGTCGGCGCTTAATCTGCCTGCCTGCTTGAACACCCAACAGTCCCTGTTGGTGTGATTGGCCAGCTTTTCGGGGGTGCCATGTATTTGGCACAAGCGGTCAAGTATTCGGTCCAAGCTGGACGGGCCCCTAGGATTTCTTTTGAATGACTTTTTCTGCTGACCGGATTTAGAGCTTCTAAATCCGGCATTAACTGTCGTATCCTTAGCGTTGTCGCCGTTGATGCGGCGCTTCTGCTGGTTGCGACGTGACCTGCCACTAATGTCCCTGGTGTCTGAACGACCAGGGTTCTTAGTCATCTTGTTGCTACAAGCAAGCCAGCTATCTTCTCCCGCGCAAAAGCGGGTCATGAGTGTCGTGAGTGCTGCCATAGATTTCGGCCTCTCCTGTCCTAGGTGCCGGGCAAGCCACTCATCACGGATATCATGCTTGAAGGCTGCTAAGGCCTCTGCGTCCGGACAGTCGAGTATTTGATTTTTCTTTGTTAGGAACCATGTCCAGAATTGCCTGGCCGATTCGTCTGGCTGCTGAATTACGTGGCTTAGGTCGTCAACGTCTGGGGGTTGCACATAAGTACCCTGGAAATTGTCGAGGAATGCAGCTTCCAGGTGCTCCCAACAGCTGATTGACCCTGTTGGCAGGCTGTTAAGCCACTGCCGGGCTGGTCCTTTAAGCTTGAGTGGGAGGTATTTGATGGCGTGGAAATCATCGCCGCGAGCCATGTGGATATGAAGGAGATAATGCTCGATCCATACCGCGGGATCTGTTGAGCCATCATATGATTCGATGTTTATGGGTTTGAAACCCTCAAGGATTTGATGATCCATTATTTCATTTGTGAAGCACAATGGGTGTGCGGCGCCTCTGTACTGGGCGATATCATGACGTAGCTCCAATGAGCTTTGTCTACTGTGTTCGGCCCAGCCGAATTTTTGGCCGGCGTGACGGCTATCGTCTCGAGCCGTGGGGTGCCTACGCGATCCGTAGATCGATCTTGTTTGCCTTGCCTTGTCCTCCAACATGTCTCGTAAGTCCGGCGCATATTCCCGTGCCTTGGTACGGGGTGCGGCTTGGGTGGAGGGCCATGAGGCCTCTCTATCGCGGCCACGAGGTGGCCTGTCGGCCGCGTCAAGTGCTTCCTCCTCTAATCGGGGTAGCAACCTGCGCTTCGCGTAGCACTTGGAGGGGCGTTCGGGTTTATGCTCTTCGGCCGCAAGGACTTCAGTCCATCTATCGACTAGCCGATCTTGATCAGCTTTAAGTTGTTGCTGTTTTTTCTTGAGGCTTCTTGTCGTGGCCATAAGCCTGCATTGAAAACGCTCTTGTTCGACGGGATCCTCCGGCACGGCGAATTCGTCGTCGTCGAGGCCTGCCTCGTCCTCGGAGGGAGGCATACAATTATCGTCCTCGACCTCTCTGTCGGCCGCTCTCTTATGAAGGCTGGTTTCTCCATCCTCCTATGCTAAATCTTGCTCGGGGGGATGTTCTTCGGCGCTTTCCGGGGTATTATTATCTCCCGTGCTGGAATCGCCATTTTTGTGTTGGCGGGATTTTGAGCGGCGTCGCTGACGCCGGCGCTTTTGCTGTTTCTTGGAGGGGTCATCCTCCACTGTTCCATCGCCCTCTCTCTCTTTTGGGGTGTCCACCATGTATATGTCATATGACGAGGTGGCTTTCCAGGGCCTAGTAGGCGCTGGTTCTTCATCATCTCCTTCATCGGCGTCCATACCGTCGATGTCTTCGGAGTCGAAGTCGAGCATGTCGGTTAAGTTGTCGACAGTGGCTACAAAGTGGGTGGTGGGTGGGTTTTGAATTTCTTCATCATCCGTACCCCAACCTTGCTGACCATAGTCCGGCCAGGGCTCTCCTGACAAAGAGAGAGACTTCAGTGATTTCAAGATATCGCCGAAAGGCGAGTGCTGAAAGACGTCCGCAGCCGTGAACTCCATGATCGGCGCCCAATAGGATTCGCTCGGCAGGGGCGCGGACAGTTCGGAGGCCGGAGAAGAATCCGGCTCCATGGAGTCACGAGTCTTGCAGAGTACGGGGCTGGTGTTCGGCTCAACCGCCATTGGGATCGCAGCCCCTGAGGTGGCGTCCAACCGCCCATCCTTGATCGGCGCGGTCAGCTCCGAACTAGGGGTCGGAGCCGATGCAGGTGCGGCCTCCAGGGCACTGTTCGGCGGCAGAGCTAGATCATGCTCGTCGTGACAATGCGGCGCGCTCGGTAGTGGTTCGAATCCGTCGAAGATCAAGTCCCAGCGGATGTTGGCCGTGTAGTTTAAACTTCCGAATCTGACCTGATGGCCAGGGGCGTAGCATTCGATCTGCTCTAGATGGCCAAGTGAATCTGCCCGCAGTGCGAAGCCGCCAAAGACGAAGATCTGTCCGGGGAGGAAGGTCTCACCCTGGACTGCATCGCCATTGATGATCGTAGGAGCCATCGGGCCTGACGGCGACGGCACACAGGAACTCTCAATGAAAGCACCAATGTCGGTATCAAAACTGGCGGATCTCAGGTAGGGGGTCCCGAACTATGCGTCTAGGCCGGATGGTAACAGGAGGAAGGGGACATGAAGTTTTACCAGGTTCGGGCCCTCTCGATGGAGGTAAAACACTACGTCCTGCTTGATTAATATTGATGATATGGGTAGTACAAGAGTTGATCTACCACGAGATCAGAGAGGCTAAACCCTAGAAGCTAGCCTATGGTATGATTGTTGATGTGTATGTTGTCCTACGGACTAGAACCCTCCGGTTTATATAGACACTGGAGAGGGTTAGGGTTACATGGAGTCGGTTACAATGGTAGGAGATCTGAACATCCGCATCGCCAAGCTTGCCTTCCACGCCAAGGAAAGTCCCTTCCGGACACGGGACGGAGTCTTCAATCTTGTATCTTCATAGTCCAGGAGTCTGGCTGAAAGGTATAGTTCGGCTATCCGAACACCCCCTAATCCAGGACTCCCTCATACACACTATTTAAGTTGGAGATGATGGGTGACTTTCGCATCACATATCTATACCCCTATATAGTGTGCTAATAACTTTGAAAGATGGTCGTTGGATGAAGCCAATTCGACAGTGCAGAGATCGCAAATCTGAGCACTACTGGCCGCTGGATATCATCTACATTCCACTAGATTTTTCCACATGTACAATCCAGAAGACTCCATGGTTGAACTTAAGCATAATGCACAAACAGCAAAACAAAAGCACTTCTCCTTTGTTCTACTATCTTCTGTATCATAATTGCCCAATTTATTTTCTAGATGAATTGCCACTATTTGTTTTTACTATATGCTTTACAACGCACAATTCCATGAATCTTAAAATAGATTAGATTTTTTTGTAAAAGCTAATTGATTTTGAATGAGATGAACTATGAGAATTAAATGAACATCTACATCATGCATATATGACTCAAAGCTTACATGCTATAATGCCGTGCCTTGTTATGCCGAAATTTCAAGCTAGCATCTCTATTTTTCATGGTGCGAAACTCCCACCTCTTCAACCCGCGCCTTGTTACCACGAAATTTTAAGATATCTCTTTGTCTCGTTGTGCTCCGAAAACTCCCTCCATCTCAAACCACGCCTTGCTATCCCAAAATTACAACGCGCGAGAAAACTCCCACCTCCTGCAAAATCCAGACACGCAAAATTCCTGTGATACCCCTAAACCGAAAGAACTGCCTAGCTCAAATCAGTGGGGATACTTTCGTAACTTACCCCACATTTAGGACAAGCGCGTCCCTAAGCCATGGTTCCCCCTCCCATCCCCTTCGCCCCCATTCGTACACCGAGGCTGCCAAAACCCGCGAAGCCCCACACCATCCTCCGTCTGCCACCCAGCCGGAGCCTCTTCCCCAACAACGTCGTCCACAACAACACATTGACGTTCCTCATCCACTTCACCGGATGAGGATCTGTCGTCGATCTCGTCGTCCCGCCGGTTCAGCCACCTCGTCCTCCACCTCCAAGGAGCTGCCCTGATGTTCACCTCGTATTTCACACCACCTCCATTCCCACAACACCGTCTTCACCTACACCGCTGGAAGAGCGGCACCATCACTGATTCCTCAGATGAAGATGAGGCCTAATCGGCGCCACCAAAGAGGTTCTACACTAATCGCTACTCCTGCCTTTTCTTCTTGATTCGATCTCACAGTGCTGCCGGCACTCGGTCCCACGCCGACATGGTGCGGCTCCATCTACGGTGGCGTCGCCGGCCACTTCCTCCATCGCGTCGCTCCCTCGGCGGTGACGTCCACATCAGTAGGAGTTGCTGCTGCTTTGGCTCTCGCTCGCGCTGCTACTCTGCTCTTGCTCTCGGTCCCCTGCCTGGTCTGCTCTTGCTCTTGCTTGTGCTGCTGCTCTACTCTTGCTCATGATGCTTCTACATGAGCAGCAGATCCTGCTCTCGCCTGAGCCCCTGCAGCTGCTAGCCGAGATGCTGCTACACGACCAGCAGCCCCGGCTCTCGCACGCGCTGCTGCTCCGAGCGCTTCTACTACTGCTTTTCTGCTACTAGTGCATTCAGTTTCGACAATAAAATTCAGTTTCGACAGCAAAATTCAGTTTCGACAGTAAAATGTAGTTTCGATAGTTAAATTCAGTTTTGACAGTTAAGTTCAGAGATGAGCAACTGATGTATTTTACATCTAGCACTTTGTGGTTATGTATTTTACTTCATCTATTGGAGATGCTATTGGAATTCCACTTAGGTTAACGTTGTCTCTCTTGTCCTGCTTCAGCCTCGTCGTCGTACAACTCACTGGAGATGCTCCAACGATGAAACCCTCCATCACATCGGAGCAGTACCCTCGGCTCCATCTCTAGACGCCTAAGATCTTCTTCCCTCCTTCGATAGCCACATCAGCCGGAGCATCCTCACTGACCAACCCAATCATGCTGAGGTCGACATGGCTTCACCAAAGAGGTTGTACACTTCTTGCATCTCTTTTTTACTCTACATGTTAAATATATTGTCCACTGAGCACATGTAGTAACGTGAAATACGATTAGTTTCTCCTACTATATGACAAGTAGTGAGGTACCAGGCAACTTAGCTATCCGTGATGGACTCTCTCGAACGCCATCATTATTTATTTATGCGCGTTTGAGCTTTGCATTTGTACATGGGCCTGGGAGTTGTGCTAGTAGGGGCCTGGGTCCAAAGTAGTAGAAGTAGCACAAAAAACATTGTTTGAGTGTAAGCTTTTCCCTGTTCAAGCCTACCTACTAGAGTCGCTAGTGCTTGAAAGGAGAAGTGAAGGAAAAACATAGGAATTGGAATGTTTCCTATGGTACTACTATTCATGCATTTGGTTCAAAGGAATGGAGCAAAGTAAAACTGTAGGATTTGTTGCTTTAGTGTCTCCTCGAAAGAAAAAATGTAGGAATTTTAATATCCACTTGTCTTCCTTTTCAAATTCCTATTCATGAAGCACAAGGCTGTAGCGACCCGACCCGAATGGATCAAGTCTCTATGCTTAAGTGTCATCCCTGGATCGGTATGCTGACACACACAGTACTCGAGGATTTATAACAGAGGTAAATCACATGTAAAAGTAACGTAAATACTATTACCTCAATCCAAAATAGCGGAAGTAACAACAAGGTCGTGGATTCCCATCAACACCAACGGCAAAGTTGAGTGTATAAATCGTAACCCTAACATATCACTTACTCGTCGTAAGATAATCCTGCAACATGAGATGTTGCAGCCACAAAGGGTGAGTACATTGAATGTACTGGCAAATTCACACCATAGAGAGAAATGATGAACAATGGCTATCACTACATGCATATATGGCTGGTGGAAAAGCTCTATGGTTGTAAGGTTTTTGCGAAAAGCCAATTTTTCCCTACTGCAAAGGAATACATTTTATTTAACTATCATGGTGGTTGTTGAACATTGAGAATGGTTGATAGCATTCTCAATCCCAATTAAATGACATCATTAAACCCAACAGACTTAATTTAAAGTAACATGATGAGATCAACAGGAGAATCCAAGAACTAGATACTCAAGATGTCCATAATCGGGGACATGACTAATCATGATTAGTTTATACACTCTGCAGAGGTTTGCGCACTTTTCCCCACAAGACTCGATCGCCTCCGTTTGGTTTCTCGCACTACATGGTGTTTGAGAATATGGATGACCGAGACATAGTCTTTCAGAAGCGCTAGCACCTTACGATCGATAGACCGTTACACCTACTTTCCCCTACATCTGCTAGTCTACCCTGTAAGAGTTCGCATGACTTAATCAACTATGCTAGAGCCCATAATAGCTTGTGGCTGCACACGGAAGTTTCTAGTATGAAAAATCTCATGATCCCTTTGAGCCTGGGTGGCGGTCCATAAAAAAACAGGCAATCCTGGTCTACCCAGGTGCCTAGACAGGCAATCCTGGAATACCCAGGTACCTCAATCCACCCAGATGTGTGTTTAAGTTGCCACCTTATGTAAACCATTAATTAACAATCTCACATCTGTCATGAATACTCTCAAAACCCAATCCACGTCTACGAGCATAGCATGGCACTATAAGCATAACGTAATAGTAACTCCCAAGGTTTGATTGCAGGGCAATAGGTTCCTACCTCATCAACTACTTCCCAATACCCACATGTTATCAATCCTACTCATGCAATGTTTGAGGGTGAAACTAATGCATAAAAACTGGGTATGAAAGGGATATGATCAAAGTGTGAACTTGCCTGCAATGTTGATGAAGATGATTTGCACTCAAAACTCTTGATAGTTCTACTCTTCACACTCCGGTCAATCTATCGTAAGCAAGCAATAGTAACCACACATAAGCAATCACTCAAAGTATCAGAAAGATCGAAGAAGACAAATCGGAAAACATCAAACCCAAGCAAATAACTCTGGCATCATAAAACAATTTCTAACAGTACCAAAATTATGTGAATTTGGCCTTATCATAAAGTTTAGGTCAAGAGCTTCGATTTGCAAAAAGAATCAACTCAAACGGAGTTACGAAACTCAAGTTATGATCAAACGAAGTTTGAATTCAAATATGATCTAATACAAATTTTAAACTTTTCAAAAACATGTTTGAGTTATTTTACTGGTTAGAGGAGATCGTAACGAAGATGTGGGCGTTGGTTTCGTTGGATTTGGATAAATGAGTAAAAAGTAGTGATCGTTTGGAAACCAGGGGCTATTCTATAAAGAAAATCCTCACATATAGGTCCCTGGCCGAAATTTAATTAGAAATAGGAAAAATCTATCGAGCGAACGCTCGCTACAGAACCTAAACCGACGAAAACCGTTCACTAAGGAGATCTAAATAGTGAACGTTCGCAAAATAACTAGATATAAAAAAACGGGTTTTATGGAAAACCAGAGAAACCAGAAAACCGATCTAGGGTTTGGTTATACCGGTCCACGGAAAAGATCGGCGGGTCGGGGGGAGCGGTTCGGGCGAACCAGGGCGGCGGAGGTCCGGTGAGTCGCGTCTCCGGCAGCGACGGGCGAAGTGGCTCCGGCGGCGGCGGGGCGCGTCGGCGGCGACGGAGTAGCTGGGGTGGGCGGCGCGGCGCGGTGGTGAAGTGGGTGGTGCCTGCGGTGGTCGGGGAGGTGCGGGCGACGGCAAGGAAGCTTGGCGGCGGTGTCGGAAGGCGAGGCGGCAGTGCGGCGCGGTTCCGGTGAGATGCGGGGAAGGAGGGAGAGGCGGGGCCCGGTATTTAAGGGAGGAGGGGCAAGGCGGCGTGGAAGGGGCAACGGAGAGGCGGCGGAGGGAGTCCCGCACGGACACGGCCGGCGACGGCGGGTTCCGTGCTGGTGGCGGACTCCGCCGGAGTCGGGGACGGGGACGGGCGCGGGAGCGCTGGGCCGCGGCCTGGCTTGGGTGCTGGGCCGGCCCAGTCGGTGAGGGGAATTTAAAAAAAACATTTTCCAGACAATTGAAATAATAAAACGAATTAAATGAAAATATTATATAGGCATATAATATATCAAAATTTTCAGAAAAAGATTTTCTACACGGTGAACATTTTTCTTGCATTAAATAAAATACACATAAATTCTAATAATTCAAACAGGGCCACTGGTCCATTAAAATCCAACAAAAACCATTTTAAAAATACCAAAATGATTTCAAATTAATTTTTCTCCAATTTTCTATTGTAGGGAATCATGTTACCCTATTTCCATGTATTTTATTTTTGGAGAAAAATAATTTGAATAAAACTCAAATAACTCCAAATTGAAAATAAATTCAAAAAGGACTTTAAATGTGATCTTTGAAACTCCCAACTCATATTTCATAATTTGAAGAAGTCATTTTATCTTCTCTCGTGAAAATCATTGAGTTGCATAAAGTTTCTGAATTGGAAAATATTTTCCAATGGAATTCAAATATTTTTCAAACACCCTTTTCATTTATTTAAATGCAAGAAGTCATGTCATCTTCTCTCTAGGGATAGATATAGATGAGATAGAGTGGATGAGCATCACAAAATGCAGAGGTTTTTGCAAAAGAATGAGTCAAAAACTTAGTTTTAGTTTTCCACAGAAAGCATTTTGGATCAACTCATTTGTAAACTCGGTGATACCAAAGCAGCTGTTGGAACCTAAACTAGTGAACTCGGTCACACCGAGTCACAGTTCTGTGGCACCGAGACTGCTAGGGTTTCACAAAGTCCTGAACTCGGTCACACCGATTTGGAATTCTTGGTCAGACCGAAAATTACATGTGCAATGGCCTGAGCCGAATCGGTGGTACCGAGTTCCACAACTCGGATGGTCCGAGATGGTTTCGGCGGAAACCTAACCCTAAATTTTCAATTCAACTCTAATCTACGGAGTGTTTTGACTGGACAGAAGCATTTCAATCATGGTAAGAATCATAATGAACACAATGTGCCAGGAATCGGACGAGGATAGCACTGTGATCGAGTCCATACCCTAGTTCGGCGATGAACTCGCTACGGCGGCAATGGCGGGGAAGAATTCCGTTGACGGCGGAGGAGACCAGCGACAGGAGGCGGCTAGCGATGAGGAGGACGATCCGGAGACCCAGGAGGCAGAGCGAGCTATGCGCGGGTGAAGGGGTTTCGGAGAAATTTCCAAAATTTTGCCCGTGAGTATATATAGCCCGACCCTGTCGGTGTGACCGAGTGTAACAACTCAGTGGCACCGAGATTCATAACTGCAAGCAGTTAGTGAAACTCGGTGTGACTGAAAGGTTCAAATCGGTTGCACCGAGATTGAAAACCTAGATCGACTTAGTGATCTCGGTATGACCGAAATGGAGGAATCGGTCAGACCGAAAAGCACAAAGAAGTTTTGGAAGTTTAAGTCTATGACGAATCGGGACTCCGAGTGCTCCTCACATAGAGGGGTTCGAATCTGACTTGATCAAATTTTGTGATGTATCATGAATAGAGTTTGAGACGAGAAAAGCATAGATAGCTAGAGAGGGTTCTTAGGCATTCTTGTCCATCCACTTGGCAAAAGAAAAGAACAACAATCAATCAAAACAATAAGTGGATGTCCTTGAATGAGTGAAATATGCAATCAACATGCTCACACAATAAAATGGCAATTGAAATATGTGGCAAAGCATGCACAACCAATTCTAGCATCTATCAAACAATTTGCAATGACTAGGTCATCTATATATGAGTATATTGACTTAGGAGTCAAATGAGAACATTTGATCATAGGTCATACTCATTGTTTAAGCACAAGTGGGGTTACCACTTTTACATAAAGCATTGTTGTGTTCACACCATTAGAGTTGCTTTAGCTCAATTCTTAGAGTAAAGCTCCCCCTAGATGTGAGATCCCCCCTAAGAGGGATGAACTAACCTTGGGTTTTGTTGATGATGACTTCATGTAGATGTTGAAGATGTGGATGCTCAATGTTGATGTAGATCATTTGGAGCTATCCATTAGAGTGAGTTGCACTTTCAATACCTACACGGGTTAGTCCCACAAGGAACAAACAAGGATATCCATAGACATAGAGTGATGCACACACAAGATGATGTCTATGAAAGCTTTTAGGTTACCTTGTCCCTTGTCTTCCCAACAAGAGGGTTTGTGACTTCTTGAACTAGTGCAAGATGTGGAAGTTGATTGCACTTGTTCTTGCCAAGATGATAATAGTGAAGTATGTTGGCGGAGTCACCCTCAAGAACTCTCTAGTTCTTCTTCGGGATCCACACCATCTTGATGGGAATCCTCGGTGTTGTAGTTGTACTTGATGAAGTGGAACTTGATGTAGTCTTGGGAACCCACTTGACCAAGGCCTTAGGAGCTTCTTCAAATGCATCAATTTCCTCTTGAAGCTTGTCCTTGCCTTTTTGCTTGTGGTCTTGTGGTGGAAGATCATCTTGAGCTTGTGTCCCTTTGAAAGAAGTAGGATCATACTTCTCTTGTTGAGGAACAAACTTCGTCTTGGGGTATTGATCTTCTTCCCACTCAACTCCATTGGCATTGAACTTTTGTTCAAAACCAACACCTTGATTCTTCCGGTGCCTTCCTTGCTTGCGTACAATTTCCTCGAATTGCTTACTTCCGGCAAGGCTCTTGTAAACACCTTTCTCTATAATTCCCTTCAATAAGCTATTTTCTTGCTCAAGTGTAACTTGGCTAAGAGAATCATTAGTGGAATCAAGAGAACTACTAGAAGCAACAATATTGGATTTAGCATGATTATTGTTACTACTAGAGGAAGAATCTTTCTTGTTCTTGTTACTAAACTTGACTTGAGGCATGTAAGTGGATAAGAGTAAACGCTTGGCAATGTAAGAAGAACTTTTCTTGCGAAGATCATCATTGATTGCTTTTAAGAACTCATGCTCTTGCTCAAGGTTGAGATTTTCAAAGCGTAATTTCTCGCGAGTCCTTAAAAGTTCTCGATGATCTCCTAAGATAGTCTCATGAGCTAACTTAAGAGTGTTTAGTTCTTTAGTTAGAGACTCAATCTTCTCCTTATCATTGTCATTCGTTTTATCTTGATTAGCATGATTAATTGACGTTTCATCACAGTATTCATCACTAGAGTTGTCAACAAGTAAATCATCATCACCTAACAAGTCATCTTCATCACTATAGAAATCAACATACTCGGGGTGTGATACCTTTGGGCCTTTAGCCATGAAGCATGTTCCAACTCATTCATTTGGTGAGTCAAATATGTCGTAGGAGTTGGTTGTCACAAGTGCTAGACCGGCAACACCTTCATCTTGAGTCTATTCGGAGTCGGAGCGACAGCTTCTCCCGGAGTGGTTGTCGGAGTCGGAGTCGGATACCCATTCACCAACATGAGCTTGATGTCTTTGTTTTGTGTATCTCCTTGATGACTTGTCCTTTCTTTCCGAATCCTTGCTTCTCCGCGAGGGTCTTCGTTCATAACGATCATCTCTACTCCTTCTTTCTCTAGATGGTGATTCTTCTCTTCTACTTCATCTCTTGGGAGAATCTTCTCTTCTCTTGTAGGGGGCCGTACACTCATTGGAATAGTGTCCGGGCCTTCCACAATTGTAGCAGTTTCGCTCTCGACTAGAAGATCTTTTGTCATTGTAGGACCTTGACTTGGAGCTTCTCTCTTTTCTTCTACTCTTGTAGAACTTGTTGAAGTTCTTCACCAATAAGCTCAATTCTTCATTGAAGGTTTGTTTCTCACTCAATGATGTGGGGGCTTCACATGAGGCTTTGTAAGCACCACTTGATTTGTTGTGAAGTTCCTCTTCATCCTTGAGTGACATCTCATGAGCAACAATTCTTTTGATGACTTCCGTTGGCTTGAGATCTTTGTAATTGGGCATCATTTGGATCAATGTGCACACGGTATCATATTTTCCATCCAAGGCTCTTAGGATCTTCTTGATGATGAATCTATCGGTCATCTCTTCACTCCCTAAGCCGGCAATCTCACTTGTGATAAGAGTAAGCCTAGAGTACATTTCAGCAACACCTTGACCATCCTTCATTTTGAACTTGTCAAGTTGACTTTGAAGCACATCCAATTTGGATTCCTTGACGGAGTCGGTACCTTCGTGCATATCAATCAAAGTATCCCAAATTTCCTTTGCATTCTCAAGATGGCTGATTTTGTTGAATTCTTCGGGGCACAATCCGTTGAAGAGGATATCACAAGCTTGAGCGTTGTATTGCAGCATTTTCAACTCTTCCGCGGTGGCTTCACGGTTCGGTTCTTTCCCGTCAAAGAATTTACCTTGCAAGCCAATACACACAATAGCCCAAACGGCAGGGTTATGTCCAAGAATATGCATTTTCATCTTATGCTTCCAACTAGCAAAATTAGTACCATCAAAGTAAGGACCTCTACGGTGATAATTTCCCTTGCTAGAAGCCATACTCTCGTAGGTTGTGAAACCAAGGCTATGACCGCCAAAAGCTATGGAAATCAAAGCAAATGGAGACCAAAGCTCTGATACCACTTGTAGGATCGAAAGTATGTCTAGAGGGGGGGTGATTAGACTACTTGACCAAATAAAAATCTAGCCTTTTCCCAATTTTAGTTCTTGGCAGATTTTAGCTATCTTAGCACAACTCAAGCAATCTCCACACAATTCAAGCAAGCATGCAAAAGAGTATATGAGCAGCGGAAAGTAAAGCATGCAACTTGCAAGAATGTAAAGGGAAGGGTTTGGAGGATTCAAACGCAATTGGAGACACAGATGTTTTTGTTGTGGTTCCGATAGATGGTGCTATCGTACATCCATGTTGATGGAGACTTCAACCCACGAAGGGTAACGGTTGCGCGAGTCCACGGAGGGCTCCACCCACGAAGGGTCCACGAAGAAGCAACCTTGTCTATTCCATCATGGCCGTCGCCCACGAAGGACTTGCCTCACTAGAGGTAGATCTTCATGAAGTAGGCGATCTCCTTGCCCTTACAAACTCCTTGGTTCAACTCCACAATCTTGTCGGAGGCTCCCAAGTGACCCCTAGCCAATCTAGCAGACACCACTCTCCAAGAAGTAACAAATGGTGTGTTGATGATGAACTCCTTGCTCTTGTGCTTCAAATGATAGTCTCCCCAACACTCAACTCTCTCTCACAGGATTTGGATTTGGTGGAAAGAAGATTTGAGTGGAAAGCAACTTGGGGAAGGCTAGAGATCAAGATTCATATGGTTGGAATGGAATATCTTGACCTCAACACAAGTGTAGGTGGTTCTCTCTCAGAAAATGTGTATTGGAAGTGTAGGTATGTTCTGATGGCTCTCTCCACGAATGAAGAGTGGATGGAGGGGTATATATAGCCTCCACACAAAATCTAACCGTTACACACAATTTGCCAAACTCGGTGGGACCGAATGGTTAAACTCGGTCAGACCGATTCAGCAAACCTAGTGACCGTTAGGATTTTCGGTGGGACTGAGATGCAACTCGGTAGGACCGATATGGTTAAGGTTAGGGCATAACGTAATCTCGGTGTGACCGATTACACAAACTTGGTGGGACCAATTTTGTTAATAAGCTAACCAGAGAGTTGGTCAGGTAAACTCGGTGGGACCGATTCGCTCATCTCGGTAAGACCGAAATGTTACAAAAGGGAAACCGAGAGTTTACATTGCAATCTCGGTGGGACCGATCGCTCATCTCGGTAAGACCGAAACGTTACGAAGGGAAACAGAGAGATTACAATCCCATCTCGGTGAGACCGAGATCCCTATCGGTGAGACCAATTTGCCTAGGATTTGTGGCAGTGGCTATGACATTTGGAACTCGGTGGCGCCGGATAGAAAGAATCGGTTGGGCCGAGTTTGACTTTTGGTTTAAGTCATATGTGGATGTGGGAAGGTAGTTGAGGATTTTGGAGCATATCACTAAGCACTTTGAGCAGGCAAGCCATTAAGCAACACCTCATCCCTCCTTGATAGTATTGGCTTTTCCTATAGACTCAATGTGATCTTGGATCACTAAAATATAAAATGTAGAGTCTTGATCTTGAAGCTTGAGCCAAACTTTTTGTCCTTAGAATTTTGAGGGATCCACTTTCCTTATCCATGCCATGCCATTCATTGAGCTTTTCCTGAAATATTAATCTTGGAATAATGTTAGCTCAATGAGCTATATGTTGTTAGGAATTACCAAAACCACCCAGGGATAGTTGCACTTTCAAAGAGATCAAAGAATTTTGTACAAGATTTGAAGGTCAAACTCGAAGTGGAATAGGCATGGGAAATATTTGCAAGTGTGTTATGGTTAATTCCAAAAGAATGGAATATTTATTATAGCTCCCTAATATTGGGAGAATATGTTGTAAAGAGAATCACCATGTGAATTCCCTCTGTTTAAATGGACCGAAGATACATGCAATTTATTTAGTTGAGTTTTAAAAGGGGTTGCATGATGACATGATGCAATGCACATGATGCAAATATGAATGCAACGAACCAAACAAATCACACGACGAATCTCGGAAAACAAGGAAGGCATCTGGAGCACTAGTCTTGGGGCCTCACAACCATACCAATGATTTTCCCTTAAAATATAAAGGGAAAACCTTATTCATCACTTCATCCTTGGGTAAAGATGCAAGCTTAAAGAATCCACAAATTTGTTCCACATATATCAAGTGCATATCAGGATGTTCGGTTCCATCTCCTGCATAAGGATTAGCCAGCAGTTGTTCTATCATACATGAAGGAATTTCATATTCAATATTTTCAGTAGGTGCCGTAGGTTGAGGGTTGGCTAATTGTGGTTCTGGACGAGGTGAACATACCCCGAACAAACCCCTCAAAGGATTGTTTTCCATAGTAACAAGTGACAATAAATTTCAGCACACTATATAAATGTTTCCTTACCAAATTCCACTTATCAGAGGCGCTTCACTCCCTGGCAACGGCACCAGAAAATAGCCTTGATGACCCACAAGTATAGGGGATCAATTGTAGCTCTTTTCGATAAGTAAGAGTGTCAAACCCAACGAGGAGCAGAAGGAAATGACAAGTAGTTTCCGGTAAGGTATTGTCTGCAAGTGTTGAAATTGTAAGTAGAGGAGTAGTTTGATAGGAAGATAATTTGTAACGAGCAAGTAACGATAATAGTAACAAAAGTGCAAGAAGGTAGCCCAATCCTTTTGAGGAAAAGGACATGCCAAAACGGTCTCTTATGATAAGCAAAGCGTTCTTGAGGGTACATGGGAATTTCATCTAGTCACTTTCATCATGTTGGTTCGATTTGTGTTAGCTACTTTGATAATTTGGTATGTGGGTGGACCGGTGCTTAGGTGTTGTTCTTACTTTAACAAACCTCCTACTTATGATTAACCCTCCCGCAAGCATCTGCAACTATGAGAAAAGTATTAAGAATAAATTCTAACCATAGCATTAAACTTTTGGATCCAATCGGTCCCTTACGGAATATCACATAAACTGGGGTTTAAGCTTCTGTCACTCTCGCAACCCACCATCTAATTGCTACTCCACGATGCATTCCCATAGGCCCAAATATGGTGAAGTGTCATGTAGTCGACGTTCACATGACACCAATAAGGGAATAACAACATACATACTATCAAAATATCGAACACATATCATGTTCACATGATTACTTGCAACATGATTTCTCCCGTGACCTCTAGAACGAAGGTAACTACTCACAAATAATAATCATGCTCAAGATCGGAGGGGTATTAAATATCATAATGGATCTGAACATATAATCTTCCACCAAATAAACCATATAGTAATCAACTACAAGATGCAATCGACACTACTAGTCACCCACAAGCACCAATCTATAGTTCCGGTAACAAGATTGAACACAAGAGATGAACTAGGGTTTGAGAGGAGATGGTTCTGTTGAAGGTGTTGATGGATATTGCCCTCCCCAAGATGGGAGAATTGTTGGTGATGATGATGACGATGATTTCCCCCTCCGAGAGGGAAGTTCCCTCGGCAGAATCGCTCCGCCGGAGGGCAAAAGTGCTCCTGCCAAAGTTCTGCCTCGAGGCAGCGACGCTCCATCCCGAAAGTACTCTATTTATTTTCTCTAGGTCAAAAGGACTTATATACCAAAAGATGGGCACCAGAGGTGGGCCGAGGAGGCCACAACCCACCAGGGCGCGCCTGGGAGGCCTAGCGCGCCTAGGTGGGTTGTGCCCACCTGGTGGCCCCCCTCTGGTGGTTATTGGCTCCAGTATTTCTTAAATATTCCATAAAAAATCTCCGTGAAGTTTCAGCTTATTTGTAGTTGTGCAGAATAGGTAGCCTGACGTAGCTTTTTCGGGTCGAGATTTCTAGGTCCCAGAATTCTCCCTCTTGGTGTGTTCCTTGCAAATTATGAGAGAAAATGCATTCGAATTACTCCAAAAAGCATTGTTATGGATAAAAACATTACAAATAACAGTAAGAAAACATGATGCAAAATGGACATATGAAATCCCCCAAGCTTAGACCTCGTTTGTCCTCAAGCGAAAACCGAAATCAAAAAACATGTCCACATGCTTGGAGAGGGAGGTGTCGATAAAAACAAAATACGGACATAGAAGCATCATGTTGATTATTATAACAGCAACAAAATTAAACATAGGACTTTTATCATAAAACTTTTATCATATATTTCTCATGAATAAGTAATAGTTCATCACACAATCGAAGTATAAAGCAAAAGCTCTATTAGAAACCAACAAACTATGTTCTCAGTCAACTTTGCAACTACAATTCATCATATTTTCAAGAAGAGTCACGTGTCGGAGCCTTTAGGCAAGTCCACATACTCAACCATCATATAGTCTTCTATGATTGCTAACACTCACCTCCTACCCATGAGCAAAACATTTCAACTGAACACATAGAAAGATAGGGGTTTATGATTTTGCCTCCCAACATACTCACTTCAAGGGTGATGTCAATAATAATAACTCATGCCACCCATATTCAACTGGACATATGTGCCTAATCTTTCCTCACCACATGATGCTTGCCAAAGGAGAAAAATAAAAGGAATAGAGAGAAAAACTTTGACTCTTTGCATAAAAGTAAAAGATAGGCCCTTCGTAGAGGGAATTAGAGGTTGCCATGTGCTTATTTGTTTGAATGCTCAATCCCTTAGCGCAAAAGAACATCACGTTACATTGCCCCTTATGATAGCAACCTTTATTATGCAGTATGTTGCTTTTATTCTTCACCATCACAAGTTTGTGCAACACTCAATTTTCTCTTACACTAAATGATCTCACACTTTTAGAAGAAATTTTTATTGCCTTTTTGCACCGATGATAACTTACTTGAGGGATCTTGCTCAATCCCTAGGTAGGTATGGTGGACACTTGAAAAATAAGATTTGGGTTTGAGGGTTTTTGGATGCACACGTAGTATCTCTACTTAGTGCAGAATTTTTGGCTAGCAAAGATAGGGGAAACCACCACATGTTAAAGGATCTATGACAATATGACTTCTGTGTGAATATGAACAAATATAAATCATTAAGTTGTCTTCCTTGTCCAACGTCAACAATTTTGGCATATAATATTTCGATGAGGGCTCACAATCACAAAAGATTTCTAGGATAGTATATCTATATGTGAATCTTCTCTTCCCTTATTAATTCTTTCATCAGTTGCATCATTGACTAATGCTATGTTTGTTAATCTCTAATAAATTTTTCTACTTATACTTTCCCTTATGTGGTGCCATCACCTACCATAGGATTAGTATATAATCTTTTCATTATTTATTTCCTTTCTTATATTTGTTTCCTTTCTTATTTCTTTTCTTTTATTTGCAACATGAAAGTAAAGAAAGCAAGGCTCATACTAAACTTTATTAGCACACGATTACAAGGATAGATCACTAAGCAAACTCTCGAAGAAGAAAGGATATAACTAAACTTTTATTTCATCTAAAAGAAAAATATCGAACTAAGGTAAGTAAAAGCAAAAAGATAGTGGGATGATACGATACGATACTAGGGCACCTCCCCCAAGCTTGGTGGAAGCCAAGGGGAGGGACCATACCCGATACTCAGTTCTCCTTTGGTGGTGAAGAAGATGATGGTGGTGAAGAAGAGATATTGTCCTCGGATTTCCATGGCAGTGGTCCACCATCGTGAGAGGAGAAGTGAGTATCATGAGTCCTACAACTAGCAGCCAAACTCATACCTTTAAACCTCGCCTCATATTCAAAGACTTGATTTTGAAGATCATACATCTGGCTTTGGAGGAAGTTGATTTGCTCGTTGAGGGTGAAGATGATGTCCTTCATGGGCTTGCCATCCACCTTGAGATCACAAGAAAGGTTCATGATCATGAGGTGATTGGCATTGAGGCCACGCTCCACCATCCCCTTGCACCGGAAGACGTCTTGCTCCACAGCTTCAACCTTGGCCTCCATGGTTCCCGTCCCCTTGGGACATGGCACATCCGGAGGTGAAGCACCCCCCTCATGCATCTGGATGACCTGAGGGTGCTGCGCCACCTCCCGCGGATATGGGTTGATGACATTCTTGAAGAACTTGTCGTTGGAGGAGCTTGAGGAGGCCATGGTAGAAGGGATCTGAAAGAAAACAACAAGAAAAATGAGAACATAGGATTTCTCCAAGATACGGTGATCAACAGGTTCGGGAAGTATATATAGATTTTTTTTATCTTGGAGGACAAATATAAGGTAGAAAAATGGAGTACAGAAGGTGTCCCAGGTGGGCACAACCCACCAGGGTGCGCCAGGCAAGTTGCCTGGCGCGCCCTGGTGTATTGTGCCCACCAGGGGACACTTCCTGGAAGTTTCTTTATTCCCAAAATTTTAAAATATTCCAAAACTAATAAAAAATATTTTTGTGGACTTTTTGGAGTCCGTTTACTTACCGTATCACGTACCTCCTTATTTTCACGATTCTAGAGTGTTCCGAAAGGACTCTTTTATGTGTTCTTCCGGTGTCATAGTTTGGATAATGTTACTTTCAACATTAATTGACGCACCTGAAATATAATTCTTTATTCATTGGCCATTGACAACCTTCGGGTTAGTACCTTCAGAATTATTTATTTTGATGGCTCCAAACCGGTAAACCTCCTCGATGACGTATGGGCCTTCCCATTTTATGAGGAGCTTTCCTGCAAAAAATCAAAAATGATAGTTGTACAAAAGAACATATTCTCCGAATTTAAACTCACACTTTTGGATTCTTTTGTCATGCCATCTTTTAACTTTTTCTTTGAATAACTTTGCATTTTCATAAGCTTGGGTTCTCCATTCATCTAATGAGCTAATATCAAATAACCTCTTTTCACCAGCAAGTTTGAAATCATAATTGAGTTCTTTGATTTCCCAATATGCTTTATGTTCTAACTCAAGAGGCAACTGATAAGCTTTTCCATAAACCATTTTATAAGGAGACATACCCATAGGATTTTTATTAGCTGTTTTGTAAGCCCAAAGTGCATCATCTAATTTCTTAGACTAGTTCTTACTAGACCTATTGACAATCTTTTGCAAAATTAATTTTATTTCTCTATTGCTAAGTTCAGCTTGACCACTAGACTGAGGATGATAAGGTGATGCAATTCTATGGTTAACATCATACTTGGCAAGCATTTTACGGAAAGCACCATGAATAAAGTGTGAACCACCATCGGTCATTAAATATCTAGGGACTCCAAACCTTGGAAAAATAACTTCCTTAAGCATTTTAATAGAGGTGTTGTGATCAGCACTACTGGTTGGAATGGCTTCTACCCATTTAGTAACATAATCAACAGCAACCAAAATATGTTTATACCCATTAGAGGAAGGAAAAGGTCCCTTGTAATCAAATCCCCAAACATCAAATGGTTCTATAGCAAGTGAATAATTCATAGGCATTTCTTGACGCTTACCGATATTACCTATTCTTTGACATTCATCACAAGAAGAGACAAACTTACGGGCATCCTTGCAGAGAGTAGGCCAATAAAATCGAGATTACAATACCTTATGAGCAGTTCTATCTCCAGCATGATGCCCTCCATAAGCCTCAGAGTGACATTTCCATAGGATTTGTCCCTGTTCATGCTCAGGTACACAATGTCTAATAATACCATCTACTCCTTCTTTATAAAGATGTGGGTCATCCCAAAAGTAATGTCTTAAATCATAGAAGATTTTTTTCTTTTTGCTGGTATGTAAAGCTAGGTGGTAAATATTTAGCAACAATGTAATTAGCATAGTCAGCATACCAAGGGGTACTATTAGCAACATTTATTGTAGCTAACTGCTCATCAGGAAAGCTATCATCAATAGGTAGTGGGTCATCAAGCACATTTTCAGGACTAGACAAGTTATCAGCTACTAGGTTCTCAGATCCTTTCTATCAATGATGTGTAAATCAAATTCTTGTAACAAGAGAACCCAACGAATAAGTCTAGGTTGAGCATCTTTCTTTTCCATAAGATATTTAATAGCAACATGGTCTGTGAACAATTACTTTGGAATAAAAAATATAAGGTCTAAATTAATCACAACTAAACACCACTGCTAAGAATTCTTTTTCAGTAGTAGCATAATTTGTTTGGGCACTGTCTAGAGTTTTACTAGCATAATGAATAACATTAAGTTTCTTATCAACTCTTTGTCCTAGAACAGCACCAACAGCATAATCACTAGCATCACACATAATTTCAAAAGGCAAGTTCCAAACAGGTGGTTGAACAATAGGTGCAGATATTTAAGGCTTTCTTGAGTATTTCAAAGGCTTCAAGACAATCATCATCAAAAACAAAAGGAATATCCTTTTGCAAAAGATTAGTAAGAGGCCTAGAAATTTTAGAAAACTCTTTGATAAATCTCCTATAGAAACCAGCATGACCTAGGAAACTACGAATACCTTTGATATCCTTAGGACATGGCATTTTCTCAATGGCATCAACCTTAGCTTGGTCCACTTCAATACCTCTTTTAGAGATTTTATGACCCAAGACAATGCCTTCATTAACCATAAAGTGGCACTTCTCCAAATTCAAGACAAGATTTTTTTTGTTCACATCTCTGCAAAACTCGCTCAAGATTGCTTAAACAATCATTGGAAGACTTCCCATAAATAGAAAATTCATCCATGAAAACCTCAACAATATTTTCATAAAAATCAGAGAATATAGCAGTCATACATCTTTGAAAGTTAGCATGTGCATTACATAAACCAAAAGTCATACGTCTATAAGCATAAGTTCCAATGGGACAATGTAAAAGTAGTCTTTTCTTGATCAGGTTGAGAAACAGGTATTTGTGAAAAGCCAGAATATCCATCAAGGAAACAAAAGTGTGTGTGATTAGATAATATTTCAAGCATTTTATCAATAAAAGGCAAAGGGTAATGATCTTTTCTAGTTGCTTTATTTAATTTTCTATAATCAATTACCATTCTATAGCATGTAACATTTTTTTGTGGAATAACCTCATTCTTATCATTAGGAACAACAGTTATACCTCCTTTCTTAGGGACACAATGAATAGGACTTACCCATCTACTATCAGCTATGGGATAGATTATACCTGCTTCCAGAAGTATTAATTTTTCCGTTCTTACAACCGCTTTCATCTTCGGATTTAACCGACGTTGGTGATCAACAATGGCTTTAGCATTAGGCTCCATATTAATCGTGTGCTGACATAGAGTGGGACTAATGCCCTTTAAATCATCAAGAGTATATCCAATAGCAGCTCGGTGCTTCCTTAGAACTTTCAATAATCTTTCTTCTTCATGTTCTGGAAGGTTAGCACTAATAATAACAGGATATATTTTCTTTTCATTAAGATAAGCATATTTCAAAGTGTCTGGAAATTGTTTTAATTCAAACACAGGATCACCTTTAGGTGGAGGAGGACCTCCTAGAGTTTCAATAGGAAAATTGTGCTTAAGTAGAGGACGTTGTTCAAAGAAAATCGTATCTATTTCATTTCTTTCATGCATATGTGAATCATTCTCATGGTCTAATAAATATTGTTCTAAAGGATCAGTAGGTGGAACAACAATAGAAGCAAGACCAATTAATTCATCCTTACTAGGAAATTCTTTTTCATGATGAATTCTACTAAACTTGGAAAAATTAAACTCATGAGACTCATCACCAAAGCTAACACCAACAGTTTGTTTCTTACAATCTATCTTAGCATTAACTATGTTCAAGAAAGGTCTACCAAAGATATGGGTGAAAAGTCATCTTGTGGGGAACCAAGAACAAGAAAATCAGTAGGGTATTTAATTTTCCCACACAAGACTTCAACATCTCTAATAATCCCAATTGGTGATATGGTGTCTCTATTGGCAAGTTTAATAGTAACATCTATTTCTTCTATCTCAGCATGTGCTATGTCTTTCATGATTTCTTCATATAAAGTGTAATAGAATAGCACTCACACTAGCACCCATGTCATATAAACCATGATAATAGTGATCTCCTATTTTAACTGAAATAATAGGCATGGCAACCACATGTCTATGTTTATCTCTTTTGTCAGGTTTAGCAATTCTAGCAGCTTCTTTAGAGAAGTAAATAACATGCCCATCGATATCTTCTTCTAAGAGATCTTTAACCATAGCAATATAAGTTCAACTTTAATTTGTTCATGAGGTTTAGGTGTTCTAATATAACTTTTGTTAACCACAGTTGAAACTTTAGCATGTTCCTTTATCCTAACAGGGAAAGGTGGTTTCTCAATATAAGCAGAGGGAACAACTGGATCAACATATAAAGTATAGTTTCTTCTTTAATTGGCACTGGTTCTTTAATTTCTTTTTTAATTGGCATTGGCTCTTTCATTTCTTCTTTAATAGGTGGGTGATATTTAAACTACTTCTCCTTAGGGAGTTCAACATGAGTAGCAAATGATTCACAAAAGGAGGCTACTATCACAGAGTCAAGTCCGTATTTAGTGCTAAACTTTTGAAAAGCATCGGTATCCATAAAATATTTAACACAATCATATTTAATTTTAATACCTAACTCTTCACCTTTGTCGAGTTCCCAATCTCCAGAGTTGCCTTTAATTCTTTCCAAAAGATCCCACTGGAATTCAATAGTCTTCTTCATAAATGAACCAGCACAAGAAGTATCAAGCATGGTTTGATCATTACGACAAAGCCGAGCATAAAAATTCTAAACAATAATTTCTCTTGAGAGCTCATGATTGGGGCATGAATATAACACTGACTTAAGCCTCCCCCAAGATAGAGCGATACTTTATCCTTCACGAGGCGAAAAATTTTATATATAATTCCGATCACAATGAACTAGATGCATAGGATAAATTTTTTGGTGGAACTCCAATTTCAAACGATTCCAATTCCATGATCCAATATCATCACATAGCCTATACCATGCCAATGATTTTCCCTTCAAAGGTAAAGGGAAATTTTTTTTCATCACTTCATCCCTGGTTAAACATGCAATCTTAAACAATCCACAAATTTGTTCCCCATATATCTAGTGCAGATCAGGATATTCGGTTCCATCTCCTGCATAAGGATTAGCTAGCGGTTGTTCTATAATATCTGAAGGAATTTCATATTAAATATTTTCAGTAGGTGCAGTAGGTTGAGGGGTGGCTAATTGTGGTTTCAGATGAGGTGAAGATACCCCGAACAAACCCCTCAAAGGATTGTTTTCCATAGTAACAAGTGACAATAAATTTCAGCACACTATATAAATGTTTCTTTACCAAATTCCACTTACCAAAGGCGCTTCACTCCCCGGCAACGGCGCCAGAAAATAGTCTTGATGACCCACAAGTATAGGGGATCAATTGTAGCTATTTTCGATAAGTAAGAGTGTCGAACCCAACGAGGAGCGGAAGGAAATGACAAGTATTTTCAGGTAAGGTATTGTCTGCAAGTGTTGAAATTGTAACTAGCGGAGTAGTTTGATAGCAAGATAATTTGTAATGAGAAAGTAACAATAATAGTAGAAAAATTGCAACAAGGTAGCACAATCCTTTTGAGGCAAAGGACAGGCCAAAACGGTCTCTTATGATAAGCAAAGAGTTCTTGAGGGTACACGGGAGTTTCATCTAGTCACTTTCATCATGTTGGTTCGATTTGTGTTCCCTACTTTGATAATTTGGTATGTGGGTGGACCGGTGCTTAGGTGCTATTCTTACTTGAACAAACCTCCTACTTATGATTAACCCTCCCGCAAGCATCCGCAACTACGAGAAAAGTATTAAGAATAAATTCTACCCATAGCATTAATCTTTTGGATCCAATCGGTCCCATACGAAATAGCACATAAACTGGGGTTTAAGATTCGGTCACTCTTGCAACCCACCATCTAATTTATACTCCACAATGCATTCCCATAGGCCCAAATATGGTGAAGTGTCATGTAGTCAACGTTCACATGACACCAATAAGGGAATAACAACATACATACTATCAAAATATCGAACACATATCAAGTTCACATGATTACTTGCAACATGATTTCTCCTGTGACCTCAAGAACGAAGGTAACTACTCACAAATAATAATCATGCTCAAGATCGGAGGGGTATTAAATAGAATAATGGATCTGAACATATAATCTTCCACCAAATAAACCATATAGTAATCAACTACAAGATGTAATCAACACTACTAGTCACCCACAAGCACCAATCTATAGTTCCGGTAACAAGATTGAACACAAGAGATGAACTAGGGTTTGAGAGGAGATGGTGCTGTTGAAGATGTTGATGGAGATTGCCCTCCCGAAGATGGGAGAATTGTTGGTGATGATGGTGACGATGATCCCCCCCCCCCCGAGAGGGAAGTTCCCTCGGCGGAATCGCTCCGCCGGAGGGAAAAAGTGCTCCTTCCCAAGTTCCGCCTTTAGACAGCGATGCTCCGTACCGAAACTCCTCTCTTTAATTTTCGTAGGTCAAAAGGACTTATTTACCAAAAGATGGGCACTGGATGTGGGCCGAGGAGGCCACAACCCACCAGGGCACGCCTGGGGGGCCTGGCGCGCCTAGGTGGGTTGTGCCCACCTGGTGGGCCCCCTCTGGTGGTTATTCTATAAAAAATCTCTGTGAAGTTTCAACTTATTTGGAGTTGTGCAGAATAGGTAGCCTAATGTAGCTTTTTCAGGTCCAGATTTCCAGCTGTCAGAATTCTCCCTCTTCGTGTGTTCCTTGAAAATTATGAGAGAAGATGCATTAGAATTACTCCAAAAGCATTATTATGGATATAAAAATTATAAATAATAGTAAGAAAACATGATGCAAAATAGATGTATCAGGACATTAATAGGCCGATGAGTATAATGGGCTTGTTTCTATCAACATGCATAATAGGTCGTTAATGGGTCGTATTTGATGACGCTATGAAAACGGCCCAACGGATTAACGGGCCACAAACGGATCGCCTTTAACCGCGGGCTAAATTTTGCCCTGATACGTCCATTTTGCATCATGCTTTTATATCGATATTTATTGCATTATGGGTTGTTATTACACATTATGTCACAATACTTATGCCTATTCTCTCTTATTTTACAAGGTTTACATAAAGAGGGAGAATGCCGGCAGCTGGGATTCTAGGCTGGAAAAGGAGCAAATATGAGAGACCTATTTTGCACAACTCCAAAAGTCCTGAAACTTCAGGGAAGTTATTTCTAGAATATTAAAAAAATACCGAGCGCAAGAAGTTCCAGAGGGGGGCCACACCCTAGCAACGAGGGTGGGGGTGCGCCCTACCCCTTGGGTGCCCCCTGCCTCGTGGGCCCCCTGGTGGCCCTCCGATGCCCATCTTCTGCTATATGGAGTCTTTCCTCGAGGAAAAAATCATAAGCAAGCTTTCGGGAAGAGACTCCACCGCCACGAGGCAGAACCTTGGCGGAACCAATCTAGGGCTCTGGCGGAGCTATTCTGCCAGGGAAACTTCCCTCCGGGAGGGGGAAATCATCACCATCGTCATCACCAACGATCCTCTCATCGGGAGGGGGTCAATCTCCATCAAAATCTTCACCAGCACCATCTCCTCTCAAACCCTAGTTCATCTCTTGTATCCAATCTTTGTATCCAAACCTCAGATTGGTACCTGTGGGTTGCTAGTAGTGTTGATTACTCCTTGTAGTTGATGCTAGTTGGTTTACTTGGTGGAAGATCATATGTTCAGATCCATTATGCATATTAATACCCCTCTGATTATGAACATGAATATGCTTTGTGAGTAGTTATGTTTGTTCCTGAGGACATGGGAGAAGTCTTGATATTAGTAGTCATGTGAATTTGGTATTCGTTTGATGTTTTGATGAGATGTATGTTGTCATCCCTCTAGTGGTGTCATGTGAACGTCAACTACATGACACTTTACCATTGTTTGGGCCTAGAGATGGCACTGGGAAGTAATAAGTAGATGATGGGTTGCTGGAGTGACAGAAGCTTAAACCCTAGTTTATGTGTTGCTTTGTAAGGGGCTGATTTGGATCCATATGTTTCATGCTATGGTTAGGTTTACCTTAATACTTCTGTTGTAGTTGCGGATGCTTGCAATAGGGGTTAATCATAAGTGGGATGCTTGTACAAGTAAGGGCAGTACCCAAGCACCGGTCCACCCACATATCAGATTATCAAAGTACCGAATGTGAATCATATGATCGTGATGAAAACTAGCTTGACGATAATTCCCATGTGTCCTCGGGAGCGCTTTACATCATATAAGAGTTTGTCCAGGCTTGTCCTTTGCTAAAAAGGGATTGGGACATCTTGCTGCACCATATTTACCTTTATTACTTGCTACTCGTTACAAATTACCTTATCACAAAACTATCTGTTACCAATAATTTCAGTGCTTGCAGAGAATACCTTACTAAAAATTGCTTATCATTTCCTTCTGCTCCTCGTTGGGTTCGACACTCTTACTTATCGAAAAGCTACAATAGATCCCCTACACTTGTGGGTCATCAAGACTCTTTTCTGGTGCCGTTGCCGGGGAATGAAGCGCCTTTGGTAGGTGGAATTTGGTAAGGAAAAATTTATATAGTGTGCTGAAATTTACTGTCACTTGTTACTATGGAAACTAATCCTTTGTGGGGCTTGTTCGGGGTATCTGCACCCCGACCGGTAGAGCAAATAGTTGCTCCTCAACCTACTCAACCTACTGAAAATGAAAATGTTTACTTTGAAATTCCTTCGGGTATGATAGAGAAACTGCTAGCTAATCCTTTTGCTGGAGATGGAACATTGCATCCCGACTTACACTTAATCTATGTGGATGAAGTTTGTGGATTATTTAAGCTTGCAGGTATGCCCGATGATGTTATCAAGAAGAAGGTCTTCCCTTTATCTTTGAAGGGATATGCATTGACATGGTATAGGCTATGTGATGATATGGGATCATGGGACTACAAATGGTTGAAATTGGAATTCCATCAGAAGTTTTATCCTATGCATCTTATTCATCGTGATCGTAATTATATATATAATTTTTGGCCTCGCGAAGGAGAAAGCATCGCTCAAGCTTGGGGGAGGCTTAAGTCAATGTTATATTCATGCCCCAATCATGAGCTCTCAAGAGAAATGATTATTCAAAAAATTTATGCTCGGCTTTCTGACAACAATCGCTCCATGCTCGATACTTCTTGTACTGGTTCCTTTATGATGAAGACTATTGAATACAAATGGAATTTGTTGGATAGAATTAAACGCAACTCTGAAGATTGGGATCTCGACGAAGGTAAGGAGTTAGGTATAACACCTAAGTTTGATTGTGTTAAATCCTTTATGGATACCAATGTTTTCCGTAAATTTAGCACTAAATATGGACTTGACTCTAAGATAGTAGCTTCTTTCTGTGAATCCTTTGCTACTCATGTTGATCTCCCTAAGGATAAGTGGTTTAAATATAATCCTCCCATTGAAGTAAAAATAGTTGCACCTATTAAAGTTGAAGAAAAGACTATCACTTATAATGATCCTATTGTTCCTACTGCTTATGTTGAGAAACCTCCTTTCCCTGTTAGAATAAAGAATCATGCTAAAGCTTCAACTGTGGTCAACAAAAGTAATATTAAGACACCTAAACCCCCTGAGCAAGTAAAAGTTAAACCTAATGTTGCTATGGTTAAAGATCTCTTGGCCGATAATATTGATGGGCAGGTTATTTACTTCTGCGATGAGACTGCTAGAATTGCTAAACCTGGTGCTAAAGATAAACATAGACCTGTCGTAGGCATGCCTATTATTTCTGTTAAAATAGGAGATCATTGTTATCTTGGATTGTGTGATATGGGTGCTAGTGCTAGTGCAATACCTATTTCCTTATAGAAAGAAATTATGCATGATATTGCACCAGCTGAAATAGAAGGTATTGATGTTACCATTAAGCTTTCTAATAGAGATACTATTTCACCAATTGGAATTGTTAGAGACGTTGAAGTCTTGTGTGGGAAGGCTAAATATCCTGCAGATTTTCTTGTTCTTTGTTCCCCTCAAGATAGTTTTTGTCCCATTATATTTGGCAGACCCTTCTTGAATACTGTCAATACTAAGATAGATTGCAATAAGGATATTGTTTCTGTTGGTTTAGTGGATATGTCTCATAAGTTTAAATTTTCTAAATTTCATAGACAACCCCATGATAAAGAACTGCCTAGTAAAGATGAAATCATTGGTCTTGATTCTATTGTTGTGCCTCCTACTGATCCATTAGAACAATACTTGCTAGACCATGAAAATGATATGTTTATGAATGAAAGAAGGGAAATAGATGAAGTATTCTTTAAACAGGGACCTATTCTGAAACACAACTTGCCTGTTGAAATCCTAGGGGATCCTCCTCCACCCAAGGGTGATCCCGTGTTTGAGCTTAAACCATTACCTGATACACTTAAACATGCTTATCTTGATGAAAAGAAAATATATCATGTTATTATTAGTGCTAACCTTTCAGAGAACGAGGAAGAGAAATTATTACAAACTCTGAAGAAGCACCGTGCTGCTATTGGATATACTCTTGATGATCTTAAGGGCATTAGTCCCACTCTATGTCAACACAAAATAAATTTGGAGGAAGACACCAAACCAGTTATTGATCATCAACGACGGCTGGATTCTAAGATGAAAGAAGTGGTAAGAAAGGAAATATTAAAGCTCCTTGAGGCAGGTATAATTTATCCCGTTGCTGATAGTCAGTGGGTAAGTCCTGTCCATTGTGTCCCTAAGAAGGGAGGTATTACTGTTGTTCCTAATGATAAAGATGAATTGATCCCGCAAAGAATTATTATAGGTTATAGGATGGTAATTGATTTCCAGAAATTAAATAAGGCTACTAAGGGAGTCCTGGATTAGGGGGTGTCCGGATGGCCGGACTATACCTTCAGCTGGACTCCTGGACTATGAAGATACAAGATTGGAGACTTCGTCCCGTGTCCGGAAGGGACTTTCCTTGGCGTGGAAGGCAAGCTTGGCGATACAGATATACAGATCTCCTACCATTGTAACCGACTGTATGTAACCCTAACCCTCTCCGTTGTCTATATAAACCGGAGGGTTTTAGTCCGTAGGACAACATACAGAACAACAATCATACCATAGGCTAGCTTCTAGGGTTTAGCCTCTCTGATCTCGTGGTAGATCTACTCTTGTACTACCCATATCATCAATATTAATCTAGCAGGACGTAGGGTTTTACCTCCATCAAGAGGGCCCGAACCTGGGTAAAACTTCGTGTCCCTTGCCTCCTGTTACCATCCGGCCTAGACGCACAGTTCGGGACCCCCTACCCGAGATCCGCCGGTTTTGACACCGACATTGGTGCTTTCATTGAGAGTTCCTCTGTGTCGTCACCGTCAGGCTTGATGGCTCCTACTATCATCAATAGCGATGCAGTCCAGGGTGAGACCTTCCTCACCGGACAGATCTTCGTCTTCGGCGGCTTCGCACTGCAGGCCAATTCACCTGGCCGTCTAGAGCAGATCGAAAGCTATGCCCCTGGCCGTCAGGTCAGATTTGGAAGTTTAAGCTACAGGGCTGACATCCACGGGGACTTGATCTTCGACGGATCCGAGTCACCGCTGAGCGCGCTGCACTGTCACGATGAGCATGATCTAGCTCTGCCGCCGAACAGTTCCCTGGAGGCCGCACCCGCATCGGCTTCGACCCTTAATTTGGAGCCAACTGCGCCGATCGAGGACGGGTGGCTGGACGCCGCCTCGGGGGTTGCGATCCTAACGGCGATCGAGCCAAACACCAGCCCCGTACTCCGCGAGACTCGTGACTCCAAGGAGCCGGACTCCTCCCCGGACTCCGAACCCTCCGCGCCCCTGCCGATCAAATCTGATTGGGCGCCGATCATGGAGTTTACTGCCGCGGACATCTTTCAGCACTCGCCTTTCGGCGATATTCTGAAGACACTAAAGTCTCTCTCTTTATCAGGAGAGCCCTGGCCGGACTACGGTCAGCAAGGTTGGGATACGGACGACGAAGAAATTCAAATCCCACCCACCACCCACTTTGTAGCCACTGTCGACGATTTAATCGACATGCTCAACTTCGACTCCGGAGATATCGACGGCATGGACGCCGATGCAGGAGACGATGAAGAACCAGCGCCTATTGAGCCCTGGAAGGTCACCTCGTCATATGACGTATACATGGTGGACACACCAAAAGATGACGACGAGGAGCGGAAGGATGCACCGAAGGCTTGTTCCCTCGAAAAGCAGTCAAAGCGGCGACGCAAGCGCCGCCCCAAATCCCGCCTCGATAGAAATAACGATCACACAAACCCAGCGCTGGAGCAGGGCGAACCGCTGCCGGACAATGGCAATCCGGATAATCAAGCTGAACAAACAAATTCTATCAAGGATAATAGTCTGGATGTAACGCCGGACAGGCACCCAGAGGAGCAGAATGCCCGTAAAAGGCTTGTTGCCACTTCGAGGAGTCTTAAAAAGCAGAAGCAAAGGCTCAAGGCTGCGCAAGACACACTCCAAATCAGATGGAGTAAAATACTCAACACAGCAGCGAGGTACGACGACAATCGCCCCTCCAAGAGCTACCCAAAGAGGAAGCTGCTACCTAAATTCTATGAGGAGGCCTCAGACCCTCCACAACCAAACATCAAAGCAGCCACCCGGCCGGATAGACGACCCCTCTACCAACACAGAGCAGCATACAACGCCACTCACAATACAACACGTGATCCATGCGAGGGCTCGCACCCAAATGACGGCGCAACAAGATCCATCTATGGACCACGCAAGCGCGCCCCAGCATATAATGCAACACAACAAACATCTGAATAACGCGGTACACCCAACTACAGGGGTGCCGCACACCCCCTATGTTTCACCGATGAGGTGTTGGACCATGAATTTCCAGAGGGATTCAAACCCGTAAACATAGAGGCATACGACGGAACAACAGACCCTAGGGTCTGGATTGAGGACTACATCCTTCATATCCATATGGCTCGTGGAGATGATCTCCACGCCATTAAGTACTTACCCCTCAAGCTCAAAGGGCCAGCTCGTCACTAGCTTAAAGGCCTCCCTGAAAGCTCCATTTGGAGTTGGGAAGAGCTCGAAGACGCCTTTCGGGCAAATTTTCAAGGGACTTATGTCCGACCTCCGGATGCGGACGATTTGAGTCATATAACTCAACAGCTTGGAGAGTCAGCCCGAAAGCTTTGGAACAGGTCTCTTACTAAAAAGAACCAGATTGTCGACTGTCCAGACGCCGAAGCCTTGGCAGCTTTTAAGCATAGCGTCCGTGACGAATGGCTCACCAGACACCTCGGCCAAAATAAGCCAAGAACGATGGCCGCATTAACAAACCTCATGACCTGCTTTTGCGTGGGTGAGGACAGCTGGCTAGCCAGATGCAGCACCAGCGATCCCAGTACATCTGAAGTTAGAGATGGAAACGGGAAATCACGGCGCAACAGCAATAACAAACGCCGGAATAAAGAAGACAACACGAAGGGCACGGCGGTAAACGTAGGATTCAAAAGCTCTCGGCCAGGTCAGCAAAAGCCGCCCTCTAAAGGCACTAGGGATGAACTGTCCAGCCTCAACAAAATTCTGGACCAAGTATGTCAGATCCATAGCACCCCTGGTAAACCTGCTAATCATACCCACATAGATTGTTGGGTCTTCAAGCAGTCCGGCAAGCTCAACGCCGTACACAAGGGGGAGGATACACCAAGTGAAGATGAGGATGAGCCTCCCAAGCAAGACACTGGGGAACAAAACAAATTTCCACCAGAAGTCAAAACAATAAATGTGTTACACGTGATCAAGGGAAAAAATAATGCGGCACTCCCAGGAAAATATACCCAAGTGCCTGTCGCCGCGAAGTCCTGCCACTGGTCGTCTCAACTGATCACTTTCGACCATCGCGATTACTCAGCAAGTATCCGACGCGCAGGATGGGCTGCCTTGGCATTAGACCCAGTAATTGGCAGATATCACTTCACACGAGTCTTGATGGACGGTGGCAGCAATCTAAACCTAATATATCGGGATACAATCCGCGGGATGGGGTTAGACCCAACAAAAATTCGCCATAGCAATACTACCTTTAAAGGAGTAACGCCAGGCCCAGGGGCTTGTTGTATGGGCTCCCTCCTACTACAAGTTATATTCGGCTCCCCCGATAACTTTCGTTGCGAGCATTTAACCTTCCACATCGCTCCATTCCAAAGTGGCTATCAAGCACTGCTTGGACGCGAAGCTTTCGCTCGCTTCAACGCAATACCACACTACGCCTCCCTGACACTCAAGATGCCCGGTCCATGTGGCATCATTTCAGTGCACATAAATATCAAGCGATTTCTACGCGCCGAACAGAGTGCGACTGCCTTGGCAGCCGCACACTAAAGGTGCCCGGACCAGCAAAAGCATCCAATAGGTCGTCAAGATCTCAGACACAACTAATCAAGTCCGGCGCCGCTATCTATACCGAATAAATGGTCACACCCTATTTGTCAATACAAGGGGCTCAACACGCGCAGACAAGTGGCAATTTCTTCTCATCTTGAATTGTACATGGTTTCTTTAAAAACTATCTTTTTGCACGACAACTTCTTCACCTAAATTCCTCTCTTTTACAGACGATCATCGTGCTACACCCGTCCAGGATACGGAACAACGGAGACACAGGCGCAGACGTGCAGCAGGGACCCGCTCCAAGGATTCTTTTTAGATTAAGACCCTGCGTAAACCTTTTTTACTGTCTCTTGTTGATACATATCCACCATTGCAAACGATGCTGACGTCTTGGCACGTGGCCGCCAGAACAATGCACGTACCTGGACACAAGGGGCTTCTTACAAAGGCCATTATTTAGGCCCGATTTATACCACAAAGACCAAATACCTTAGGGAGTGTTCGGCGTCGCGAGTTTGGCCCTATATGCATCAGCTCCGAATCATTATCTTTGGTCAAATGTTGGGTTTGCCCGGCTCCTGTGTTTTGGTACCTTACGTTCCGCTTTACCGGCTAAGGTAGCACTAGGAGAACTACTGCGACTGTGCCCTGGTTCATCTGGACGAGCACCTCGGTAGAGAAAGCCGAAAACTGACTGTCATAATATAGCGTGAGACTGGTCAACCACTCGATGACCTGTTGGAATGTTAGAATTCCTCCACCTTAACGAAGGGCCGTTTTACGGCCAGGCATGTATGCACCCCGGGATCGGGAGAGTGCGGAGCCACCAGGGGCTACTAGATAGCCCCACTGTCAAACTCCTATGGCTAAGTGAAAGTGCTAAAGCATTATAGTCCGGTTTCCTCGCTCGCTCTGCTATCACCTCCTTAATAGGAACAAGACGTTGGGTTAAGCGTGAACGCGTGTTTTTTGCGAGCACCTCCGCATTATATGCGTGGGGGTTGAAGCCGACGGCTGTAATCTTTCAGGTTATACACACGTATACATAAACGGCCGCCCAGGAGGCATCATATTACTTTCAGGCAAAAGTATAAAAATAGCCTTACAAAATTTATAAAAGCATTTCGCTTACAATGAGATTACATATCACTCAAACATAATATTTTTTTAGCACTGGGTCTCTATCAAACGAGCACCCTCAAGAACTTCTTCAAAGTAGTGCTCAGCAGCCATTCAACCTCTGGCCGAATCCCGCGCTGCACAGTGGTAACATCCATCTCCGCCCAGTATGCTTTAACACGGGCAAAGGCCATCCGTGATCCCTCTATGCACGCCGACCTCTTCATCACATTAATGCGCGGCACCACGTCAAGGAACTGCTACACCAAGCTGAAATAGTTGTTCGGTTTTGGCCTTTCCGGCCATAGCTGATCCACAACAGACCTCATGGCGAGTCCGGACAACTTATTCAGTTCGGCCCATTCGGATAATTGGTCAGTCAATGAAAGCGGACGCTCGGGAGAATGGAACTATGTCCAAAACAGCTGGTCCAATTCATGGTCCGTTTGACCCTGGAAGTACTTGACCGCATCGGCAGCGCTCACCGCCAAATTCATATACACGTCCTCCGAACTCCACAGCCGATCCAGAGGAGCATACCGTGGATCTCCGAACTTCCTCCGCAACATAAAGGATTTCCCAGCTACAATATCCCCGGCTTCCCTCAGCTCCTCCTTCTTCGCCCTCATAGCAGAGTGGATGTCTTTTCTCGTCGCAGTGGTCTTCTCAAGGTCCGATGCCCTCGCTATGTTTTCCTTTTCAAGAACCCGGCAACAGTCGGCGGCTGCTTTCAATTCTATGGCCATCTTGGCCATCTTATCTCTGCTCTCTCCATGCGCGACCTTCTTGGCTTTCAAGTTCTTCGGCCGCCTTCAAAGCAGCCACATTACCAAACCTCGCTTGTTCCTTGGCTCGGGCAAGTTCTGCCCGCAAGGCTTCAACAGTGGTAGCTCCATCTGCAGTCACAACATATTAAAGATACTGGCATCATGCTGCTCTTACTATGTGGCGTTTACCAGATAATGACACTTACCCTGTGCCTCGTCAAGCCTTTTGTTAACACGCTCGATGTCGGCGTCTGCCGCATCCAACTGTCGTTTTAAATGGGAAAAGTCGCTAGTCCGGCTAGCCACCGGAGCTTCCATCACCTGCACATAGAGGCAGTATGGTTATTACCTGGGAATATGATCCTCTATTCGCCGTCGTTTCCGACGACAACCAGAGTCTCAGGGGCTACTATCTACATAGGGCACACCTAACATGTGCAGGACTATCATACATTATTTTACGTACCTCAAAGCCTGTCAGTAGACTCATAAAAGCTTCATGCAATCCGCTTTCGGCGGACGAAATTCTCTCCATCACCGTATTCATCAGCATACAGTGTTCATCTGAGATGGCTGCTCGCCCCACCAACTCCCTTAGAACATCCGATCGCACACCAGACTGTGCCTGACTCTTTTGTCTGCTCTCTTCGGGAGCCGGACATTGGGAGCTTCAGGGGTCAATGGGATTATCTTCTGGCCTCACCGGATTCGGAGAGGCCCTCCACGACGACACTTCGGGGTCGCCCCGGTTCCGGAGCGGAGGAGTCCGGAGGAGGCGTTTCGCTCTCCATCATCTCTGGAAGAAGATCCCCCGAAGACGAACTCATTTGAGAGGGGCTAAGGCCTGAACTGCAAAGATATAGGCGGTGGTTATTTTCTCAGAAGAAAAAGATGGCATACCTGTACTATTAAAGTATTTCGGGTCACTTACGACTCGCCGGAGGATTGATCCCCCCGCGAACTTTGTGCGACAAAAGCACCCCCCAAGGTAGGACCCTCTGTGGGAGACTTCTTCTCCCGTTTGGAAGCTTCGGCTTCCGAATCCCCGGGCACAGTCCTTTTCCTCCGGTCATCTTCCTTCATGGAGATGCTCGCTCCCTCGGTTAGAATGGGCAGCGTTGAGGGCCCGCGTCCGCCCGTATTATCCTTCCTAGTATCTTCCTTCAAGGGCTCCGGGCAAGGTGCGACCTGGAGCATCTTTTCCAATATCGGATTGTCCAAACCCTCAGGGAGGGGGGCCGAACACCGAATCAACTTTGCCTTTGTTATCCAGTCCTGGTCAAAAAGCAAACTCTCAAGAAATAACTTCGTAAGAGATAGTATGTTCGGCCGGAAGATTCCCTACCTGTTCGGCGGCGCGGTTACTGCTCAGGCCCACGTCCTCGGTGATTTTCGGACACTCTACCTAAGGTCTGAAGAATGACTTGTACATCTCCTCGTGCGTCAGGCCGAGGAAATTTTGAATGACATGCGGTCCCTCGGGATTGAACTCCCACAAGCGAAGGGGCCGGCGTTTGCAAGGCTGGACTTGACGAACCATCATAACTTGTATTACCGCAAGCAAACTAAAATCTCCATTGAAGAGATCTCGAATGCGGCTTTGCAGTATAGGCACATCCTTGGCGGGACCCCAGCTCAGGCCTCTGCTGATCCATGACATCAGCTGTGGTGGAGGGCCCGAGCGGAAAATCGGGGCGGCCGCCCACTTGGCACTTCTAGGATCCGTGATGTAGAACCACTCCTGTTGCCACAATTCAGACACCTCTGGAATGGAACCTTTGGGCCATGGAGCTCCCGTCATCTTGCATATTGAGGCACCTCCACACGCCGCATGTTGCCCCTCGATCACCTTCGGCTTTACTTCAAAGGTCTTAAGCCATAGGCCGAAGTGAGGGGTAACCCGGAGGAAGGCCTCACACACGATAATAAATGTCGTAATATGAAGAAAGGATTCCGGAGCTAGATCATGGAAATCTAGCCCGTAATAAAACATCAAACCCCTGACGAAAGGATCCAGAGCAAGGCCTAGACCTCGGAGGAAGTGGGAGACGAACACGACATTCTCGTTGGGTTCGGAGGAAGGGACGGCCTGCCCTCGAGCAGGCAGCCGATGCAAAACCTTGGCGGTCAGATATCTGGCCTCCCTCAACTTTTTAATGTCTTCTTCCGTGACGGAGGAAGGCACCCATCGGCCTTGAAGGCTAGATCTGGACATGATTGAAGGTTCGGAGCACCTGACCTGAACTTTGGGTCTTTGATCTTGTGGTGGGGGAAGGATTCAATTGAGCACGGGAGGTAAAAAGTAAAAGCCTTGGCCCTTTATAAAGAGGGTAAATATCAAGCGCCATCTCCGTGGCCGTTTGGACTTGCCTATAGTCTAGGAGTCCTAGAAGCGGTTGGGTTACCCACGCCCGTATTGATGAGAATCCCGGAATAAGGGGACATGATCTCTGCTTTAACAAGACATGCCAAGGAAACCGCCTCGCGTGACACGCGGAGGTGGAACAATAAAACGATTCGAATAAAGGCTTGGCCGTGGTGTGATGTCACACTACAGAATACGTCAGCAGATTAGATTTGTGTAAATATTATTCTCTCTATGGTAATATGTGGAAACTTATTTTGCAGAGCCGGACACTATCTTTGTGTTCAAAATCTTCTATGAAGTACTTGGAGGAGGAACCCGCCTTGCAATGCCGAAGACAATCTGCGCGCCGGACTCGTCGTCATTGACGCCTGGTTCAGGGGCTACTGAGGGAGTCCTGGATTAGGGGGTGTCTGGATGGCTAGACTATACCTTCAGCCGGACTCCTGGACTATGAAGATACAAGATTGGAGACTTCGTCCCGTGTCCGGAAGGGACTTTCCTTGACGTGGAAGGCAAGCTTGGCGATACGGATATACAGATCTCCTACCATTGTAACCGACTCTATGTAACCCTAACCCTCTCCGGTGTCTATATAAACCGGAGGGTTTTAGTCCATAGGACAACATACAGAACAACAATCATACCATAGGCCAGCTTCTAGGGTTTAGCCTCTCTGATCTCGTGGTAGATCTACTCTTGTACTACCCATATCATTAATATTAATCAAGCGGGACGTAGCGTTTTACCTCCATCAAGAGGGCCCGAACCTGGGTAAAACTTCGTGTCCCTTGCCTCCTCTTACCATCCGTCCTAGACGCACAGTTCGGGACCCCCTACCCGAGATCCGCCGGTTTTGACACCGACAGCTACTAAAAAAGATCCTTACCCTTTGCCTTTTATTGATCAAATGCTAGAAAGATTATCCAAACATACACATTTCTGCTTTCTAGATGGTTACTCTGGCTTCTCTCAAATACCTGTGTCAGCTGATGATCAATCAAAGACCACTTTTACTTGCCCTTTCGCTACTTTTGCTTATAGACATATGCCTTTTGGTTTATGTAATGCACCTGCTACCTTTCAAAGATGCATGATGGCCATATTCTCTGACTTTTGTGAAAAGATATGTGAGGTTTTCATGGACAATTTCTCTATTTATGGATCCTCTTTTGATGATTGCTTAAGCAACCTTGATCGAGTTTTGTAGAGATGTGAAGAAACTAATCTTGTCTTGAATTGGGAGAAATGCCACTTTATGGTTAATGAAGGTATTGTCTTGGGGCATAAAATTTCTGAAAGAGGTATTGAAGTTGATAATGCTAAAGTTGATGCTATTGAAAAGATGCCATGTCCTAAGGACATTAAAGATATAAGAAGCTTCCTCGGTCACGCCGGTTTTTATAGGAGGTTCATTAAGGACTTCTCAAAAATTTCTCGGCCTCTGACTAATATATTACAAAAGGATAATCCTTTTGCCTTTGATGATGATTGTGTAGAAGCATTTGAAATACTTAGGAAAGCATCAATTTCTGCACCTATTGTTCAGCCACCTGATTGAAATTTACCCTTTGAAATTATGTGTGTTGCTAGTGATTATGTTGTAGGTGCTGTTCTAGGGCAAAGAGTTGATAAGAAATTAAATGTTATTCAATATGCTAGTAAAACTCTAGACAATGCCCAGAGAAATTATGCTACCACTGAAAAAGAATTTTTAGCAGTTGTATTTGCTTGTGATAAGTTCAGACCTTATATTGTTGATTCTAAAGTAACTATTCACACTGATCATGCTGCTATTAAATACCTTATGGAAAAGAAAGATGGTAAACCTAGACTTATTAGATGGGTTCTTCTGCTACAAGAATTTGATTTACATATTATTGATAGAAAGGGAGCTGAGAACCCCGTTGCAGACAACTTGTCTAGGTTAGAGAATGTTCTTGATGACCCACTACCTATTGATGATAGCTTTCCTAATGAACAATTAAATGTCATAAATGCTTCTCGAACTGCTCCATTGTATGCTGATTATGCTAATTATATTGTTGCTAAATTTATACCACCTAGTTTCACATACCAGCAAAAGAAAAAGTTATTCTATGATTTGAGACATTACTTTTGGGATGACCCACATCTTTATAAAGGAGTAGATGGTGTTATTAGACGTTGTGTACCTGAGCATGAACAAGAACAAATCCTACGCAAGTGTCACTCCGAGGCTTATAGAGGACACCATGATGGAGATAGAACTGCAGATAAGGTATTGCAATCCGGTTTTTATTGGCCTACTCTCTTCAAGGATGCCCGTAAGTTTGTTTTGTCTTGTGATGAATGTCAAAGAATTGGAAATATTAGCAGACGTCAAGAAATTCCTATAAATTATTCAGTTGTTATTGAACCATTTGATGTTTGGGGCTTTGACTATATGGGACCTTTTCCTTCCTCTAATGGGTATACACATATTTTAGTTGTTGTTGATTATGTTACTAAGTGGGTAGAAGCTATTCCAACTAGTAGTGCTGATCATAACACCTCTATTAAGATCCTTAAAGAAGTTACTTTCCCGAGGTTTGGAGTCCCTAGATATTTAATGACTGATGGTGGTTCACATTTTATTCATGGTGCCTTTTGTAAAATGCTTGCTAAGTATGATGTTAATCATAGAATTGCATCTCCTTGTCACCCACAGTCTAGTGGTCAAGTAGAATTGAGTAACAGAGAGCTCAAATTAATTTTGCAAAAGACTGTTAATAGATCCAGAAAGAATTGGTCCAAGAAACTTGATGATGCATTATGGGCTAATAGAACTGCATATAAAAATCCTACGGGTATGTCTCCGTATAAAATGGTTTATGGTAAAGCATGTCATTTACCTCTTGAGCTAGAACATAAGGCATATCAGGCCATTAAAGAGATCAATTATGATTTCAAACTTGTCGGTGAGAAGAGGTTATTGTTGGCATTCTGGGAACGGGGGTCCCCAGACTTGCCTGCCTGCGGCCCATGGCGTGGTTGTGCTGGCAGGTCTGTACGGCCCATCATCATCAACAAGGCATTCAAGACCCGAGCGAGGGGCCAAGCCTCGCGAGGCGGATGACGCAAGACCTCCTCAGGAGCGGCCTCACCAGGCTGCCTTGTGAGGAGCGGAGATATCAAGGTGGGCCGAACCTCGCGAGGCTCTCTTGACGTGAGCCATGACGATCGACACCAGGCGGGTGCCAGCGCGCGCAGCGTCCTTGTTTCCTCTTTGGTGCTAAGGTGGCAAGCACATGCGCGGAGTACCGAGGCATCAGGAAAAGGTTTCCATATCGGTGCAATGAGACCAAGACTAGAAGGACGGCAGGACAAAGGTCACTATGGAGCCCAGGACGACGTCACCACCAGAACCTTTGGCAGACGAAGACCACCTTTTGTCAGGATAGCTTGTACTAGCTATCCCCTTTCAAATTGGTCGCCGTTGTTGGCTCCCTTCCCACTCAATATTTGGGGAGAGAACCAAGGCCTATATAAGTAGGACTAGCCACCTAGAGACGGGGAGGGAGATCTGGAAGGAGAGATCTAAAGAGATAGGATATGATAGAAGGCCAACCCTTAATGCACTAAGCACAAGAACACTTCAACCTAAGGATGTTGTTCTTCCCTTGTACTATTCATCATCGGCCCAAGAGGCAATCCACTACCACCGCGCTGGAGTAGGGTATTACACCACCTCGGTGGCCCGAACCAGTATAAACCTTGTTTCTTTTGTGTTGCGAGTGCGTCGAGTTCGTCCGCGAGACCTTAGCGAGCTAGGGCGTAGATCGGTAGGTGGGAAAGAACTTCGCGCGCACCCCAGAGTTCGAACCTCAAGGGTTTGCCGGAACCCGTGATCCGACATTTGGTGCGCCATAGCTCCCCTCCAACGGCCTGCGCTCCGCGCCACCGCACTTCGCCCTCATGGCAGGTGCCCCGCGACCGGCTCCAATGGCCGGTGCTAACAACGGGGCCAGGGGCTCCGAGCCCTGGCCCCCGCTCTACGGCAGGTGCGATGGCCGCCCAAGTTCAAGCCGAAGATGTCGCCGCGCTACGATGGCGCGGCAGACCCGTCTGCCTTCATGTTGGCATACGAGGAGGCCGTCATCGAGGTCGGGGGCGACGACAAGGTCATGGCCAACTGGCTCCCTATGGCCCTCGCCGGCGAGCCGCATGCCTGGCTGCTCAACCTCGCTGGATCCATGGTGGCATCCTAGGGGAAACTCCGCGACCTCTTCACTGCTTGCTACGTGGTACCGGTGCACCATGCAGTTGCGTCCCTGCTAGGCTGCTCTCAAGCACCGCCTTCAGATCGCCACGTCAAGCCGTTCCTCCGCTAGATTGGTGCCGCTTCCAAGCGCCTGGGGCTGCGCCAGAGGCCGACCTCACCTTCGGCTCAGAGGACCAACCCGACTCCACCGCCGGCTCGGGCATGCTCCCAATGCTCTACACGCCCATCATCTGCAACGTTGCTGTTACCAAGACCCTCATCGACGGTGGTGCCGGCCTCACTTGCTCTCCGTGGAAGCCTTCAGCCTTCTTCACGTGCCGCTCGAGCGACTCAGCCTCAGCAAGCCTTTCTCAGGAGTTGGTGGTGGCACTGCCTGCTCTCTGGGATAGATCCGCCTTCCCGTCACCTTCGGCATGCGCAACAACTATCGCCTCGACATCGCCCGCATCGGCCTCCCGTACAATGCCATTCTTGGGTACCCGGCTCTGGCCTAGTTCATGGCAGCGACTCATCCGGCCTACAACCCCATGAAGATGCCTGGGAGCAAGGGCGTCCTCACGGTCAAAGGGGATGCCAAGGAGGCTCTGGCAGCGCTCAGGCTCGCCCTCAAAACCGCCGCAGCGGCGCAGCCTGTCGACGCGGGCACCTCTGAGCCCAAGGGAGCCATACCGACAAGGAAGAAGCAGTTGTTCACACAAGATAAGGCGGAAACCAAGCAGGTGTTAGTGAATAAGTACGGGCCCTCAGGAGCCACCTTTACCATAGGTGCCAGCCTCAATCAAGGTCAAGAGGAAGCATTGGTGAAGTTCTTGCGCGCAAACAAGAATATATTGGCGTGGGAGCCCAATCAGCTGGTAGGGGTTCCGAGGGAAGTGATTCGGCATCACTTAAGGGTATGCCCCAATGTGCGCCTCGTGAAGCAGCGGGCGATACGGCAGTCCATTGAGAAGCTGAAAGTGCAACTATCCCTAGGTGGTTTTGGTAATTCATAACAACATATAGCTCATTGAGCTAATGCTATTCCAAGATGACTATTTCAGGAAAGCTCAATGATTGGCATGGCATGGATGTGAATGTGGAACCCTCAAAATGCTAAGGACAAAGGATTGGCTCAAGCTCAAAAGCTCAAGACTCTTCATTTTATATTTTAGTGATCCAAGATCACATTCAGTCTTTAGGAAAACCCAATACTATCAAGGAGGGATGAGGTGTTGCTTAATGAGCCTCTTGCTTCATGTGCTTAGTGATATGCTCCAAAACCCTCAACTAATTTCCCATATCCACATATGACCTAAACCCTAATCCAAACTCGGTCCCACCGATTCTTTCTATCCGGCGCCACCGAGTTTCACTTGTCATAAGCCACTGCCAAACCCTAGCAATTTGGTTCTACCGATAGGGATCTCGGTCTCACCGAGATGGGATTGCAAACTCTCTGTTTCCCTTTCGTAACTTTTCGGTCTCACCGAAAGAGCGAATTGGTCCCACCGAGATTGCAATGTAAATTTAGTGTTTCCTTTTTGTAACTTTTCGGTCTCACCGAAAGAGCAAATCGGTCCCACCGAGTTTGCCTGACCAACTCTCTGGTTAGCTTATTACCAAAATCAGTCCCACCGAGTTTGTGTAATCGGTCTCACTGAGATTACGTTATGCCCAAACCCTAACCATATCGGTCCTACCAAGTTGCATGTTAGTCCCACAGCAAATCTCTAATGGTCACTAGGTTTACCTTTTTGGTCCGATCGAGTTTTTTGATTCGGTCCCACCGAGATTGGAAAACTGTTGTAACGGTTGGATTTTGTGTGGAGGCTATATATACCCATCCACCTCCTCTTCATTCGTGGAGAGAGCCATCAGAACACATACACAATTCCAACTCATATGTTCTGAGAGAGAGCCACCTACTCATGTGTTGAGACCAAGATATTCCATTCCTACCATATGAATCTTGATCTCTAGCCTTCCCCAAGTTGCTTTCCACTCAAATCTTCTTTCCACCAGATCCAAATCCTATGAGAGAGAGTTGAGTGTTGGGGAGACTATCATTTGAAGCACAAGAGCAAGGAGTTCATTACCTACACACCATTTGTTACTTCTTGGAGAGTGGTGTCTCCTAGATTGGATAGGTGTCACCTGGGAGCCTCCGACAAGATTGTGGAGTTGAACCAGGGAGTTTGTAAGGGCAAGGAGATCGCCTACTTCGTGAAGATCTACCGCTAGTGAGGCAAGTCCTTCGTGGGCGATGGCCATGGTGGGATAGACAAGGTTGCTTCTTCGTGGACCCTTCGTGGGTGGTTGCTTCTTCGTGGACCCTTCGTGGGTGGAGCCCTCCGTGGACTCGCGCAACCGTTACCCTTTGTGGGTGGAGCCCTCCGTGGACTCGCGCAACCGTTACCCTTCGTGGGTTGAAGTCTCCATCAACGTGGATGTAGGATAGCACCACCTATCCGAACCACGGGAAAAACATCCGTGTCTCCAATTGCGTTTGAATTCTCCAAATCCTTCCCTTTACATTCTTGCAAGTTGCATGCTTTACTTTCCGCTGCCAATATACTCTTTGCATGCTTGCTTGAATTGTGTGATGATTGCTTGACTTGTCCTACAATAGCTAAAATCTGCCAAGAACTAAAATTGGGAAAAGGTTAAGTTTTTATTTGGTCAAGTAGTCTAATCACCCCCCTCTAGACATACTTTCGATCCTACAAGTGGTATCAGAGCTTTGGTCTCCATTTGCTTTGATCTCCATAGCTTTTTGTGGTCATAGCCTTGGTTTGACAACCTAGGGGAGTATGGCGTCTAGCGAGGGAAATTATAACCGTAGAGGTCCTTACTTTGATGGTACTAATTTTGCTAGTTGGAAGCATAAAATGAAAATGCATATTCTTGGACATAACCCCGCCGTTTGGGCTATTGTGTGTGTTGGTTTGCAAGGTGACTTCTTTGATGGGAAAGAACCAAACCGTGAAGCTACCGTGGATGAGTTGAAGATGTTGCAATACAATGCTTAGGCTTGTGATATTCTCTTCAACGGATTGTGCCCCGAAGAATTCAACAAAATCAGCCGTCTTGAGAATGCAAAGGAAATTTGGGACACTTTGATTGATATGCACGAAGGTACCGACTCCGTCAAGGAATCCAAGTTGGATGTGCTTCAAAGTCAACTTGACAAGTTCAAAATGAAGGATGGTGAAGGTGTCGCTGAAATGTACTCTAGGCTTGCTCTCATCACAAATGAGATTGCCGGCTTATGAAGTGAAGAGATGACCGATAGATTCATCATCAAGAAGATTCTAAGAGCCTTGGATGGAAAATATGATACCGTGTGCACATTGATCCAAATGATGCCCAATTACAAAGATCTCAGGCCAACGGAGGTGATTGGAAGAATTGTTGCTCATGAGATGTCACTTAAGGATAAAGAGGAACTTCACAACAAATCAAGTGGTGCCTACAAAGCCTCATGTGAAGCCCCTACATCATCAAGTGAGAAACAAAACTTCAATGAAGAATTGAGCTTAATGGTGAAGAACTTCAACAAGTTCTACAAGAGTAGAAGCAAAGATAGAAGCTTCAAGTCAAGGTCCTACAATGACAAAAGATCTTCTAGTCGAGAGCGAAACTGCTACAGTTGTGGAAGACCGGGACACTATTACAATGAGTGTACGGCTCCCTACAAGAGAAGAGAAGATTCTCCAAAAAGAAGAAGCAAAGAATCAGCACCAAGAGAGAGAAGGAGTAGAGATGATCGTTATGAACGAAGATACTCACGGAGAAGCAAGGATTCGGAAAGGAAGGAAAAATCATCAAGGATCTACACAAAACGAAGACATCAAGCTCATGTTGGTGAATGGGTATCCGGCTCCGACTCCGACAGCCACTCCGAGAGAAGTTATCACTCCGACTCCGAAGATACTCAAGATGAAGGTGTTGCCGGTCTAGCACTTGTGTCAACCAACTCCTATGACATCATTGACTCACCAAATGAAGGAATTGGAAGATGCTTCATGACCAAAGGTCCTAAGGTAACACACCCCGAGTATGTTGATTTCAATAGTGATGAAGATGACTTGTTAGGTGATGATTTGCTTGTTGACAACTCTAGTGATGAATACTATGATGAAACGTCAATTAATCATGCTAATCAAGATAAAACGAATGACAATGATAAGGAGAAGATTGAGGCTCTAACTAAAGAACTAAACACTCTTAAGTTAGCTCATGAAACTATCTTCGAAGATCATCGAGAACTTTTAAGAGCTCATGAGAAATTACGCTTTGAAAAGCTCAATCTTGAGCAAGAGCGTGAGTTCTTAAAAGCAATCAATGATGATCTCCGCAAGAAAAGTTTTCCATACATTGCCAAGCGTTTACTCTTATCCACTTACATGCCTCAAGTCAAGTCTAGTAACAAGAACAAGAAAGATTCTTCCTCTAGCAGTAACAATGATCATGCTAAATCCAATATTGTTGCTTCTAGTAGTTCTCTTGATTCCACTAATGATTCTCTTAGCCAAGTTACACTTGAGCAAGAAAATAGCTTATTGAAGGGAATTATAGAGAAAGGAGTGTACAAAAGCCTTGCCGGGAGTAAGCAATTCGAGGAAATTGTGCGCAAGCAAGGAACGCACCGGAAGAATCAAGGTGTTGGTTTTGAACGAAAATTCAATGCCTATGGAGTTGAGTGGGAAGAAGATCAATACCCCAAGACAAAGTTTGTTCCTCAACAAGAGAAGTATGATACTTCTTTCAAGGGGACACAAGCTCAAGATGATCTTCCACCACAAGACTACAAGCAAAAAGGCAAGGACAAGCTTCAAGAGGAAATTGATGCATTTGAAGAAGCTCCTAAGACCTTAGTCAAGTGGATTCCCAAGACTACTTCAAGTTCCACTTCATCAAGTACGACTACAACTCCAAGGATTCCCATCAAGATGGTGTGGATCCAAAAGAAGAAGAACTAGAGAGTTCTTGAGGGTGACTCCGCCAACATACTTCACTCTTATCATTTTGGCAAGAACAAGTGCAATCAACTTCCACATCTTGCACTAGTTCAAGGAGTCACAAACCCTCTTGTTCGTAAGACAAGGGACAAGGTAACCTAAAAGTTTTCATGGACATCATCTTGTGTGTGCATCACTCTATGTCTATGGATATCCTTGTTTGTTCCTTGTGGGACTAACCCATGTAGGTATTGAAAGTGCAATTCACTCAAATGGATAGCTCCAAGTGATCTAAATCAACATTGAGCATCCACATCTTCAACATCTACATGAAGTCATCATCGACAAAACCCGACGTTAGTTCATCCCTCTAAGGGGGGATATCACATCTAGGGGGAGCTTTACTCTAAGACTTGAGCTAAAGCAACTCTAAAGATGTGAACACAACAATGCTTTATGTAAAAGTGGTAACCCCACTTGAGCTTAAACGATGAGTATGACCTATGATCAAGTGTTCTCACTTGACTCCTAAGTCAATATACTCATATATAGATGACCTTCTCATCGCAAATTGCTTGATAGATGCTAGAATTGGTTGTGCATGCCTTGTCACATATTTCATTTGCCATCTTATTGTGTGAGCATGCTGGTTGCATATTTTACTCATTCGAGGACATCCACTTGTTGTTTTGATTGTTCGGTTTTATTTCCTTTTGCCAAGTGGATGGATAAGAATTCCTAAGAACCTCCTCTAGCTATCTATGCTTTTCTCGTCTCAAACTCTATTCATGCTACATCACAAAATTTGATCAAGTCAGATTCGAACCACTCTATGTGAGGAGCGCTCGGAGTCCCCGATTCGTCATAGACTTAAACTTCCAAAACCTCTTTATGATTCTCGGTCTGACCGATACCCTACTTTCAGTCCTACCGAGATCATTAAGTTGATCTATGTTTTCGATCTTGGTGCAATCGATTTGAACCATTCAGTCACACCGAGTTGCAATAACTGTATACAGTTTTGCATCTCGGTGCCACCGAGTCGTTCCACTCAGTCACACCGACAGGGTCGGGCTATATATAGTCACGGGCAAAAATTTGGAAATTTCTCCAAACCCCTTCGCCCGCGCGATAGCCTGCTCTGCCAACTTGGTCTCCGGATCGTCTCCTCGCTGCCAGCCGCCTCCAGTCGCTGGTCTCCATCGCCGTCAACGGAATTCTACCCCGACGTTGCCGCCGTAGTGAGTCTCTGCCGAACTAGGGTATGGACTCGATCTTTGTGCTATTCCCCAATCTGATTCTTAGCACATTGTGATCATCATGATTCTTGCCACGATTGAAACACTCCTGTCCAGTCAATGCATTCGTAGATTAGTTTTTATTCGAAAATTTTAGGGTTAGGTTTCCGCCGAAACCATCTCGGACCCACCGAGTTGAAAAACTCGGTCCCACCGATTTGGCTTACGCCATTGCACAAGTGAAACTCGGTCTGACCGAGAATTACTTATCGGTGTGACCGATTTTGGAACTCTGTGAAACCCTAGCAGTCTCGGTGCCACCGAACTGTGACTCGGTCTGACCGAGTTCACTAGTTTAGGTTCCAAAACTGCTTCGGTATCACCGAGTTTAAAAATCGGTAGATCCGAGATGATTTCAGTGGGAAACTAAAACTAAGTTTTTGAGTCATTCTTTTGCAAAAATCTCTGCATTTTGTGATACTCATCCACTCTATCTCATCTATAACCTATTCACAGGGTCAGCAGTCAGAGTTTGCAACATGTCTGATCAGAGTGACAGCCAGAACTTGTCAGAGCAGCAAGTGCAGATGAGTGAGGGCACTAGTCCGTCCAGCTCTTCAGATGATGGCAGCAGAAGTACCCCAAGCAATTTGCCAAAAGCTGCCACCAGACAGAGGAAGAAGAGAACTTCAGATTCTGAGGATGAAGATTATGTGGCAGAGGAAGAGGAAGCAACTTCCAAGAGAATTGAGCCAGCTCAGGGCACAAAGCCAGGGTTAAAGATCAAAAGGCCAGCAGGCAGGCAGCCTATGCCAAAGGCCAGAGCTTCAATCAAGATTTCTGAGAAGCCCACTCCCATAGAGCCAGTTGCTGCTGAATGCAAGAAAAGGAAGGAAAGGGTGAAGAAGACCGTAGCCAGAGTGCTTGGAAAGGCTTCCATCATGGAAGAAGAGGAAGAAGAAGAGGTTGCTGCACCAGCACCTAAGGCACCCGAGCTAATGGGTGATGCTATCAAATCAGGGGCTACTGCATCTAAGCCCAAGGAAGCACCCAAGGCTGCATCAAAGGTCAAGACAGCACCAAAGAGGAATACAAGAAGCATCCCAGCTGCTGAGAAGAACAAGGCCCCAGTGCCTGAAGCTTCTGAAGAAGATGATGAAGAGCAAGTTCTCAGAAAACTCAAGCCCAAGATCCCAAACCACAACGATGCTCATCCTGTGGCTGAGGATATGAAGCTCAGGAGAGACTCAGGGCTGAGGAAGTGGAGAGAAGCAGACCCGTATGCTTCAAGGAGAAGAACTGCTGTGGATTACAGATTTCACACCAAGGAACAACAGGACTTCTATGAGACAGTGCTGCTTGATAAGAAGCCAATAGTCTGTGATATGAGATGGGTTGACTGGCAATACATAAAGGACAATGAAGAACACTACCCTGGAGTGTATGACAGCTTCAATGCTTGTGGAGTAGCAGACTTTGTTGGGCAGAAGCTCACAAAGTGGAACGAGGAGCTTATCATGCAGTTCTACTCCACATCACATTTCTATCCAGATGGCAGGATTGTATGGATGTCAGAGGGTACGAGGTACCAGTCTACAGTTGCTGAATGGGCTCAGCTGATTAATGCCCCAGAAGAGCATGACGATGACTTGGACATTTATGCCAAGAAGAAGATGGACCACAACTCAATGTCAAACATGTACAAGGAGATTCCAAATGAAGCACTTGATACGTTCAAGTTTGGCTCAGTACACTATCTTCTGTCAGGGCTGCCAACCATCAACTGGATTCTTAGGCACACCCTATTGCCGAAGTCTGGAGATCACAAGATGATCAGGGGCCACGCGATCAACTTGCTTCATATCTTTGACGTGCCACAGAAATTCAAAGTCATGAGCCTTATGATTGAAACAATCAAGAGGACAGCAGCAGACCAGAAGAGGAGCTGTGGATATGCCCCACAGATTCAGGAGCTCGTCAACTCTAAGATGGGCACAGGGATATACTTATTGGACAAGGAACACCTGCCCATCCGTCCAGATTTTGAAGATAATCAAGTGGTCATGACTGAGAATGAGCCATCATCTGCCCAAGCACAAGCCAAGAAGGAGAAGGCGAGGAAGGAGAAAGCTGCCAAGATGCCTACTCAAGAGGAGGCATCTGAATATTTCCTGAAAACCAAACAAGAGCAGCTTGGTTACTTGATTGCATCCACCCTGCGAATTAAGCAAGGACTAGCTACCCTAACTCAGAACCAGGCAAGCTTAGAGAGGATCATGGAACAAAAGTTCTATGACTTGGATGTCAAAGTGACAGAGATTCAGACTGCAGTGGAACAACTTCAGGATGACATGCAGGAGAGGAGAGGCAAGACTACAACTGATGCATTTGCCAGAACGCCAAGAGCTCAGAGATCATATGCAGTGCCAGTTGCTGACACCAGAGCCACCACTTCTGCACCAGCTACAGCCTCAGTTCCACCAGCTCCAGCGTCCACTTCAGCCTCAACTCCAACCACGTCTACAGAAGGCTTCGTCCTTGGAGTGCTCCGGACTCCACCACCACCTGAAGATCAAGCCTGAGTGTCGACTTAGCACTATGCATTTTCTAGGAACTTTTTGGTAACTTGTTGCCAAAGGCGGAGAAAATGTATAGATCATAGGCTTCGAGAGAGAGTGTTGCTTTTATTCTCTCTTGTTTTATTTTGTGGTTTTTTTTCGAACTTTGTTTGCTTTTGTTTGCTTTTGTGTGAGATACTATGTCTTTGCTCCACTATTCTTATGTGATCATTCACTATTCTTGGTGATGAGTGCATGTATTTCATTCTTATCATTTTAAGCGCTCCACCAAGATGTATGTGACATGGAAGAGTAACCCATGACTCTAACTCTTTGTGCATTTGCAGTCCAAAGCAAATTTTAAATATGCACAAATTTAGGGGGAGCTCTTACTTGTCACATACTTCTCAAAGCGACGATATATTTCATGCTTATTATCATTTGTCGAAGCTTTGATCTATATGTTGTCATCAATTACCAAAAAGGGGGAGATTGAAAGTGCAACTATCCCTAGGTGATTTTGGTGATTCATAACAACATATAGCTCATTGAGCTAATGCTATTCCAAGATGACTATTTCAGGAAAGCTCAATGATTGGCATGGCATGGATGTGAAAGTGGAACCCTCAAAATGCTAAGGACAAAGGATTGGCTCAAGCTCAAAAGCTCAAGACTCTTCATTTTATATTTTAGTGATCCAAGATCACATTAGTCTTTAGGAAAAGCCAATACTATCAAGGAGGGATGAGGTGTTGCTTAATGAGCCTCTTGCTTCATGTGCTCAGTGATATGCTCCAAAACCCTCAACTACTTTCCCATATCCACATATGACCTAATCCCTAAGCCAAACTCGGTCCCACCGATTCTTTCTATCCGGCGCCACCGAGTTTCACTTGTCATAAGCCACTGCCAAACCCTAGCAATTCGGTTCTACCGATAGGGATCTCGGTCTCACCAAGATGGGATTGCAAACTCTCTGTTTCCCTTTCGTAAATTTTCGGTCTCACCGAAAGAGCGAATCGGTCCCACCGAGATTGCAATGTAAATTCAGTGTTTCCTTTTTGTAACTTTTTGGTCTCACCGAAAGAGCAAATCGGTCCCACCGAGTTTGCCTGACCAACTCTCTGGTTAGCTTATTACCAAAATCGGTCCCACCGAGTTTGTGTAATCGGTCTCACGGAGATTACGTTATGCCCAAACCCTAACCATATCGGTCCTACCGAGTTGCATGTCAGTCCCACAGAAAATCTCTAACGGTCACTAGGTTTACCTTTTCGGTCCGACCGAGTTTTTTGATTCGGTCCCACTGAGATTGGAAAACTATGTGTAACGGTTGGATTTTGTGTGGAGGCTATATATACCCCTCCACCTCCTCTTCATTCGTGGAGAGAGCCATCAGAACACATACACAATTCCAACTCATATGTTCTGAGAGAGAACCACCTACTCATGTGTTGAGACCAAGATATTCCATTCCTACCATATGAATCTTGATCTCTAGCCTACCCCAAGTTGCTTTCCACTCAAATCTTCTTTCCACCAGATCCAAATCCTATGAGAGAGAGTTGAGTGTTGGGGAGACTATCATTTGAAGCACAAGAGCAAGGAGTTCATTACCTAAACACCATTTGTTACTTCTTGGAGAGTGGTGTCTCCTAGATTGGCTAGGTGTCACTTGGGAGCCTCCGACAAGATTGTGGAGTTGAACCAAGGAGTTTGTAAGGGCAAGGAGATCGCCTACTTCGTGAAGATCTACCGCTAGTGAGGCAAGTCCTTCATGGGCGATGGCCATGGTGGGATAGACAAGGTTGCTTCTTCGTGGACCCATCGTGGGTGGTTGCTTCTTCGTGGACCCTTCGTGGGTGGAGCCCTTCGTGGACTCGCGCAACCGTTACCCTTTGTGGGTGGAGCCCTCCGTGGACTCGCGCAACCGTTACCCTTCGTGGGTTGAAGTCTCCATCAACGTGGATGTAGGATAGCACCACCTATCCGAACCACGGGAAAAACATCCGTGTCTCCAATTGCGTTTGAATTCTCCAAACCCTTCCCTTTACATTCTTGCAAGTTGCATGCTTTACTTTCCGCTGCCAATATACTCTTTGCATGCTTGCTTGAATTGTGTGATGATTGCTTGACTTGTCCTACAATAGCTGAAATCTACCAAGAACTAAAATTGGGAAAAGGTTAAGTTTTTATTTGGTCAAGTAGTCTAATCACCCCCCCTCTAGACATACTTTCGATCCTACAAAAGCAGGCCTTCATCGTCCAAGAGACTCGCAAGCTGGAGGCGGCGGGCGCTATTCGCGATGAGTTCTTCCTCCGCCGCCGCGCCTCCCCCGGTGCGCTCCGGCACCTGGGACGGCTCCGATGTTCACGATGACCACATCGAGTTCCTCCACCGGACTCGTCGGCTCCCCGACGAGGATCACATGTAGGTGCATCTTGCGCCGAAGGAGGAGATTTCACCCGCGCCGTAGGAGGGCGAGCGGGTCATCTTCCGCTCTCACTGCCTACGCGGGTTGGGGCTGCCGGCGAGCAGTTTCTTCCGATCCTTCCTGTAGTTCTACGGCCTCCAGCCGCACCACCTCACCCCCAACACAGTGGTGCTACTACCCGCCTTCGTGGCCTTGTGCGAAGGCTTCCTCGGAGTCCTCCCCACCCTCGAGCTCTGGGGGGAGTTCTTCTTCTCCAAGCTCGGCACCCAGGCCGCGGGCGTGCCGGCTCAGTGCAGCGCTTTCATCGCCGTGCGAAGGTCAGGGCCGACAGTCCCTTCCCCTCCATCTTGCTGATAAAGTCGGTGAGGATGTGGCAGAGATCCTACTTTTATGTCAGGAACGTCTCCGCAAGGGGGGACTGGGTCAACCTGCCGGCTTTCGAAGCCGGCCCGCCGGCTGGGCGACTGCCCAACTGGTCGTACCGGGCCAAGTCGCTGACGCCTGCGGGAGCCGGTGCCATCGCATGACTCCGAGTGCTGACACAGTCGGAGGGTTTGACTGGTCCAGACCTACTGGCCGCCTTCGTGGCGCGCCGAGTTCTCCCACTCCAAGGCCGCCCCCACATGATATGCCAGATGAGCAGGCACCGCGACCCGAGTCGGATGTGCACCAAGGACATGCCTCACGAAGAGGTGGCCTTCATGGTGAACTACCTCTCGGAAAGCAAGCTCCTGGAGGATTGGCGGTTCGGCAAGGAGCCGTACTCCCGCGCCAACCCCCTGCCCGTGGTGAGTTGCCTTCCCTTTCTTTCTTTGGATTGTCTTCTCTCTCGCCGAGTTTGTTTTGACCAGTCGGCTTTGGTCAGAATCCCCTCCTCCACCCGCCAGCCGGCACCTCGGGGCCGGGCCGCGAGTTCCTCGCTGATCGGGCGGAGAGCGACGTCGACGACCCCGATCTGGGGGCGGCGGCTCTGGAGGACGATGTCGAGGGAGGAGGAGGAACAGCAGGCGACTTCAGGCCTTCGGCTACTTTCGCCGACTGGCCTGACGACGACGCCGAGGGGGAAGTCGCCCCCCGCCATCGGCCAGGAGCCAGCCAGCCTGGCGCGGGCTCTTTAGCCGCGCCGGGTGCTCCAGGCGACGGGAAGAAGCGCAGGGCTGTGCCGACCTTGTTCGGCAGTCGGCCGAAGAAACCCAAGGGTTCGGCTGCGGCGACCCGGCGGGATGAGGCGGCCGCGAAGGCCATCCGCTTCCATAAGGAAGTGAAGAAGCCGCCATTGGTCTCCGCATGAGTATTCTGTCTCAATGCTTTATTCTTTCTTTGTGACTCTGTCTGAGTCTTTACTTGCTCCCCTTGCTTCAGGGCTCCCCTCACTCTAAAGAGGGTCACCGCCGCCTCCGTGATGGGGTCAGCGGAGATGTCCGCCACCACTCGGTGGATTGACCCCCCTGCCGACCTCCGGGAGGCGACAGAGCAGAATGCATAGGAGAAGCGCAACGAAGAAGAGGCTGTTCTCCTGGAGAAGGCGGAGGCTGACAGGGCGGAGGCCTCCACCAAGAAAAAACTGGCAGAGGCCGAAGCCGCCGCCACGACGAAGCGGCAGGCTGAGGAAGCCGCACGCCGCCAATCGGCGGTGTTCGTCATCCCGTTGAACTCTGCGCCGCCGCCTCCGGAGTTCACGGGGCAGACTGGAGAAGCCGGCGGGGAGAACCCCATCGTGGAGAGGGAAGGCGGTGACCCCTCTACGCCAGACGTGAACGTTCCGCCGCCGCCGTCTGAAGGTGCGCAAGGCAAGCAGCCAGCGGACCCTCCGGTGCCACCGACCGAAGACGAGGCCGTGGCGAGGCTACTCCTCCAAGTCGGCTCGCCAACGCGCCGCCGTCTGGAGAAGGCGACTTCGGCACCCCGCCCCTGGAAGCCGGCACCGCCAGCTCGGCGATCCCAGACGCCGAAGCAACGAGCGCCGCGCCCATTGGGTGGGTGCGAGGAAGCGGCACAGGGCCGCTGAACCAGGCGCTTCTGGACGTCCAGGCGAAGCTTCGTGCCGAGGGCGACGCTCTCCAGAATTGCACCAAGGCGTACCTGGCGTCGCGGGCAGCCGTCCGGGTATGTTTTTCCTTTGGTCTTTGTTTTCTTGTTCCTCTCTATGGGGGCGCGCCAGCACCCACTGGGTGTAGTCCCCGAGTTTCGGGCTGGCTGCTGAGCAGGCGGCCCAGAACTTCAATTGATGAACTCTGGGTATTAACTTTTTGTCTGGAACGTTTGTCGCAGGACTACCACAACGTCCGCGTTACTGCCTTCAACCGTAACGTTGAAGAGCTGGGCAAGCGGACCAACGATTTGTCGGAGAGCCGGAGTAAGTCTTTTTCCTTCTTTGCGGGGGCGCACTGGCGCACCCGCGGGCTGTAGTCCCTGAGATTCGGGCCGACTTCTGAGCAGTCGGGCCGGATCTCCGCGGCGACCTTCTTTACCTGATGACTTAACACCTTCTTTCTTCCTTCTTTTCAGGAGCCAACGCTGCTCTTCAACAGCAGCTGAGCGACGCCAACTCTGCTTTGCGCGCCAAAGAGGAGGAGTGCAGCAAGCTCGCCACGGAGCGCGATTTGCTGGCCACTCAATTGGCAGATCAGAAGGAGCTTCTTGTGAAGACACAGAGGGAGGCGGAGGAGACAGAAACCGCCCTCCTGGCCGAGTTCGCGAGCGAGCGCTCCTCTTGGTCTGACAAGGAGGCGATGCTGGCCTCCGGCTTCCATGAGATTTAAGACATCGTTGATGATGAGTTTATTTTTACTTTCTTTCTTCGAGTTGCCGATTTAAGTCGTGCCGACTCCTGGTTTTTGACTTGCCTCTTTGTTTCTTCTTGACTTTGCAGACTTCTTTCCTGGGCACTTGCAGGCCGCCATCCAAGCCATCGAGGCTAACCGAGAAGGTCGGTGGGCGGAGGGCGCAGAGATTGCCGCAGACGCCCCCCGAACTCTTGACGAGCACATCCTGAGCAAAGAGGCTCGCCTTCGGCCGGCTCACCGGATGCTGCGCCGGCTTCAGCGTGTTGGTGCCCAGGCGATTGCCGCCCTGTGGTCGGACATGCAGGCTCCGTGCACCCCCAGCCTGACGGCCAACTGGCTAGAGGTCGCGGCTGGTCGTCTTGAGGCCTGGAAGGGCTCTTCGGCCCAAGCTGGAGCGCGCCGGGCCTTGGAGTTTGTCAAGGCATGGTATCCAGGGCTGGATCTAGACCGGCTGGCCACGCTTCATTCGGAGGCCTAGCCGGAGCTGGCAGCTGTGGAAGACGCCCTCGTCAAGCGTGCTGCGGCGATCGCCGAGTACACCCACACCAGCATCTTTGTCCCCGAGCGGTCTGAAGACGGCGAGGAGGTACCGCCGGAGTGGTTTGGGATGAACCCAGACTACGGCGAGGACTCGGCGGAGGTGATTGGCTCCAGCGTCGAGGAAGAGGGCGAGGCGGAGGATGGAGGCAAGGCGGAGGCACCAGAAGACGGAGCAGATGGCCAGCCTCAGCTCGACTGCGCCTCCAGTAACGAGCTGCATGCGACCGAGTCGACTGCCGCCGGAGGCGATCAAGCCGAGACTACCCAGCCGGCCGCCCCGACGCCTGACGCTGGCGCCTCCTCCGACCCTCTGAATCCGTCTGCTGCTTCCTAAGCTGCCGTTGTATCTTTGTTTTATCGGCTTCAGTAGTCTTTGAAGAACTTGTTAATTCGCACAATTCCACCTGCGGGGTGTATTTTGAACATCTGCTCGAAGATTCGGCCAAAGGCCTATGTTATGTAAATATATTTATCCGAGTTCTATCTTTTCTTGCTCATTGCTCTTTTTGCTTTTTTGCTTTGCCGCTTTCTCTTAGTTGCCCGCCTTGCCAATCGGACAGCCGCTCTGCGGACTGTCGCTGGATCAAATGCTTGGCTACTTTGGGAAGGCAAGTACTTAGCCGTTTTTAAGAGTTTTTTGAGCAAGTTGAATAGAAGACGGCAATCCGACTATTCGAGAGTCGGTTTGCGAAAAAGGCTGGAAGCTGTATTGAGCTATGTTTTATGCTTTGAGTCCTTAACCATTGTTCATGCGAACGCCCATTCTACCTTACCTCTGCCCACCGTACAGTCGCTCTGCGAGCTGCGGCTTCTGACAGAAGACGGTTTAGGTGTTACACACTAATTGTCCGGCTGCAGGAAGCATTTCATAGTGCATGGCGGCAAGTCCTCGGGCCGACTTGTCGAGCCCGGTGCCACGCGGCATGACAAAGAATAACATACTTGTAGGCATAATTTTTATCATACAGACAAAAGAGGGCAGTCCCCGAGCTCGTCTCGGGGGGGCCGAAGTCTTGGTACTTTAATACAAAAGGTAGCGTGGTACATACTGCATCAACTATAAAATCTTTGGAGGAGATTTGCATTCCATGGCCGCTCTGTCTCTTTGACGGAGTTGTCCCTCTTGCGTGCTCGAGGCTTCTGAGCGTCAATCAGGTAGTAGGAATCGTTGCCCAGTACTTTGCTGATGATGAAAGGGCCTTCCCAAGGCGCCGACGGCTTGTGCTGGCCGGCTGTTTGCTGGATCAGCCGGAGCACAAGGTCGCCTTCTTGGAAAGATCTTGGCTTGACCTTCCTGTTATGGTATCGGCGCAGGCTCTGCTGGTAGATGCTGGACCGGCTGAGTGCCAACAGCCGGCCTTCTTCCAGCAGATCGACACCGTCTTATCGTGCTTCTACTGCTTCCTCCTCGGTGTACATAGTGACTCTCTGGGAGTTGAACTCTATGTCAGTTGGGATGACGGCTTCGGCACCGTAGATGAGGAAGAAAGGTGTGAAGCCGGTTGACTTGTTTGGAGTCGTGCCCAGGCTCTAGAGGACGGCTGGTAGCTCATCGAGCCAGCAGCCAGCCGAGCGCTCCAGAGGCTCGATCAGCCGGGGCTTGATGCCGGATAGGATGAGGCCGTTTGCTCGCTCCACCTGGCCGTTTGACTGTGGATGGGCGACGGACGCTAGGTCCAGTCGGATGCCCTGTGTTGCGCAGAAATGGGCCAAGGCGCCTTTGGCGAAATTTGTGCCGTTGTCGGTGATGATGCTGTGTGGTATGCTGTACCGAATTGTGATATCGGCGATGAAAGTCACGGCAGTTGGACCGTTCAGCTTCTTGATTGGCTTCGCTTCTATGCACTTGGTGAACTTGTCCACTGCGACAAGTAAGTGAGTTAAGCCACCTCGTGTTGTCTTGAATGGTCCCACCATGTCTAGACCCCAAACTGCGAAAGGCCAAGAAATGGGGATGGTATTGAGTGCAAAAGCTGGCTGGTGTGGCTTGGAGCTGAACTTCTGGCACCCTTTGCATTTTTGGACCAACTCCTTGGCCTCTTCCAAGGCAGTTGGCCAGAAGAAACCGTGTCGAAAGGCTTTGGCGACGAGTGCTCTTGAGGCCGCCTGGTGGCCGCACTCGCCTTGATGGATGTCTTTGAGAATCGCTTAGCCTTGCTCTGGCTCTACGCAGCGCTGGTAGACACCAGTGACGCTGCGCCTGACCAGTTCTCTGTTGACTATGGTGTGGGCTGCCGCCCAACGTTGTACTTACCGAGCTGAGGTCTCATCAGTCGGCAACTCTTTGCTCACTAGGAATTTGAGGATGGGCTGGGCCCATGAGGGTGCTGCAATTTCTTCGACTGCCAGAACTACGACTTGGATGAGGGCGGTTGGGCTGGGAGGCGGCGGGTTGGAGTCAACAACCGCTTGCTGGGTTAATGTAGTCCCCAGGCCGACTGGTGCGGTCCTTGGGCCGAGTTCTGGAGTCTTCGAGTCCGCCGCCGCAGTCCCCGGGCCGGGTTTGACTGTGGCGGCTTTGGAGTCATTCGCCAAAATCCTTGTTCCGACTGCCGAGGCTCTGGAGTTGGATCCGACGTCTTCGGGAGGAGCCGGCACAAAAATGGAGTCTGATTCTGGTGAAGGCTTGACAGGCGGCTTGAGGAGGCATTGAAGGGCGACGCCAGATGGTATTGCTTGGAGGGTAAAGCCGATTCGTGCCAAGGCATCTGCTTGGTCGTTGTCGTTTCTTGGCACATGGAGGAACTCGCACCCTTCGAAATACCCGCTGAGTTGCTGTACGAGGAAACGGTAACTCGCCATGTTTGCATCTTTCGTGTCCCAGTCGCCAGATGATTGCTGGACCACTAAGCCTGAGTCGCCATAACACAAGATCCGGCGGATGCCAAGTTCTTTGGCAAGCCGGAGCCCGTGAACAAGCACCTCGTACTCGGCGACGTTGTTGGAGGGGGCAAAATGGATTTATAGTGCGTATTTGAGCTTGTCGCCTTTAGGAGAGGTGAGGATGACGCCGGCTCCCAAGCCGGTGCGCATCTTGGAGCCGTCGAAGTGCATCCGCCAATGGGTGGAGTCAGGCGCTGGAGGTAGGTACTGGGTCTCGGCCCAGTCGACGAGGAAGTCGGCCAGTGCTTGTGACTTGATAGTGGTGCGGGGCTGGTAGTGGATGGTGTAGGGAGCCAGCTCTATGGCCCATTTGGCCACTCGGCCAGAAGCATCTCGGCTACCAATGATCTCGGCAAGCGGGGCCGTGCTTGGATGCTCTTGAAAGTAAGGCTTCAATTTCTTGGTAGCAAAGTGTACGCCATAGCACATCTTCTAGTAGTGGGGGTAGTTCTGCTTGGAGATCGACAGTACTTCGCTTAGGTAATATACCGGTCTCTGGATAGGTAGTGCCTTGCCTTCCTCCTTGCGTTCCACTACAATGACCATGCTGACCACCCGGCTGGTGGCGGCGATGTACAGGAGCATAGGTTCCTTGGGGGTCGGAGCCGCCAGGACGGGTGGAGTAGTCAGCATCTTCTTCAACTGGAGAAAAGCTTCGTCTGCCTTGTGGTTCCACTCGAAAAAAGTGGTCTTCTTCATGAGTTGGCTGATGGACGCCAAGCAGCCGGTGAACTTTTGCACATCCAGCAGTCGGCTGGGTACCTCCATTCTCTCAATGGCCTTGATCTTTACTGGGTTGCATTCTGTGCCGTGTTCAGAGACCAGGAAGCCAAGGAGCTGGCCGGCCGGTACTCTGAAGACACACTTCTCGGGATTGAGCTTGATCTGGAATCGGCGTAGGTTCTCAAAGGTCTCCTTGAGGTCTTCCAGCAGCGTTCCGCGCTTTTCCGGCTTCACCACCACGTCGTCTACGTAGACATCGACGTTCCTGCCGAGCTGCTTGAGGAGGCACTTCTGCATGCAACGCTGAAAGGTGGCACCGACATTCCTTAAGATGAACATCATGGTGAGGTAGCAGAAGGCTCCAAACGGTGTGATGAAGGCGGTCTTCAGTCTGTCAGCCGGGTTCAGCTTGATCTGGTGATATCCTGAGTATGCATCCAAAAAACTCAACAGCTCGCATCCGGCTGTGGAGTCTATCACCTGATCGAATCTTGGTAGAGCAAATGGGTTCTTGGGGCAGGCCTTGTTGAGGCTTGTGTAGTCAATACACATTCGCCACTACTTGTTCCTCTTCAGTACCAGGACCGGATTTGCTAGCCATTCTGGAAAGAACACTTCCATAATGAAGCCAGCTGCTAGGAGTCGGGCTATCTCTTCTCCGACAACTCTTCTCTTCTCTTCTGATAGGCGGCGCAGGGGCTGCCTGACCGGCTTTGCATTAGATCGGACATGTAACTTGTGCTCGGCGAATTCCGTCGGTACACCTGGCATGTCTTTGGGGGACCATGCGAAGATGTCCCGATTCTCACGGAGGAAATCGACGAGCTCGCCTTCCTATTTGCTGTCGAGGTTTGCACCTACGACGGTGTACCTCTCTGGGTGCTCCGGATACAAGGGTATCTTCTTTGTCTCTTTGGCCGGTTTGAACGAACCTTCAGCCTCCGACTCCTTCGGGTTGGGCGATACCTCTGGCTGCTTGCCGGCCATCGCCACAACCCGCTCCAGGAGCCGCTTTTCGGCCGCGATTACCAGGGACTCAGCCAGCCGACTGCTCTCAGTCGTGCAAGCAGACGACTTCCGATAGTCGCCGGCCACAGTTAGGATTCCCCTGGAACTGGGCATCTTCATCTTGAGGTAGGCGTAGTGGGGGACCGCCATGAACTTGGCCAAGGCGGGTCGGCCAAGTAGCGCATGGTATGGGCTCTCAAGGTCCACCACCTCAAACCAAACAAACTCTCTGTGGAAGTGATCTTTGTCTCCAAAGAGGACGTCCATCAGGATCTTGCCGATGGGTGAGCAGGAAAGCCCAGGAACAATGCCGTGGAACACAGTCCGGCTGATCTGGAGCTGTCTTTGCTTGATTCCTAACTTCTCCATGGTGTCCTTCTACAGGATATTGATGCTGCTGCCTCCGTCTATCAGAAGTCGCGAGAAACGCGCGGCTCGTCTGTCCATAGAAAAGGTGGCGTCCAGGACCAAGGCATAGGAGCCCGGACTCGGCATCACTTCTGGGTGGTCAGCCCTGCTCCAGCTGATGGGCTTCTCGGACCAGTGCATGAACTCTGGCGTCTCCGATGCTACAGCATTCACCTCTTGCCGCTGCAGCCGTCTGCTGCGTCGATCGTCAGCCACATTGGTAAACACCACGTAAGCTCCGTGCTCTTCAGGGTATTCGTTTTGTACTGCGCCGACTGGCCTGACAGCCGGCTGCTGGGGCGGCGGCGGAGGCGGCTGCCCAGCAGGCGGGGGAGGCAGGAGGCCGTCTCCCTTGGCAATCCAGGTGAGCCAGTGGCACTTTCGGGTGGTGGGATTCGACGGCTTCGCGCCGCTATGGAACTTGCAAGGTCCATCCAGGGTCTGTTCGTAGGAGAAGGCCGGCAACCAGTTTGGCTTGCCGCCTTTCTGTCGCTTGGGCGAAGGCTGCTCATCTGGCTGTTGGGCTTCAAAGATCGTGACTTGCCGGCTGCTAGAAGCCGGCTGCGGGGCCTTGCGCTTGTGGTTGCCCTGCTGTTGTCGCCGGCTGGCATCTACCGCTGGAGTTCTTGGAGCTTGAGGGCCACTTTGCCAGTTGTGCTGATTTGAATCTCCGCCTTCATGGAGGAGTCGGCCGTGGCGTACTTGTCTGCTATGATCAGCAGCTCGTCGAGGGTTTCTGGCTCGTCGCAGGGGACCTTGTGCTTGAGGAGGGTGCCTTCTCTGCACCCGGCTATGAAGTACTCGATGGCCTGCACCTCATGCACGCCCTCACAGGAGTTCCGAAGCTCGGCCCAACACGTGAGGTAATCGCGAGTCGACTCGTCGGGGCCTTGCACGCACAAGGAGAGCTGACGAGGCTTGGGAGGACGCTTGTACGTGCTGGTGAAGTTGCGGACGAACGCTTCGGTGAAGTCGACCCAGCTGTTGATGCTGCGGGGCTTTAGGCTATTCGGCCATGTCCGGGCTGTGCCCTGGATCATGAGCGGAACGTACTTTACGGCAACACGCTTGTTGCCGTTTGCTATGCTGACAGCTGTGGAGTAGTAGACTAGCCAGTCTTCCGGCTTCACGGAGCTGGTATACTTGGGCGTGTCTCTTGGGAGCGTGAATCCTATAGGAAAGGGCTCGTCCCGAATGCGGGGCCCGAATCAAGGCAGACCCAGCTCGTCTTCTGCTTCCAGCGGTAAGGATCGGTGAAGTCGGTCGATCCGGTGGCGGGCGTCATTCTCTCCAACTCCCTCTCGGGGGCCAAGGCGGTCACCGAGAGTTGGATGGTCAACGGGTGGTGGGGAGACTCGCCTCTCCTTGCGGGGAGGGAGAGGCAGACAGTCGTCCCGTCGTTCCACTGCTCTTGGGTGGCCATCTCAGTCGCGCTCTATGGTAATGCGAGTCCGACTGTGGCTGACAGCCGGCTCCTTGTCTCTTCTTCCTCGGGCGCCGCCAGTTGGCGTCCGAGACGTCGCGCCTTGATCTCGGTGAAGGTCGTCGTTTGGCTGTTGCGGCGCCTCCATGCGGCAGTCGGGCCTCGTTCTGCGCGGCGGCCGCGTCGAGGAGCCGCTGGACTCGCTCCATCATGAGGCGGCGTTCTTCGCCCTCGAAATTGTCCAACTCATCCGCCGCTGCCTGGGCGGCTCGGATGTTCTCCGCTGGTGTAGCGTACATAGGGCGGCTTGCCCCAAACAGGTTGGCGATGGCTACGCCGCGCTGCTGGACCGCGCCAAGGCGGTTGGGCCCCACAGCGGTCGGCGAGCCGCCGACGGCGTGATCCATCTCCCGCTGGTAGGCTTCTGACAAGTGCCTCATGCTGGCCAGCTTCTTTGCGCCTTCAATGAGCTGAAGGCGGCGCGCCTCCAACGTCTCTGCGTCAGCGTCTTCCGGAATGGGCGCAGTTAGGTCTTGCAGCGCCGCGCCGAGTGAGTCATGCGCTCCTCCGCCTGGGAGCTCATCATGAATGATGACTAGCACCTCGGTGACGGTGCTTCTGTTCCTCTCCGCACGAGGGAGAGGTTCGTCGTAGACCACCACATTGGTGGGGAACGCGTCGAGCGACGCGGTGTCGGAGTCGACCAGCATCGGGTCGGTGGAGCCTACGGACTCCAAGTCTACGGCATGCTCGCTGGAAACGTGCAGTTAATCGAGGAGGCCCGCGAGGAGGTTCTCGGGGCCGCCCGTGCCGGCGTTGGACGCAGGTTCGTCGGAGAGGTGGACCTCGCCGACTAGTTTGGCCAAGGAGCTGGCCGCGCAGGCGATCTCAACGCCGCTTAGCGCGTCGGTGCAAACTCCGTCTGGCGTGCCTGGCTGGCTGTGCTCGCCAGGGAGGAAAAGGGTTCCCGTCCAGAACAGATCTCCGGACGGCGGTGTACCTGGCCCCATGGTGGGCGCCAAATGTTGGGGGTTTCGTGTGACATATGCCAAAGGATGGCTTATCATGGTGGGGGCGAGTAGGACATCGCCGGTGCCTGGAAACGGGATGAGGCGAAGACATGCACGCCGTCGAATCTTACCCAGCTTCAGGGCTCTCCGGGGAGATAATACCCCTACTGCTGCTCTGCGGGGTCTCCGCATGATCACTATGGCAAAGTGTTTACACGGTCGCTCCTTGAGCTGTTTCTTGGAGGTAGGAGAGGGCAAGGCTAGCTCTCTCCCTCCTATATGATCTAGCCTAGGGCTAATGGGTACCAACCCTTTGCATGGGTGCCCTGGGGGGTTTATATAGGCCTACCCCCAGGGGTACAAGGGTAATCCGGTTGGACGCGGGCCCAGCTGTCAGCGCCTCTGACCTCCGTCTTCTCTGCCGACCGCCAGTGCCCGTCGGCTGGTGGGCCCCGCTAACTGGCCTGGTACGGAGCCGACAGGCGGCGTCCGCCGCGGGCGGGTCTTGCCGACTGCTGATTATTGTAGCCGTGCTTCTGATGACGCGGGCTTGATCATGAGGTCGTGGCAACAGCCCCGCCGCCTGGCGGGCGATCACAATTGCCAGTCCCCATCACATCTTGATTAATGGCGCGTGGGCCCCGGGGGAGGGCTCGGCCGACTCCCAAGGGTCGACTCCCGACGGGTTCGACTGGTGGTCCTCTTGCCGTCTCCTGGGGTCTCATTGACTTGTGGGGCCCGCTGCCTCTAGGCCGTACAGACAAGCCGTCGTGGGTGCAGGATTCGGCCCTGCGGTGCTGATGTCAGGGCCGGCATGGCAACAGTGCCACGCCGCATGGAGATCTTCCGGGGTACGGCGTGTTGTGGCCATGCCTGCCCTTGGTAAGGGGCAGGGGCGGGCTTCATCGTTGCCACTCCCCTGCCCCGTCCCACTTGATGAGGTCGTGGGGGTGTTGGAGTCGCAGGCCGACTCCCCAAAGCCGGCTTCTCTGGAAGTCGCCAGTCGGGTGTCGGCTTTCCCCGAAGTCGTCTCTGGGACTCGGCCGTGAGTGGTTAGTTGGCCATCTTGCCGTTGGCTTCTTGAAGGCGGCTCTACGTCCTGGGGTCTTGAGGGGCGCAGCCTGCCCCGATGTCTTGAAAGGTTCTGTGGCTCGGGTTGGCCTACCCGTGGCCCATTACTCCGACATCTCGGGAGGCGAGGACCTTGATTCAAGACTTGGAGGAGACCTTCGCGAGCTTGTGCTAAGTGAACTTGCGGCTTAACCCGAAGAAGTGTGGGTTCGGCGTCCCTTCCGGCAAGCTGTTGGGCTTCCTTGTGTCCCATAGAGGGATCGAGGCGAATCCGGAGAAGATCAAGGCCATCGAGGACATGAGCCCATCGTAGACCCTTAGGGAGATGCAGAAGCTGGCTAGCCGGGTAATTGTGTTGGGACGCTTCATCTCCAAGCTAGGGGAACGCGCCCTGCCCTTCTTCAAGCTGACGATGAAGAAGGGCCCATTCGAGTGGACCCAGGAGGCCGACCCAGCTTTTCAAGACCTCAAGAGATACCTGACCAGCCCTCCGGTGATGGTGGCGCCATGACCCCTCGAGCCCCTAGTGCTCTACCTCGCTGCTACCCCGTACTCCGCCAGCGCGACACTGGTGGCAGTTCGGGAGGAGCATCAAACCAAGGGCGTGCTACGGCGGGCTACAACTGAGGCAATGCAAGATCAGGAAGGCACCGCAAGAGCCGTGGCAGCGTCGAGAAAAGACCAAACTCAACAGGACGATGCCGCCAAAATTTTTGCAAACGATCAGGCGTCAGGAGCCCCATCACCTCACGAAGCGTCTCAACTTCCGCAAGACGTGAGCCCAGACACCACACCAGCCCTCGTCGAACACCCGGTGTATTTTGTCAGCACCGTGTTGTGAGATGCGAGGGCACGATATCCCATGCCTCAGAAGCTTCTGCTTGCACTCTTGGTGGCCTCACGCAACTACGACACTACTTCCAGGGGCACCCCATCAAGGTTGTCTCAGCCTACCCATTAGAGAGGGTGCTCAGGAGACCCAATTCTGCTGGAAGAGTCACCGAGTGGAACATTGAGCTGCAAGCATTCCAGTTAGAGTTCAGCACTACCAGGGTCATGAAGGGAGCCACGCACGCTGATTTTGTGCGGAATGGACGGATGTCCCGACACTTGAAGTAGGCGAAGACTGGTCCACCTCGCCAGGGAGTGAGGCACCAGATGGTTGGGTCCTGTACTTAGATGGCTCCTTCGCGCACCAGGGTGCGGGGCTGGAGTAGTACTCATCTCGCCCACTAAGGATAAGCTCTACTACGTCATGCAGCTCTGCTTTCAGCAGGGCGATAAGGTCTCCAACAAAATCGCGGAATACGAAGGCCTCATAGCTGGCCTGAAGGCCGCGGTAGCTCTGGGGGTGACGCGCCTTACCGTTAGAGGCGACTCGCAGCTCCTCATCAACTTCTCCAACAAAGTATATGAGCCGAAGGACGAGCATATGGAGGCATACCTCACGGAGGTGCGCAAGATGGAGAAGCAGTTCTCGGGCCTGGAGCTACAACACATGCCCTAGAGCGCCAACAAGGAAGTCGACGACATCGCCAAGAGAGCATCCGAGTGGAAGCAAAAGGAGCCCGGTGTCTTTGAGGAACGGCTCTTCAAGCCATCGGCGACACTGCCACCTTCAAGCACTGCTCAGCATCGGGAGGAGCTCCCAGAGCCTCCTTCCACAGGAGCCCAGGCCTGCGGCCCGACCTCAGGAGCTCGTTTGCTCTTGGCGCTCGAACCTCAGGAGGGATGCTGGACCAAGGAATTCAAGGAATATCTGATGCAAGGGGCGCTGCTGGAGAAGGAGGAAGATTCAGAGCGTGTGGTTCGGCAAGCCACGACGTACTGCATCCAGGATGATGAGTTGTACAGGAAGCGGCCAAACGACATTTCCCTGCGCTGCATTTCCAGGGACTAGGGGAAAGAGCTGCTAACTGACATACACGGTGGGGACTGCGGGCACCACTCGTCATCATGGACCCTCGTCGGCAAGGTATTCCGTAGTGGATTCTAGTGGCCCACTGTGCTCAACAGCGCAGCTGAGATGGTGAAGTCTTGCGAAGCCTGCCAGTTCCATGCCAAGCAAATTCATTAGCCGGCTCAGGGCCTCCAAACCATTCCTCTCACATGGCCGTTCGCGGTCTGGGGGCTAGACATCTTGGGCCGTTCCCTCGAGCGCCTGGGGGCTACCTTTACCTCTACGTTGCCATCGACAAGTTCACCAAGTGGGCGGAAGTGGAAGCTGTCCATACCATCCTAGCCGGCTCCGCTGTCAAGTTCATCAAGGGCCTCGTGAGCCGCTTAGGGGTCCCCAACCGCATCATCACAGATAACGGCTCGCAGTTCACTAGTAACCTTTTCAAAACTTACTATGCTAACCTTGGAACGCAGATCTGCTACGCTTCGGTGGCGCACCCCAAGAGCAATGGTCAGGCCGAATGCGCCAACGCGGAGGTCCTGAGAGGCCTCAAGACCAGGACCTTCAAGAAGAAGCTCGAGGCCTGTGGCAGGGGCTGGCATGATGAGCTCCAGTCCGTGTTATGGTCTATCTGCACCACCGCCACCAAACCAACGGGCGAGACCCCATTCTTCCTTGTCTGCGAAGCTGAAGCGGTCCTTACTCACGAGGTTAGGCATCGCTCCACACGGGTCCTAGCGTTTGATGAAACGCAGCAGGATGCCACGCGGGGGATGGACCTCGTGCTGAGGGAGGAGCGTCGTCGCGAAGATGCACTGAGGGCGGCCAGGTACCAGCAGGCGCTGCGGTGATACCACTACCGCAACATCCGATCCTGGACGCTCGAGTTGGGCGACCTCGTCCTGAGGCGGGTCCTCTCCAGGGAAGGGCTGCACAAGCTTTCACCCGTGTGGGAGGGCCCGTTCAGGGTCATCCATATCTCCAGGCCTGGCACCGCACGCCTGGAGACGCAGGACGGGATACCTGTCCAGAACGCCTGGAACATCCAGCACCTCTGGAGGTTCTACCCATGAAGCAACGCCCATAGCCTGTGAAGCCAGGCCCAGAGCCTGTGAAGAAGGCCCGGTGCCTGTGAAGAATCGCCGCACGTGACACTCTCACGTAATAATGAGTGGGGTTGTACATGCCCAGAAGTCTCAGGAGCGCCGGCCTCAGGCCCTGGGGCTCCCTCCCACGCCTAGTGGCAGCACTTAGCTCCACGCTGGTGAGAAGACATGAAGACTAGATTAGGTGTCGGACACGGTTTTTCATTTCCTTTCTGTAGTTGGCTCGCTTTTCCTTAATCGAAGTTTGCCTTTGGTGTTCCTTGCTGATTTGATCCCCTCGCCTCTTACCGCATTTTCCATCTCTGGTCTGCTCATGTTCTCTCTCATGCATACCTCGCGAGGGGGGGCTAGGCAGATGCCCTCGTGAGCGTTTTTCTTCTCTCTTCCTCCTCGCGAGCCACCCTCATTCGAGCCCGAAAGCTGGCGCATCTCTCCTAATCCGTGCCCCACAGGTACCACGATACAAGGCGCCGGGTCAAGGCTTGGGTGGACGGCAAATCTCTTGGTAAAACTCCCTAAAGAATTTTTTTCTCAGTTCCTAAGTAGTCGCAGACCACAAGGTTAAGATGGACACGAGGAAGTAAACGCCTCATGAGGAGGAGGGCGCCCCGAATGCACCAGGCTAAGTTATCTTTGCGCAAAATAGCCACACAACACTGAAACAACAAGTGTAGCATAAAGGATAATAAGTTATGATTCGATACACACCCCTCCGGGCCCATGCTGACTTCATTCTGATACAGGAAGAGAAAGGGGAACTTAACAAAAGCGGCGCTCGCCCCTGCAGCAGCTGACGGGGGCAGGGCCTTGGCGACGTCCCGGGTCTAGTCAGACCCCTCCTCGCACTTCACCGGTGCGCGGCGACGAGACGACCCGCTACCACCCTCGAAGCGGGCGCGGCGGCATGGCGGCTGGTCAAGGCCGCCGTTGCTGGAACTGTCTCCAAGGGAGGAGCCACCATAGCCAGACGAGGCGCGACCCTCCTCCTCGTCCCGACCATCGCCGAGGCCGAGCACCTCCTCGCCGTCGTTCACCTCGGGGCAGCATCCGGCCTGGCGGCCATCTTCCCCAAACACCCTCATGAAGAGGGTCGCGTCGCCATCGAACTTGAAGTGGAGGGTGCATTGCCTGCTCAGGCCACGCACGCGGGCGAACGTCTGCCAACCGCGGTCCAGAGCAATGTTGCCCGTGACGGAGACCTCGACCGCGACCCAAGAAGCTCGGCTGCAGCAACCGTCTGCCTTCAGCCAGAGCCCGCCTGGACCGGAGGTCGGCAGCTCGTCGGCAAATAAGCGGGGGAGCTGGAGCCAGCTGCCGGTCGGATCCTCCGACCAGACAACAAACTCCGGCAGCACCTCTAACGCATGGAACCGCGGTCGGGGAGGTCGCGCAACCACGACGTGCCTTCTCTCGTCGACAGGACTGCCGCGACCAGAGTGACTCCTGCCGCGCACCGCGGCACCACTCCGAGAGCTAGGGGCCACGGCGGGGGTCGCGGCGTGCTTGCGGGGATAGCCACGTCCTCGCTTGGGCGCCGGGGAGCCGGGTCCCTCCCGAGGGGCCTTGCCCTTCTCCGTGGCGGAGAACCTCTTCAACGACGCCATTCCTGCAAGCGGTGGAGCAAGGAGGAAGAAGCAAGTGAACCAAGAAGAGATGGGCAACGGGGGCTCCGCCCCCTCCCCATTTATAGCAGAAGAAGGCCAACCGGCGCCTCCCACGATCACAGGTAATGATGATTTTCCTTGCATGTCACAGGGACTAGTCAAATCGAGCAGTCGCCGAGGAGGCGTGGGGAAGCGGAGACGCCCACGACCAATCAACCACCACACGTCAACCGAGGCCGCCGTCTCTTGGAGCCCGCAGCACTCAGCGTTTGATCCTTTGGCTTTGCCTCGAAGCCAAGCCCGAGCGCGCCTTGGGCCCGGGGGCTACTGTCGGCGTTCTGGGAACGGGGGTCCACAGACTTGCCTGCATGTGGCCCATGGAGTGACTGTGCTGGCAGGTCTGTACGGCCCATCATCATCAACAAGGCATTCAAGACCCTCACGAGGGGCCAAGCCTCGCGAGGCAGATGACACAAGACCTCATCGGGAGCGGCCTCACCAGGCTGCCTCGCGAGGAGCGGAGATATCAAGGTGGGGCGAACCTCGCGAGGCTCTCGTGACGTGAGCCATGACGATCGACACCACGCGGGTGCCAGCGCGCGCAGTGTCCTTGTTTCCTCTTTGGTGCTAAGAAGGCAAGCGCAGGCGCGGAGTACCGAGGCATCAGACAAAGGTTTCCATATCAGTGCAACAAGACCAAGACCAGAAGGACGGCAGGACAAAGGTCACCATGGAGCCCAGGACGGTGTCACCGCCAGAACCTTTGGCAGGCGAAGACCACCTTTTGTCAGGATAGCTTGTACTAGCTGTCCCCTTTCAAATTGGCCGCCGTTGTTGGCTCCCTTCCCGCTCAATATTTGGGGAGAGGACCAGGGCCTATATAAGTAGGACTAGCAATCTAGAGACGGGGAGGGAGATCTGGAAGGAGAGATCTAAAGAGATAGGATCTGATAGAAGGCCAACCCTTGATGCACTAAGCACAAGAACATTTCAACCTCAGGAGGTTGTTCTTCCCCTTGTACTGTTCATCATCAGCCCAAGAGGCAATCCACCACCACCGTACTGGAGTAGGGTATTACACCACATCGGTGGCCCGAACCAGTATAAACCTTGTGTCTTTTGTGTTGCGAGTGCGTCGAGTTCGTCCGCGAGACCTTAGCGAGCTAGGCGTAGATCGGTAGGAGGGAAAGAACTTCGCGTGCACCTAGAGTTCAAACCTCAAGGGTCTGTTGGAACCCGTGATCCGACCGTTATTTGGCATTAGCTCACTTGATAAATGGAGAACCCAAGCTTATGAAAATGCCAAGCTGTTTAAAGAAAAAGTTAAAAGATGGCATGATAAAAGGATACAAAAGCGTGAGTTCAATGTAGGTGATTATGTATTGTTATACAACTCTCGTTTAAGATTTTTGGCAGGAAAACTTCTCTCTAAATGGGAATGTCCTTACGTTATCGAGAAGGTCTACCGTTTCGGTGCCATAAAAATCAACAACTTCGAAGGCACAAATCCGAGGGTGGTGAATGGTCAAAGAATTAAACATTATATCTCAGGTAATCCTATAAATGTTGAAACTAATATTATTGAAACCATAACCCCGGAGGAATACATAAGGGACACTTTCTGGAACGTTTCAGACTCCAGAAAGGAATAGGTACATGGTACGGTAAGTAAACCGACTCCAAAACAGTTCTAATGGCAATATTTCTTTATTTTGGAATATTTAATAAAATAGGAAAATAAGAAGCAGACCGGAAAGGACATGGGGCTTCCACGAGGGTGGGAGGCACGTCCTACCCCCCTGGGCACGCCCCCTGCCTCGTGGGCACCTGGTGTGCTCTCCGGACTCTGTTTTCTTGCACGATACTTCTTTTGGTCGGAAAAAATCATTATATAATCTCCCGAAGGTTTTGACCACCGTATCATGCAAATATCTCTTGTCTTTGTTTCGAGCTATTTCTGCCATAGATTAGAGCAAGATGTCTTCTCAAGAGTCAGTCGGGGAGAGTCGGGTGTCTCATCCGACACCAGGTCCAGGGGCAAACAGCGATGCCTATCACTTTGGGCCCTCAACGGAGGAAGAGATGAAAGCTGACTTGAAAAGGACCGATGCCATGGAAGAGGATCAAGAAGTTACTTCTCGTTTCCCGGCAGGATTCACGTTGGGGTACCACAGAGCTCAGCTATTCCAAACTCGGTTATCCCTTCCAATGTTAGATTTCTTTCTTATGAAAATATGAAAAAGAGTGTTACTTGTTCTCCCGCAGCTATGCAACATCCTTGGGTGAAAGGGGCTTTAGCCGTCACTGGCAAGCTCCGTAAGGAAATAATGAACCTCATGCAGCAAGTCAATAAGCTCGAGGAAGAGAATCGTATCCTGAGAGGCATCATCGCCAAGAATATCACATCACCATCCCCGAAGAAGGAGACATAATCACATGGGTATGGGCGCTCCCCTTGGCAACTGCCAAGCTTGGGGGAGTGCCCCGGTATCGTATCACCATCACTTTTATCTTTACCATTTTTCTTAGTTCGATCCTTTTGATAATATCTTGTTCTAGTAGAATAAAGCTTTAGTATGATCTAGTTGTGAGTTTTGCTTTATGATCCCTCTATGTAATCGAGTCCGTGAGATATATAATAAAGATTAGTGTTGAGTCAAGGGCTTGATTATTTCGCTATGATCTTGAGGGAATAAAATAAACGAGAAGAAATAAAAAATAAATAAGGAGATCATATGGATCTTATGGAGAGTAATGACTTCACATATAAAGAGCATGATGAATAAAAGTTGTTGAGTGTTGACAAATTTGTTTTGGTCATCGTTGCAATTAATAGGAAGTAATAAAGAAAGAGAGGTTCTCATATAAATATACTATCTTGGACATCTTTTATGATTGTGAGCACTCATTAAAGTATGACATGCTAAGAGTTGACGTTGGACAAGGAAGACAACGTAATGGGTTATGTTTTGTTTCATCTGAGATAAATTATATTGTCATGGATCATCCAACATGTTGAGCTTGCCTTTCCCTCTCATGCTAGCCAATCTCTTCGCACAAAGTAGAGATACTACTTGTGCTTCCAAATATCCCTAAACCCAGTTTTGCCATGAGAGTCCACCATATCTACCTATGGATTGAGTAAGATCCTTCAAGTAAGTTGTCATCGGTGCAAGCAATAAAAATTGCTCTCTGAATATGTATGACTTACTAGTGCGGAGAAAATAAGCTTTATACGATCTTGTGATATGGAAGAAATAAAAGCGACAGATTGCATAATAAAGGTCCATATCACAAGTGGCAATATAAAGTGACGTTCTTTTGCATTAAGATTTTGTGCATCCAACCATAAAAGCGCATGACAACCTCTGCTTCCCTCTATGAAGGGCCTATCTTTTACTTTTATCTTCTACCTTACATAAGAGTCATGGTGATCTTCACATTTCCTTTTTACATTTTATCCTTTGGCAAGCACAATATGTTGGAAAGATCCATATATATATAGCTAATCAGATGTGAGTCTTCATGAACTATTATTGTTGACTTTACCCTTGAGGTAAAACGTTGGGAGGCAAAACTATAAGCCCCTATCTTTCTCTATCTCCGATTAAAACTTCATACCCATAAATATTGCGTGAGTGTTAGCAACTGTGAAAGACTAAAAGATGGTAGAGTATGTGGACTTGCTGAAAAGCTCTTATATTGACTCTTTCCTATGTTATGATAAATTGCAACTGCCTCGGTGACTGAGATTAGAGTTTGTTGGTTCTCAATGAAGTTTATGATTCATACTTGAAATTGTGATTGAATTGTTACTTTAGCATAAGAGATTATATGACAATATATATATATATATGTGTGTGTGTGTGTGTTGCTGTTCTAAGAATGATCATGATGCCCTCATGTCTGTATTTTATTTTTATTGACACCTCTATCTCTAAACATGTGGATATATTTTTCGACTTTGGCTTTCGCTTGAGGACAAGCGAGGTCTAAGCTTGGGGGAGTTGATACGTCCATTTTGCATCATGCTTTTATATCGATATTTATTGCATTATGCGCTGTTATTACACATTATGTCACAATACTTATGCCTATTCTCTCTTATTTTACAAGGTTTACATAAAGAGGGAGAATGCCGGCAGCTGGGATTCTGGGCTGGAAAAGGAGCAAATCTTAGAGACCTATTCTGCACAGCTCCAAAAGTCCTAAAACTTCACGGAAGTTATTTCCAGAATATTAAAAAAATACTGAGCGCAAGAAGTTCCAGAGGGGGGCCACACCCTGGCCATGAGGGTGGGGGCGCGCCCTACCCCCTGGGCGCGCCCCCTGCCTCGTGGGCCCCCTGATGGCCCTCCGATGCCCATCTTCTGCTATATGGAGTCTTTCGTCGAGGAAAAAATCATAAGCAAGCTTTCGGGATGAGACTCTGCCGCCACGAGGCGAAACCTTGGTGGAACCAATCTAGGGCTCTGGAGGAGCTGTTCTGCCGGGGAAACTTCCCTCCGGGAGGGGGAAATCATCACCATCGTTATCACCAACGACCCTCTCATCGGGAGGGGGTCAATCTTGTTGGAAATATGCCCTAGAGGCAATAATAAAAGGATTATTATTATATTTCCTTGTTCATGATAATTGTCTTTTATTCATGCTATAATTGTGTTATCCGGAAATCATAATACATGTGTGAATACATAGACACCAACATGTCCCTAGTAAGCCTCTAGTTGACTAGCTCGTTGATCAACAGATAGTCATGGTTTCCTGACTATGGACATTGGATGTCATTGATAATGAGATCACATCATTAGGAGAATGATGTGATGGACAGGACCCAATCCTAAACATAGCACAAGATCGTATAGTTTGTTTGCTAGAGTTTTTCCAATGTCAAGTATCTTTTCCTTAGACCATGAGATCGTGTAACTCCCGGATACCGTAGGAGTGCTTTGGGTGTACCAAACGTCACAACGTAACTGGGTGACTATAAAGGTATACTACGGGTATCTCCGAAAGTGTCTGTTGGGTTGACACGGATCAAGACTGGGATTTGTCACTCCGTATGACGGAGAGGTATCTCTGGGCCCTCTCGGTAATGCATCATCACAATGAGCTCAAAGTGACCAAGTGTCTGGTCACTGATCATGCATTACGGTATGAGTAAAGTGACTTGCCGGTAACGAGATTGAACGAGGTATTGGGATACCGACGATCGAATCTCGGGCAAGTAACATACCGATTGACAAAGGGAATTGTATACGGGGTTGCTTGAATCCTCGACATCGTGGTTCATCCGATGAGATCATCGAGGAGCATGTGGGAGCCAACATGGGTATCTAGATCCCGCTGTTGGTTATTGACTAGAGAGCCATCTCGGTCATGTCTACATGTCTCCCGAACCCGTAATGTCTACACACTTAAGGTTCGGTGACGCTTGGGTTGTAGAGATATAATATGCAGTAACCCGAAAGTTGTTCGGAGTCCCGGATGAGATCCCGGACGTCACGAGGAGTTCCGGAATGGTCCGAAGGTGAAGAATTATATGTAGGAAGTGCAGTTTCGGCCATTGGGAGAGTTTCGGGGGTCACCGGTATTGTACCGGGACCATCGAAAGCGTCCTGGGGGTCCACTGGGTGGGGCCACCCATCCCGGAGGGCCCCATGGGCTGAAGTGGGGAGGGGAACCAGCCCATAGTGGGCTGGTGTGCCCCCTTGGCCCACCCCCTGCGCCTAGGGTTGGAAACCCTAGGGTGGGGGGGGGGGGCGCCCCCACTTGCCTTGGGGGCTACTCCACCCTTGGCCGCCGCCCCCCGAGGAGATCCCATCTCCTAGGGCCGGCGCCCCCCCTAGGGGAGCCTATATAAAGGGGGGAGGGAGGGGCAGCCGCACCCTTGAGTCTTGGTGCCTCCCTCTCCCCTGCTACACCTCTCCCTCTCGCAGTAGAACGGCGAAGCCCTGCTGCGGTGACCCCTGCATCCACCACCATGCCGTCGTGCTGCTAGATCTTCATCAACCTCTCCTCCCCCCTTGCTGGATCAAGAAGGAGGAGACGTCACGCTGACCGTACGTGTGTTAAACGCGGAGGTGCCGTCCGTTCGGCGCTAGGATCTCCGGTGATTTGGATCACGTCGAGTACGACTTCCTCATCCCCGTTCTTTGAACGCTTCCGCGCGTGATCTACAAAGGTATGTAGATGCAATCCGATCACTCGTTGCTAGATGAACTCATAGATGGATCTTGGTGAAACCGTCGGAAAATTTTTGTTTTCTGCAACGTTCCCCAACAGTGGCATCATGAGCTAGGTCTATGCGTAGTTCTCTTTGCATGAGTAGAACACAATTTGTTGTGGGTGTAGATGTTGTCAACTTTCTTGCCGCTACTAGTCTTATTTTGCTTCAACGGTATAGTGGGATGAAGCGTCCCGGACCAACCTTACACGTACGCTTACGTGAGACCGGTTCCACCAACTGACATGCACTAGTTGCATAAGGTGGCTGGCGGGTGTCTGTCTCTCCCACTTTAGTTGGAGCGGATTCGATGAAAAGGGTCCTTATGAAGGGTAAATAGAAGTTGACAAATCACGTTGTGGCTTTCACGTAGGTAAGAAAACGTTCTTGCTAGAACCCTATTGTAGCCACGTAAAACTTGCAACAACAATTAGAGGACGTCTAACTTGTTTTTGCAGCAAGTGTTTTGTGATGTGATATGGCCAAAGTTGTGATGAATGATGAATGATATATATGTGATGTATGAGATGTTCATGCTATTGTAATAGGAATCACGACTTGCATGTCGATGAGTATGACAACCGGCAGGAGCCATAGGAGTTGTCTTTATTTTTTCTATGACCTGCGTGTCATTGAGAAACGCCATGTAAATTACTTTACTTTATTGCTAAATGTGTTAGCCATAGGAGTAGAAGTAATAGTTGGCGAGCAACTTCATGGAGACATGATGATGGAGATTATGATGATGGAGATCATGGTGTCATGCCGGTGACAAGATGATCATGGAGCCCCAAGATGGAGATCAAAGGAGCTATGTGATATTGGCCATATCATGTCACTATTATTATTTGATTGCATGTGATGTTTATCATGTTTTTGCATCTTTTTTACTTAGAACGACAGTAGTAAATAAGATGATCCCTCATAATAATTTCAAGAAAGTGTCCCCCCTAACTGTGCACCGTTACGACAGTTCGTTGTTTCGAAGCACCACGTGATGATCGGGTGTGATAGATTCCAACGTTCACATACAACAGATGTAAGACAGATTTACACATGAAAACACTTAGGTTGACTTGACGAGCCTAGCATGTATAGACATGGCCTCGGAACACAGAAGACCGAAAGGTCGAGCATGAGTCGTATAGAAGATACGATCAACATGAAGATGTGCACCTATGTTGGCTAGTCCGTCTCACGTGATGATCGGACACGGCCTAGTTAACTCGGATCATGTTATACTTAGATGACTGGAGGGATGTCTATCTAAGTGGGAGTTCATCGAATAATTTGATTAGATGAACTTAATTATCATGAACTTAGTCTAAAATCTTTACAACATGTATTGTAGATCAAATGGCCAACGTTGTCCTCAACTTCAACGTGTTCCTAGAGAAAACCAAGCTGAAAGACAATGGCAGCAACTATATGGACTGGGTCCGGAACCTGAGGATCATCCTCATAGCTGCCAAGAAAGATTATGTCCTACAAGCACCGCTAGGTGACGCACCTTTTCTCCCTGCAGAACAAGACGTTATGAACGCTTGGCAGACACGTACCGATGATTACTCCCTCGTTCAGTGCGCCATGCTTTACAGCTTAGAACCGGGGCTCCAAAAGCGTTTTGAGAGACACGGAGCATATGAGATGTTCGAAGAGCTGAAAATGGTTTTTCAAGCTCATGCCCGGGTCGAGAGATATGAAGTCTCCGACAAGTTCTTCAGCTGTAAGATGGAGGAAAATAGTTCTGTCAGTGAGCACATACTCACTATGTCAGGGTTACATAACCGCTTGACTCAGTTGGGAGTTAATCTCCCGGATGACGCGGTCATTGACAGAATCCTTCAGTCGCTTCCACCGAGCTACAAGAGCTTTGTGATGAACTTCAATATGCAGGGGATGGAAAAGACCATTCCTGAAGTATTTGCAATGCTGAAAATCAGCAGAGGTAGAAGTCAAAAAGGAACATCAAGTGTTGATGGTGAATAAAACCACTAAGTTCAAGAAAGGCAAGGGTAAGAAAAACTTCAAGAAGGACGGCAAGGGAGTTGCCGCGCCCGGCAAGCAAGCTACCAGGAAGAAGCCAAAGAATAGACCCAAGCCCGAGACTGAGTGCTTTTATTGCAAGGAAAGTGGTCACTGGAAGTGGAACTGCCCCAAATACTTAGCGGACAAGAAGGCCGGCAAAACGGAAGGTATATGTGATATACATGTAATTGATGTGTACCTTACCAGTACTCGTAGTAGCTCCTGGGTATTTGATACCGGTGCGGTTGCTCACATTTGTAACTCGAAACAGGAGCTGCGGAATAAGCGGAGACTGGCGAAGGACGAGGTGACGATGCGCGTCGAGAATGGTTCCAAGGTCAATGTGATCGCCGTCGGCACGCTACCTCTACATTTACCTACGGGATTAGTTTTAAACCTCAATAATTGTTATTTAGTGCCAGCTTTGAGCATGAACATTGTATCAGGATCTTGTTTAATTCGAGATGGCTACTCATTTAAATCCGAGAATAATGGTTGTTCTATTTATATGAGAGATATGTTTTATGGTCATGCTCCGATGGTGAATGGTTTATTCTTAATTAATCTCGAGCGTAATGCTACAAATATTCGTATGTGAGTACCAAAAGATGTAAGGTTGATAATGATAGTCCCACATACTTGTGGCACTGCCGCCTTGGTCACATAGGTGTCAAATGCATGAAGAAGATCCATGCAGATGGACTTTTAGAGTCTCTTGATTACGAATCATTTGACACATGCGAACCATGCCTCATGGGTAAAATGACCAAGACTCCGTTCTCAGGAAAAATGGAGCGAGCAACCAACTTATTGGAAATCATACATACTGATGTGTGCGGTCCAATGAGTGTTGAGGCTCGCGGTGGTTATCGTTATGTTCTCACCCTCACTGATGACTTGAGTAGATATGGGTATGTCTACTTAATGAAACACAAGTCTGAGACCTTTGAAAGGTTCAAGGAATTTCAGAGTGAGGTTGAGAATCAACGTGACAGGAAAATCAAGCTCCTGCGATTAGATCCTGGAGCTGAATACTTGAGTACGAATTTGGCACACACTTAAGAAAATGTGGAATAGTTTCACAACTCACGTCGCCTGGAACACCTCAGCGTAATGGTGTGTCCAAATGTCGTAATCGCACTCTATTAGATATGGTGCGATCTATGATGTCTCTTACCGATTTACCGCTATCATTTTGGGGCTATGCTTTAGAGACTGCCAGATTCACTTTAAATAGGGCTCCGTCAAAATCCATTGAGATGACACAGTATGAGTTATGGTTTGGGAAGAAACCTAAGCTGTTGTTTCTAAAAGTTTGGGGATGCGATGCTTATGTCAAGAAACTTCAACCTGAAAAGCTCGAACCCAAGTCGGAAAAATGCGTCTTCATAGGATACCCTAAAGAAACTATTGGGTATACCTTCTACCTCAGATCCGAAGGCAAGATCTTTGTTGCCAAGAATGGATCCTTTCTAGAGAAGGAGTTTCTCTCGAAAGAAGTAAGTGGGAGGAAAGTAGAACTTGATGAAGTATTACCTCTTGAACCGGCAAATGGCGCAACTCAAGAAAATGTTCCTGAGGTGCCTGCACCGACTAGAGAGGAAGTTAATGATGATGATCATGAAACTTCAGATCAAGTTGCTACTGAACTTCGTAGGTCCACAAGGACACGTTCCGCACCAGAGTGGTACGGCAACCCTGTCTTGGAAATCATGTTGTTGGACAACGGTGAACCTCCGAACTATGAAGAAGCGATGGCGGGCCTGGATTCCGACAAATGGCTGGAAGCCATGAAATCCGAGATAGGATCCATGTATGAAAACGAAGTATGGACTTTGACTGACTTGCCCGTTGAGCGGCGAGCCATAGAAAATAAATGGATCTTTAAGAAGAAGACAGACGCGGATGGTAATGTGACCATCTATAAAGCTCGGCTTGTCGCTAAGGGTTATCGACAAGTTCAAGGGGTTGACTACGTTGAGACTTTCTCACCGGTAGCGAAGCTGAAGTCCGTCCGAATCATGTTAGCAATTGCCGCATTCTATGATTATGAGATATGGCAAATCGACGTCAAAACGGCATTCCTTAATGGTTTCCTTAAGGAATAATTGTATATGATGCAGCCAGAAGGTTTTGTCGATCCTAAGAATGCTGACAAGGTGTGCAAGCTCCAACGCTCGATTTATGGGCTGGTGCAAGCATCTCGGAGTTGGAACATTCGCTTTGATGAGATGATTGAAGCGTTTGGGTTTATGCAGACTTATGGAGAAGCCTGCGTTTACAAGAAAGTGAGTGGGAGCTCTGTAGCATTTCTCATATTATATGTAGATGACATACTTTTGATGGGAAATGATATAGAGCTTTTGGACAGCATTAAGGCCTACTTGAATAAGAGTTTTTCAATGAAGTGCCTTGGAGAAGCTGCTTATATATTAGGCATCAAGATCTATAAAGATAGATCAAGACGCCTAATAGGTCTTTCACAAAGCACATACCTTGATAAGATATTGAAGAAGTTCAATATGGATCAGTCTAAGAAGGGGTTCTTGCCTGTGTTGCAAGGTGTGAAATTGAGCTCAGCTCAATGTCCGACCACGGCAGAAGATATAGAAGAGATGAGTGTCATCCCCTATGCCAAAGCCATAGGTTCTATTATGTATGCCATGCTGTGTACCAGACCTGATGTAAACCTTGGCATAAGTTTGGTAGGTAGGTACCAAAGTAATCCCGGCAAGGAACACTGGACAGCGATCAAGAATATCCTGAAGTACCTGAAAAGGACTAAGGAAATGTTTCTCGTTTAAGGAGGTGACGAAGAGCTCATCGTAAAGGGTTACGTCGATGCTAGCTTCGACATAGATCTGGATGACTCTAAGTCACAAACCGGATACGTGTATATTTTGAATGGTGGGGTAGTAAGATGGTGCAGTTGCAAGCAGAGCGTCGTGGCGGGATCTACATGTGAAGCGGAGTACATGGCAGCCTCGGAGGCAGCACATGGAGCAATTTGGGTGAAGGAGTTCATCACCGACCTAGGAGTCATACCCAATGTGTCGGGGCCGATCAAACTCTTTTGTGACAACACTGGAGCTATTGCACTTGCCAAGGAGCCCAGGTTTCACAAGAAGACCAGGCACATCAAGCATCGCTTCAACTCCATTCATGAAAATGTTCAAGATGGAGACATAGATATTTGTAAAGTACATACGGACCTGAATGTAGCAAATCCGTTGACTAAACCTCTCCCTAGAGCAAAACATGATCAACACCAGAATTCCGTGGGTGTTCGATTCATCACAATGTAACTAGATTATTGACTCTAGTGCAAGTGGGAGACTGTTGGAAATATGCCCTAGAGGCAATAATAAAAGGATTATTATTATATTTCCTTGTTCATGATAATTGTCTTTTATTCATGCTATAATTGTGTTATCTGGAAATTGTAATACATGTGTGAATACATAGACACCAACATGTCCCTAGTAAGCCTCTAGTTGACTAGCTCGTTGATCAACAGATAGTCATGGTTTCCTGACTATGGACATTGGATGTCATTGATAACGAGATCACATCATTAGGAGAATGATGTGATGGACAAGACCCAATCCTAAACATAGCACAAGATCGTATAGTTTGTTTGCTAGAGTTTTTCCAATGTCAAGTATCTTTTCCTTAGACCATGAGATCGTGTAACTCACGGATACCGTAGGAGTGCTTTGGGTGTACCAAACGTCACAACGTAACTGGGTGACTATAAAGGTATACTACGGGTATCTCCGAAAGTGTCTGTTGGGTTAACACGGATCAAGACTGGGATTTGTCACTCCGTATGACGGAGAGGTATCTCTGGGCCCACTCGGTAATGCATCATCATAATGAGCTCAAAGTGACCAAGTGTCTGGTCATGTGACCATGCATTACGGTACGAGTAAAGTGACTTGCCGGTAACGAGATTGAACGAGGTATTGGGATACCGACGATCGAATCTCGGGCAAGTAACATACCGATTGACAAAGGGAATTGTATACGGGGTTGCTTGAATCCTCGACATCGTGGTTCATCCGATGATATCATCGAGGAGCATGTGGGAGCCAACATGGGTATCCATGTCCCGCTGGTGGTTATTGACCAGAGAGCCATCTCGGTCATGTCTACATGTCCCCCGAACCCGTAGGGTCTACACACTTAAGGTTCGGTGACGCTAGGGTTGTAGAGATATAATATGCAGTAACCCAAAAGTTGCTTGGAGTCCCGGATGAGATCTCGGACGTCACGAGGAGTCCCGGAATGGTCCGGAGGTGAAGAATTATATATAGGAAGTGCAGTTTCGGCCATCGGGAGAGTTTCGGGGGTCACCGGTATTGTACCGGGACCACCGGAAGGGTCCCGGGGGTCCATCGGGTGGGGCCACCCATCTCGGAGGGCCCCATGGGCTAAAGTGGGGAGGGGAACCATCCCATAGTGGGATGGTGCGCCCCCTTGGCCCATCCCCTGCGCCTAGGGTTGGAAACCCTAGGGTGGGGGGGGGGGCGCCCCCACTTGCCTTGGGGGCTACTCCACCCTTGGCCGCCCCCCCTAGGAGATCCCATCTCCTAGGGCTAGCGCCCCCCTAGGGGAGCCTATATAATGGGGGGGAGGGAGGGGCAGCCGCACCCTTGAGTCTTGGCGCCTCCCTCTCCCCTGCTACACCTCTCCCTCTCGCAGTAGAACGGCGAAGCCCTGCTGCGGTGACCCCTGCATCCACCACCACGCTATCGTGCTGCTGGATCTTCATCAATCTCTCCTCCCCCCTTGCTGGATCAAGAAGGAGGAGACGTCACCCTGACCGTACGTGTGTTGAACGCGGAGGTGCCGTCCGTTCGGCGCTAGGATCTCCGGTGATTTGGATCACGTCGATTACGACTTCCTCATCCCCGTTCTTTGAACGCTTCCGCGCGTGATCTACAAAGGTATGTAGATGCAATCCGATCACTCGTTGCTAGATGAACTCATAGATGGATCTTGGTGAAACCGTAGGAAATTTTTTGTTTTCTGCAACGTTCCCCAACAAATATCCATCAACATCTTCACCAACACCATCTCCTCTGAAACCCTAGTTCATGTCTTGTATCCAATCTTTGTATCCAAACCTCAGATTGGTACCTGTGGGTTGCTAGTAGTGTTGATTACTCTATGCTAGTTGGTTTACTTGGTGGAAGATCATATGTTCTGATCCATTATGCATATTAATACCCCTCTGATTATGAACATGAATATGCTTTGTGAGTAGTTACGTTTGTTCCTGAGGACATGGGAGAAGTCTTGCTATTAGTAGTCATGTGAATTTGGTATTCGTTCGATATTTTGATGAGATGTATGTTGTCATCCCTCTAGTGGTGTCATGTGAACGTCGACTACATGACACTTCACCATTGTTTGGGCCTAGAGGGAGTAATTGGGAAGTAATAAGTAGATGATGGGTTGCTAGAGTGACAGAAGCTTAAACCCTGGTTTATGCGTTGCTTCGTAAGGGGCTGATTTGGATCCATATGTTTCATGCTATGGTTAGGTTTACCTTAATACTTCTGTTGTAGTTGCGGATGCTTGCAATAGGGGTTAATCATAACTGGGTTGCTTGTCCAAGTAAGGGCAGTACCCAAGCACCGGTCCACCCACATATCAGATTATCAAAGTACAAAACACGAATCATATGATCGTGATGAAAACTAGCTTGACGATAATTCCCATGTGTCCCTGGGAGCGCTTTACATCATATAAGAGTTTGTCCAGGCTTGTCCTTTGCTACAAAAGGGATTGGGACATCTTGATGCACCTTATTTACCTTTATTACTTGCTACTCGTTACAAATTACCTTATCACAAAACTATCTATTACCGATAATTTCAGTGCTTGCAGAGAATACCTTACTGAAAACTGCTTATCATTTCCTTTTGCTCCTCGTTGGGTTCGACACTCTTACTTATCGAAAATCTACGATAGATCCCCTACACTTGTGGGTCATCAGGCCCACAACCGGAGCAGGCCGGAAATGGACTGTAAGTAATCGAATGCTGCAATTCAGCCCAAGAATAAATGGGCCCTGAGAAGGATGAAAGATAACATGGGTTGAAAATGGCCCAATGGAATAATGGGTTGTTAATGGGTATAAAGCGATACACTTCCATTACGGGCCAGTTTCACCACAGGCCATTGATGGGCCAAGAGTTACGAAGGGCCTCATATGGGCCGAAAGACGTCATGGGCCATGCATGGGCCAGAAGTTACAACGGGATGGAATCATATTGGACGGAGCAGATGACGCTACTGGCCTAATTCGGATAGGCCATAATGTGTCGTGAGTTAGCAGGCTATAAATGGGCTATATGCGAACATGCCACTAACAGGCTTTAAGTGGGTCAGTCGTTACCTTTTGACTAGGTTAAACGGGTCGACCTTTTGACCTGAATGGGCCACTGTTGGGTCGAGCCACGTGTCCACGTATCATAGGCAGGTCGCGTCCATTCGTTGGATGAAAACTATCCCAACGCTGAGCCGACACATGGATCCGCTGGCGAATGAGAATTTTACATGTGGAAAATCCCCATTGGTCCGAGCTATTAACGGGTTATCAGATCCAAATCGAAACCTGACAGCTTAACGGCGACCCGTTACGGTGGATGCCACGTGACGGTTACCCTTGACGAAAGCGCTTCCATGACGCGCCATTTATCGTCATGGAAGTGGACACTTCCATGATGATTATTTTGGTATTGTCATGGAACACTTATACGACAGCACAGGTATGACTATCTTGATTCCGTCATAAAATCGTCATGGATGTACATGCATGACACAAAACGTGACCTACTGTGACAATCACGTATCATCACGGGAGTGGTTTTTTTTGTGAGCACCACAGCTGGGTGAGCTCAACGAGCCCTTTGCTGCCAAACACACATTGAAGTAAATCTGGCCTACCCGCGGCAATTTTCTCCACCTGCTGGAGCACCTCACGGTCGGCCCTGGTTTGGGTCTAGATCTTGGAGTGTGCAAGATAGAGCTTTTTGACCTCCTAGCTCGCATTCTCCTCCATGGCCTGAAGGGAATCACGGGCCTCGTAGACCCCCTTCAGGGTCTCCTCCACCTCCATGCCCCATACCTGATCCTTGCCCCAAGCCACCTTTTCAGCGGCTAGGTCCTTCTCCGCCTTGGGAGCTACTCGGCCTCCTGCCAAGCTTTCTCAAGCTCGGCCTTAAGCCCCTCAAGCCGGACAAAGCCGTTGTCATTAAAACATCTCAACATTAGCTTCTCTTGCACTAAGCTATTCTGGCATAGAGTACAATTAACAATGTTCTAGATTTTACCCTGAGGTTGCTCAATCTGTTTGTTCATCAGATTGAGGTTCTTCTCGGACCTCTCGAGCTTTCGGTTCATCTCCGTGGTCTCCTCAGAGGCGAAGATCGGAGCCGACGTAGAAACCTACGAATAAGCACTTTAAAATTAGTCCATGTACCAGGCATCAAAATTTTGAATACACAGGCTACAGTCTTGGGGGATACTCATTTGCAAGCTTGTAGTATATTGCTTCGATCCCAAAGCTAGTTTTTCAAAACTAGCCTTGGGCTCGGGGGCTACTCACTGGCTACACTATCTAAGTATTGCGTCGCAATATAACAAAAAATGTCCTCGAACAGATACGCATAAATCTAAGCATGGAGGTCATCTTAAATAAAGGTACAGAAGAATACCTCGAAGCTCGTGATAAGGCCCTTGAACACCTCACGCATTCTGGCCTCAGCAAATCGGAAGCCCTACAGCTGTTGGCGTCCTGGGAACAGGGGTCCCTAGACTTGCCTGCCTGCGGCCCATGGGCGGCTCCGTTAGCGGCCCCATGTGGCCCATCTTCATCAGCAAACACTCAAGAACCTCACGAGGTGCCGAGCCTCGCGAGGCGGACGATGCAAGACCTCCTCGGGGGCGGCCTCACCAAGCTGGCTCGCGAGGGGCAGAGAGATCAAGGCAAGGGGCACCTTGCGAGGTTCCTTTCACGCAAGCCATGACGAACAAGGCCAGACAGGCACCAGGCGGGCGCCAGCACGCGTAGTGTCCTCATTTCCTCTTTGGTGCTAAAGAGGCAAGCACAGGCGAGGAGTCCTGAGGCAGCAGGCAAAGGTTTCCATATCGGTGCAATGAAACCAAGACCAGCAGGATGGCAGGACGGAGGTCACTGTGGAGCCCAGGACGGCGTGACCATCGGAGCCTTTGGCAAGCGAAGACCATCTTTTGTTAGGATAGCTTGTACTAGTTGTGCCCCTTCAAATCGGCCATTGTAGGATTCCTTTCCGCCTAATATTTGGGAAGAGGGCCCGGGCCTCTATATATAGGGCTAGCCACCATCGTAGGGAGGCATCTCATCTTGGACCGGAGATCATCTTGGACCGGATCCATTCCACCAATGCCATCACACAAACTCACCAAGCACAAGGGCACCTCTCCTCATGGGGCTGTTCTTCCCTTGTAACTGTTCATCCTTAGCCCAAGAGGCAATCCACCACACCAAACTGGAGTAGGGTATTACACCACATCGGTGGCCCGAACCAGTATAAATCTTGTGTCCCTTTGTTCCACGAGTTCAATGCGCTGAGCCTTGAGATTGCGGTGAGGGCGTCAGCATGAGGGAAGAGGGATCTTCGTGCGCACCCGAGTGTTCGAACCTCAAGGGTTTTGCCGGAACCCGAAATCTGACATTTGGTGCTCCAGGTAGGGGTGCGCTGAAGCCTTCCTTCCGTTGATCCACGTTCCACCGCTTCGCCACATCCATGTTAGACGCGCGCCGAGCCCTCACCAAGCATCGGGCTTCCCTCGCCGAGCGTCGGGCTGCCCTCGCCACCCGTGTCGCTCAGACAGCCCCTGTCGGCGGGCCTCCAAGTCGTTCTCCGTCTCCTGTTGCCAACGCCGCTACTGTCCCGGCAGCGAACGAGCAGCAAGCATCATCACTGCACCCCCTCCGTGCGGTGGGACGGCCGCATTGCCACCCCATCGCTGACTCCGACTGGCTCATCGTCTCACGCTCGCCGCGTGGTCACGGATGCGTAGGCTGCGCTGCTCATGGCATGCGAGCTCCTGTGCTAGCGCCTGGGCGACGACCTCTACGAGGACTGGTTAGACCGCATCGCCAAGCTCATCAGCATCGTTGGGGGATCACCTGCACCATCCCTCTCGCTGCCTCGCCCACCTCCAGCCGCGGGCGATGTAGCTCACGGAGAGCCTCCACCGCCTCCACATCAAGACAGCGCCCTTGCACCAAGACGGGCAGCTCACAGAGCGCCACCGCACCCTCCACGTCAAGACGGTGTCCTCGCCCCAAGACGCACGGTCCCGCGGCGTGATCCGCCCGCCGTATGCCCGCGCACGAAGAAGGAAGCTGCCAAGAGGTTCTCTAGCCGCAAGAAAACGCTCCAGCCCTCCCGGCGCCACCACAACAAGACCGCGTGCCGCCTGCGGCGGCGGTGCGTGGACATCAAGGGCAGGCTCCGCCCCTGGCGATGGTCCAGGTTGCCACCGCAGGCTACCGCGCCTTCGCTCCCGAGCTGTGCGGCATTGTTTGGCCAGGAAACTTCAAGCCGGATCTGCCTCCGCGCTATGATGACACCCCTGACCCCGCGGAGTTCCTGCAGCTCTACCAGCTGAGCATCGAGGCGGCAACGGCGATGAAAAGTCATGGCGAATTTGTTTCCCATGGCTCTCAAGGATGGTGCCTGCTCATGGCTCCTGAACCTGCCCGCGGGATCGATCTCCTCCTGGGGTGAGATGCGCAACCACTTCATCGCCAACTTCCATGGCACTCGCGACCATCCTCCGGCTGCGGGTGACCTGCGCCACATCAAGCAACAAGCGGGAGAGACCTTGTAGAAGTACATTTAGCGCTTTAATAGCATCCGCCTCAAGATTCCCAAGGTGACGGACGAAGCCATCATCTCAGTGTATTCCGATGGCGTTTGCGATGTCAAGATGAAGGAAGAGCTCTCCATCCACGAGGAGCTATGCATGACTCTGGAGCTTTTCAACATAGCGACCAAGTGCGCAAGAGTTGAGGAAGGGCGTCTCTCCCTCCTCGAGCTCCTTGTTGTCGACCCAGAGGAGAAGAAGGCCAAGGTCAAGGACGTGAAGCGCAAGGGAGTGGTCGTACTCGCGGCAGAGCCAGACATGAAGAGCGGCCAGGACCACCCCGAGTCGTCCAAGGGCAGCCGTCCATTCTATGCCTTCCACAAAGTACACACCCACAACACCAACGATTGTCAAGAGCTCGGGGCCATCCGAGATGGACGCTTCGGTCGATGCCCCGAGCACAACGACTGGGGCTATGGCTGAGGAGGAGGACGAGGTGGAGGATGCTGGGACAACCACGGCCCCCGCCAGGAGTGGCGCGACCGGTCTCGTGAGGACCACTGGCAAGAGCAGCCTCGTGAGGGCGCCTGGCGTGGCTAGCCTCGCAAGGACCGTCCTCAGGGCAATCCTGGTCTTCCTCCACTACCGCCACCACCAAGAAGGAACGACGACCACGATCAGGATGAGGGGGTTGGGGGCTCCTAGGAACCGCGCACCATCGCTTGCATCTTGGATGGTGCTCAGGCCCTGGCTTCCCAGCGCATCTTCAAGCATTCTCTCGCGAGGTGAATGTAGCCCTCCCCAGGCTCGAGGCCACGCGCCCTCTCAGGTGGTCCAAGTATGCCATCACCTTCAGCTCGGCAGACCAACTCAAGTGCGCGGCGACAGCCGGCGTCCTCCCGATGCTCTGTTCACCCGTCATCAGCAATGCCCAAGTCACCCAAACCCTCATCAACGGCTGCGCGGGGCTCAATGTCCTGTTCGGCGAGACGTTCGACAGCCTCCAAGTGCCCTACGATTAGCTTCAGCCCACCAAGCCCTTCTCAGGAGTGACTGACGGCTCCACCACCCCGATAGGGCAAGTTCGTCTCCCCGCCACCTTCGGTCAGCGCGACAACTACCACACCGAGCTCGTCGACTTTGACGTCGCCCACATCCGTCTATCGTACAATGCCATCGTCGGGTATCCGACCCTGGCCAAATTCATTGCAGTGACCCACCATGGCTACAACGTCCTCAAGATGACAGGAAGCGGCGGAATCATCACCGTCCCTGCGAAGAAAGAGATATCGTGTGCTCCCTCGAGCGCGCCTTCCAAGCTGCAACAACCAAAGACCCTGACAGCGAGGGCACGCAGTACCCTCCTAAGGCCACCCCAAGAAGAAGAAGCAACTACACCACAAAAGGCCTCAGGGGAGTGGCGCCTCTAGCGGTGCCACATCAGGATCGGCGCCCGCACCTAAGACGCCTCCCTCCCTCACATAGGAAGGCGCGCCTGGCGCCCTCCTTGGGCAGGGCTCAGGGGCTCTCTTCTGGAGGGCCTCAGACGTGCCCAACATCACGAGGGTGGTGCTCGGGAACCACGTGGAGGCGTGCTTCGTGACACGTTTCCCTCAGGAGGGCACCAGGCTAAGAGTGCCCGGCGCTCAGGAGTTCATCGTCAATACCACCCAGGAGCTTCAGGAAGCAAGGGCAATACGCGGCGACCGCCGCCTACCTGGTGCAGCTCCCCATCCAGGCAAGGGTGGAGAGCTGCGCGTCTGCATCGACATCCCAAGGCTCAACAGGACTGCATCTCAGGAGCACTTCTGGCCTTCGCGCACTGGCCGGTGCGAGGGTCCACCTCACAGCTATGTTCGCATGCCATTTGGCATGCCGAGCATGGCAGCCACCTTCCAGCGCAACCTACGGAGCATCCTGGCAACCCAGGAGGCCGGACATCACGTGGTCTTGGCGGAGATGGAGACGGAACTCAGGGAGCCACCTGAGCCCCTAGAGCCTCCTGAGGCTCAGGGTCTTGGCGGCTCATGAAGAGCGGCTTCTTCAGTGCACGTCTTCAGCTACCCCAACGCTCCTTCGACAACAAAACTAGGTGACATCTTCCAAGTTCATTCAGCTGGGAGCGCCCCCCGTGCTGCATTATTCCCTGGTCGTGTGGGCCTGTCCCTGCGGCACGTATCCTTTTTACGTCTTTAGCTTACTTTACTGGGGGCACCCCTCGGGCTACATCATCCCCAGGCCGCTCGGGTCCGTCCCAGCGGCATGTACCGTTCTCACATCTATCTAAGCTATCCGGTTCCCATGCATGAGTTATTTATAGTCATCACCTGCTTGATTGCCGCCCTCACGGGAGCCACTCATGCTGGCACGACGCTTGTGCTCGGGTCCGTCCCTGCAACGCTGACAAATCTGAACGGTCGAGCTCTGGCTCGCGGCACACCCGCGCACGTCACCTCACCAGACCCTCAGTGCCTTCACCTTCTTGCGGGGCGACCAGTGGCAGACCAGCAATCATAGTGGCAATTTGTGTCCCACCTCATGCTAACCTACAGCCCTGAGGACAACAGCAAGCGGTACTGCAAGTTTCCTCTTCTCCCATGCAATTCACTTGCGCATTAAAAGGGGGGCTCCTGAGCATCGTGACTCGGGAACTCTTACTAGCTCTCCAGCCCTCACCCCTGGCCTTGACCACGTCACCGTGACCTAGCATACCAGCGGCGGCTGAGCTCGCTCGAGGGCTGGGACCTGAGGACGTAGAGCACATAGAAGAGCCTGGAGAAGAGGGGGAGGCTCGCATGGGCCTAACCTAGCTATGCTATGGCCGTCGACGCACGAGTCTGGCGCAGCACAAGGAACCGACTCTGGACTGCCAAGATAAGTTTCGTGCCCGGGTCGACCAAGCGCTACAACATAAGATTCCCACCTGTCGCAGCCATGCGGCGGCGATGTTGCCTCCCTTTCCTACCTCTCAGTGGCTGCTTGTGCGCTAAAGGGGACCTCTTGAGCATCGCGCCTTGGGAGCTCTTCCTGGCCCTCGGGCCGCTCACCTCCTGGCCTTGACAACGACATCATGACCTAGCATACCAGCGACGGCTACAGCCTGCCTGGGGACCGGGACCTGTCGGCGTAGAGCACCAAGCTGCCGCGGCATTGGAAAGGGGAGACTGAGCCAAAGCAGGACATGCATTCGCAAGTTTTCATAATGAGGATAATATCAACAAAAGACATTACAGACCCTTTACACTCCCCCGCGTGGTCCATCTTGATTCCTCGTAGGGAGCAAGAGAAGGGAGTTTCTAGGGGCCCCATCTACACGCGCCAAACGCCGTCGACGCCATCATCAACAGTGGGCCACAGGAGGCTGGCGTCAACTCCATCCAGATCAACGACGGCGGTGGCCAAACGCTGCGGCCTTGCTTCGGGCGCGGCGAGAGATCGGGGGCACGTAGCTTTCTTCGCTCATCTTCGGAGTCTCGTCGGGCTCGGGAGAATCGCAGGACCACCAGGAGTCACTGCTGCTGTTGGAGGAGCTGCTGGCGAAGCAAGCGACAGGCTCGGCTTTGGACGCTGCGCCGTCCTGATGACCCTCTTCAGGACAGCACTACAAGCGGCAGCCTTCCTCATCAAAGATCTTGAAGAACATCATGGAGGCGCCGTCGTACTCGAAATGGATTGTGAGGGTGCCTTCCGCACGGCAGACTTGAGAAACCTCGCCCCAGCCACGGGTCATGAAGATCTTGCCTGGGGAGACGGCTTCGACCTCCACTCCAGTTGCCGGGGCATCGCAGTCGGCGTGCTGCAGCCAAAGCTCGAGGAGGCCCCTCGGTGGCATCTTGGCGGAGTAGAACTGCGGGAAGCGAATCCAAGTGCGCGGAGGCATCGCCGCCCACATCACGAGTTTGCGCGAGGAGTCCGCGGCGTGGGCGCCTGGGGCGACGGTGTGCGTCACCAAGGCGCGGCGACCACAACTATAGCATGGACGGCGCCGTTCACCGCCTCTCCCTCCAAAGCCCTCGGCTTGGGCATGCAGAGGAAGCAGATACCCAGGGGTTGGCTGCTTGCACCAAGGCCTCGACATCTCCGGCCCCACAACTATGTCGCGGTGGTGGGCTAGCCTCTTCTTCGGCGGAAGTGGCCCGGGATCGTCGAGCGGGGTTTTCCCTTCTCTGCGGCCGAGAACCTCCGAATCGGCGCCATGAGTATCGCTGCTAGCGATGAAGCAAGGAAAAAGAAGCGAGCGGAGCAGGAAGGGATGAGCGACAGGGGCTCCGCCCTCCTCATTTATAGTGGGAGAAGGCCAACCGACGATCCCCACGATCACAGGTAATAATGACCCTTTTCTGCATCCAATAGGGACTCATCAAGTCGGGCAGTTGCCGAGGCAGCATGGGGAAGTGGAGATGCTCGCGTCCCATCAATCACCATGCGTCAACCAAGGCCGCAGGCTATTGGGGCCCGTGGCGCTCCGCCCTTGCCTCTTGGCTTCGCCTCAAAGCCCAAGTCTGAGCGCACCTTGGGCCCGGGGCTACTGTCGGCGTCCTTGGAATGGGGGACCCCAGACTTGCCAATCTGAAGCGCATGGCGCGGCTTAGTCAGCGGCCCCGTGCGACCCATCTTCACCAGCAAACACTCAAGACCCTCGCGAGGGGCCGAGCCTTGCGAGGTGCCAAGCCTCGCGAGGGGCCGAGCCTCACGAGGTGGATGACACAAGACCTCCTCAGGGGTGGCCTCATCAGGCTGGCTTGCGAGGGGCGGAGAGATCAAGGCAAGGGGCACCTCGCGAGGTTCCTTTGACGCAAGCCATGACGACCAAGGCCAGGGGGCACCAGGCGGGCGCCAGTGCGCGTAGTGTCCTTGTTTCCTCTTTGGTGCTAAAGAGGCAAGCACGGGCGATGAGTCCCGAGGCAGCAGGCAAAGGTTTCCATATCGGTGCAACGAAACCAAGACCAGCAAGACGGCAGGACGGAGGTCACCGTGGATCCCAGGACGGCGTGACCACCGGAGCATTTAGCAGGCGAAGACCATCTTTTGTCAGGATAGCTTGTACTTGTTGTCCCCCTTCAAGTTGGCCGTTGTGGGATTCCTTCCTGCCTAATATTTGGGAAGAGGACCCAAGGCTCTATATATAGGGCTAGCCACCACCATAGGGAGGCATCTCTTCTTGGACCAGATCTCATCTTGAACCGAAGATCATCTTGGACCGGATCCATTCCACCAAGGCCACCACACAAACCCACCAAGAACAAGGGCACCTCTCCTCAGGGGGATGTTCTTCCCTTGTAACTGTTCATCCTTAGCCCAACAGTCAATCCACCACACCACACTGGAGTAGGGTATTACACCACATCGGTGGCCCGAACCAGTATAAATCATGTGTCCCTTTGTTCCACGAGTTCGACGCACTGAGCCTCTAGATTGCGGTGAGGGCGTGAGCATGAGGGAGGAGATATCTTCGTGCGCACCCCAGTGTTCGAACCTCAAGGGTTTTGCTGGAACCTGAAATCCGACATTCGGCGCGCCAGGTAGGGGTGCGCTGAAGCCTTCCTTCCGTTACACACCCTTTACACGCCCCCGCGGGGTCCATCTTGATTCCTCATAGGGAACAAGAGAACAGAGTCGAGAAATCTCACCCCAGCCACGGGTCATGAAGATCTTGCCTGGGGAGACGACTTCGACCTCTGCTCCAATTGCCGGGGTGTCGCACTCGGCGTGCTACAGCCAAAGCTCGAGGGGGCCCCTCGGGGGCATCTTGGCGGAGAAGAAATGCGGGAAGCGAATCCAAGTGCGTGGAGGCATCGCCGCCCACATCACAAGTTCGCGTGAGGAGTCCGCGGTGTGGGCGTCTGGGGCGATGGCGTGCGTCACCAAGGCGTGGCGACCACGGCTACAGCATGGGCGGCGCCGTTCGCCACCTCTCCCTCTGAAGCCCTCGGCTTGGGCATGCAGAGGAAGCGGATACCCAGGAGGTGGCCGCTTGCACCAAGGCCTCGGCACCTCCGGCCTCACAACTAAGCCGCGGCGGTGGGCCAGCCTCTTCTTCGGCGGAAGTGTCCCAGGATCGTTGAGGGGGGTTTTCCCTTCTCCGCGGCCGAGAACCTCCAAATCGGCGCCATGAGTGTCGATGCTAGCGATAAACCAAGGAAAAAGAAGCGAGCGGAGCAGGAAGGGATGAGCGACAGGGGCTCCGCCCCTCCTCATTTATAGTGGGAGAAGGCCAACCGATGATCCCCATGATCACAGGTAATAATGACCCTTTTCTGCATGCAACAAGAACTCATCAAGTCGGGCAGTTGCCGAGACAGCATGGGGATGCGGAGACGCTCGCGTCCCATCAATCACCATGCATCAACCGAGGCCGCAGGCTATTGGGGCCCGGGGTGCTCCGCACTTGCCTCTTGGCTTCGCCTCGAAGCCCAAGTCTGAGCGCGCCTTGGGCCCGGGGCTACTGTTGGTGTCCTAGGAAAGGGGGTCTCGAGACTTGCCTGCCTGAAGCCCATGGCGCGGCTCCGTCAGCGGCCCTGTGTGGCCCATCTTCACCAGCAAACACTCAAGACCCTCGCGAGGGGCCGAGCCTCGCGAGGGGCCGATCCTCGCGAGGCGGATGATGCAAGACCTCCTCGGGGGTGGCCTCACCAGGCTGGCTCGCGAGGGGCGGAGAGATCAAGGCAAGGGGCACCTCACGAGGTTCCTTTGACGCAAGCCATGACGACCAAGGCCAGGTGAGCACCAGGCGGGCGCTAGCATGTGCAGTGTCCTCGTTTCCTCTTTGGTGCTAAAGAGGCAAGCATAGGCGAGGAGTCCCGAGGCAGGAGACAAAGGTTTCCATATCGGTGCAACGAAACCAAGACCAGCAGGACGGCAGGACGGAGGTCACAGTGGAGCCAAGGACGACGTGACCACCATAGCCTTTGGCAGGCGAAGACCATCTTTTGTCAGGATAGCTTGTACTAGTTGTCCCCCTTCAAATTGGCCATTGTGGGATTCCTTCCCGCCTAATATTTGGGAAGAGGACCCAGGCCTCTATATATAGGGCTAGCCACCACCGTAGGGAGGCATCTCATCTTGGACCAGATCTCATCTTGGACCGGAGATCATCTTGGACCGGATCCATTCCACCAAGGCCACTACACAAACTCACCAAGCACAAGGGCACCTCTCCTCAGGGGGTTGTTCTTCCCTTGTAACTGTTCATCCTTAGCCCAACAGGCAATCCACCACACCACACTGGAGTAGGGTATTACACCACATTAGTGGCCCGAACCAGTATAAATCTTGTGTCCCTTTGTTCCATGAGTTCGACGCGCTGAACCTTGAGATTGTGGTGAGGGCGTGAGCATGAGGGAGGAGAGATCTTCGTGCACACCCCAGTGTTCGAACCTTAATGGTTTTGCTGGAACTCGAAATCCGACATTTGGCGTGCCGGGTAGGGGTGCGCTGAAGCCTTCATTCTGTTACAGACCCTTTACACGCCCCCGCGGGGTCCATCTTGATTCCTCATAGGGAACAAGAGAAGGGAGTTTCTAGGGGACCTATCTACACGCACCAAATGTCGCCGACGCCATCATCAACAATGGGCCACGGGAGGCCGGCGTCAACTCCATCCAGATCAGCGACGGCGGCGGCCGGTTGCTGCGGCCTTGCTCCAGGCACGTCGAGAGCTCGGGGGCACATAGCTGTCGTCGCTCGTCTCCGGAGTCTCGTTGGGCTTGGGAGAATCGCAGGACCACCAGTAGTCACCGTTGCTGTTGGATGAGCTGCTGGCGAAGCCAGCGGCAGGCTTGGCGTTGGCCGTTGCACCGTCCTGACGACCCCCTTCGGGACAGCACTACAAGTGGCGGCCTTCCTCATCGAAGACCTTGAAGGACATCATGGAGGCACCATCGTACTCGAAATGGATGGTGAGGGTGCCTTCCGCACGGCAGACTCGAGAAACCTCGCCCCAGCCACGGGTCATGAAGATCTTGTTTGGGGAGACGGCTTCGAGTTCCGCTCGAGTTGCTGGGGCGTCGCAGTCGGCGTGCTGCAGCCAAAGCTCGAGGGGGCCCCTTGGTGGCATCTTGGCGGAGAAGAACTGCGGGAAGAGAATCCAAGTGCATGAAGGCATCGCCGACCACATCACGAGTTCGAGCAAGGAGTCCGCTGCGTGGGCACCTGGGGCGACGGCATGCATCACCAAGGCGCAGCGACCACGGCTACGGCGTGGGTGGCGCCGTTTGCTGCCTCTCCCTCCGAAGCCCTCGGCTTGGGCGTGCAAAGGAAGCGGATACCCAGGAGGTGGCCGCTTGCACCAAGGCCTTAACACCTCCGGCCTCCCAACTATGTCGTGGCAGTGGGCCAGCCTCTTCTTCAGCGGAAGTGGCCCGGGATCGTCGAGGGGGGTTTTCCCTTCTCAGCGGCCGAGAACCTCCGAATCGGCGCCATGAGTGTCGCTGCTAGCGATGAAGCAAGGAAAAAGAAGCGAGCAGAGCAGGAAGGGATGAGCGACAGGGGCTCTGCCCCTCCTCATTTATAGTGGGAGAAGGCCAACCGACGATCCCCACGATCACAGGTAATAATGACCCTTTTCTGCATGCAACAGGGACTCATCGAGTCGGGCAGTTGCCGAGGCAGCATGGGGAAGCGGAGACGCTCGCGTCCCATGAATCACCACACGTCAACCGAGGCCGCAGGCTATTGGGGCCCATGGCTCTCCGCACTTGCCTCTTGGCTTCGCCTTGAAGCCCAAGTCTGAGCGTGCATTGGGCCCGGGGCTACTGTCGGCGTCCTAGGAACGGGGGTCCCCAGACTTGCCTGCCTGAAGCCCGTGGCGCGGCTCCGTCAGCGGCCCCATGCGGCCCATCTTCACCAACAAACACTCAAGACCCTCGTAAGGGGCCGAGCCTCGTGAGGCGGATGACGCAAGACCTCCTCGGGGGTGGCCTCACCAGGCTGGCTCGTGAGGGGTGGAGAGATCAAGGCAAGGGGCACCTCGTGAGGTTCCTTTGACGTAAGCCAATACGACCAAGGCCAGGTGGGCACCAGGCGGGCAGCAGCACACGTAGTGTCCTCGTTTCCTCTTTGGTGCTAAAGAGGCAAGCACAGTCGAGGAGTCACGAGGCAGCAGTCAAAGGTTTCAATATCGATGCAACGAAACCAAGACCAGCAGGACAACAGGACGGAGGTCACTGTGGAGCCCATGACGGCGTGACCACCAGACCCTTTGGTAGGTGAAGACCATCTTTTGTCAGGATAGCTTGTACTAGTTGTGCCCCTTCAAATTGGCCATTGTGGGATTCCTTCCCGCCTAATATTTGGGAAGAGGGCCCGGGCCTCTCTATATAGGGTTAGCCACCACCGTAGGGAGGCATCTCATCTTGGACCAGATCTCATCTTGGACCGGAGATCATCTTGGACCGGATCCATTCCACCAAGGCCACCACACAAACTCACCAAGCACAAGGGCACCTCTCCTCAGGGGGGCTGTTCTTCCCTTGTAACTGTTCATCCTTAGCCCAAGAGGCAATCCACCACACCACACTGGAGTAGGGTATTACACCACATCGGTGGCCTGAACCAGTATAAATCTTGTGTCCCTTTGTTCCATGAGTTCGACGCACTGAGCCTTGAGATTGCGGTGAGGGCGTGAGCAAGAGGGAGGAGAGATCTTCATGTGCACCCTAGTGTTCGAACCTCAAGGGTTTTGCTGGAACCCGAAATCCGACAACAGCACCATGCTGATTAACGTGCGGTGCTCTTCTTTAAGGGAGCAGCCCGTTAAGGCTGCCTCCATCTCTTCGGTCCACCCCGTAGTAGCCTGCATTGGGGCAGGATACGGAGGCGGCATTGTTAGTGTTCTGGGAGCGGGGGTCCCCAGACTTGCCCGCTTGCGGCCCACGGCGTGGCTCTGCGAGCGGGCCCGTACGGCCCATCTTCATCAACAAGGCATTTGAGACCCTCGCGAGGGGCGAAGCCTCGTGAGGCGGTCGACACAAGACCTCCTCAGAAGCAGCCTCACCAGGCTGGCTCGCGAGGGGCAGAGAGTTCAAGGCCAGGCAAACCTCGTGAGGTTCTAGTGACGTGACCATGACGATCAATACCAGGCGAGCGCCAGCGCGTGCAGCCTCCTTGTTTCCTCTCTGGTGCTAATGGGGCAAGTGCAGGCGTGGAGTACCGAGGCGTCAAGCAAAGGTTTCCATATCGGTGCAACAAGACCAAGACCAGAAGGACGGCAAGACGGAGGTCACCATGGAGCCCAAGACGGCGTCACCACCAGAGCCTTTTGCAGGCGAAGACCACTTTTGTCAGGATAAGCTGTACTAGCTGTCCCCTTTCAAATTGGCCGTTGTTGGCTCCCTTCCCGCTCAATATTTGGGAAGAGGACCAGGGCCTCTATAAATAGGACTAGCCACCACCATAGCTAGGGGTGACGGAAGAAGGAACGGTAGCTAGAGGAAAAAAGAGAGAAAGACCATAACACACACAAGTTCGCCAAGCACAAGAAGACCTCAACCTTAGGAGGTTGTTCTTCCCCCATGTACTATTCATCCTCAACTGAAGAGGCAACCCACCACCACCACACTAGAGTAGGGTATTACACCACAACGGTGGCCTGAACCAGTATAAATCTTGTGTCCCTTGTGTTGCGAGTTCATCAAGTTAGTCTGTAAGATCTTAGCCGAGCTAGGATGTGGATCGGTAGGGGGGAAATCTTCACGTGCACCCCAGTGTTCGAACCTTAAGGGTTCTGCCGAAACTCGTGATCCGACAGGCCGAATCTCAGAGCCCAGCACCGAAGTGTTGGGCACAACGGTCTCCGGCTGCGGTGCTGGCACCCGAGGCGACTTCGGCTGGGCCGATGTCTGGCCTAGCCCTTCTTCAACGACCTCGGGTACTTTGTCCCCTTGGTTATGTTGGACCGAGGTTTCTACCTCGGCCATGACGACCGACCCTCCAACCTCCTTCGTGTCAATAAGAGGGGCCAAAGTAGACATCGATTCCCCCAACCCCTATTGAGCTAGAGGGGGAGAGGTGGGGTCAGGTGTCCCACTGGGGGTGGCGGCCCGTTTGAGGAGTCTCCGCTAAGGCATACCTTCGGCGGACTGAACAAAAATACTTATGTAAATTATATCTTGATGAAAAAGTTGATGAAAGCTGGACGAAGTAACTATTAGGTACCTCCGAGTTGCGGGCTTCTTCCTCGCCATCACGAGGGTATCATCGTCATTGTCCGAATTATCGAGGAAGGTGAACTTCCAAAACAGGGTCGGCTTGCCGGCAGTCTCGGCGGAGGCCTTGTGTGGCCTCTTTGTGCCTTCTGGTCGTACCTTGGCCTCAGCGTCCTCAGATTCCACTCTCTTCCCCTTGATGGAAGGGTTCTCATCCCCCTCGTCCTCCTCCACATCTTCGTCGTGGTGGAGGAGGCGTGGGTGTCCTCATATCGGGTGGTTGAGGTATCCCAGATCTGGAGACTAGCCCTACCCTTCTAGAGCTTCGACCCCTTGGGGATCACCACATGTGGCTCCTCGACCAGGAGGGCCATGAGATGGGGGGGTCCTCACCCCCGCTGGCAGTGGCACAGGGCACAGCGTCTGCTGCGCCTTGGTGATCCACTTATGCAAGCATAAAATCGCTTGATTATCCAAAATCAATACCACAGAGTATGAAACTGTGTGATAGAGGATTACCACGGGAGCATCGTGGCCAGCTTTGAAGCCTAGATTGCTCCCTTCCGAGGGAAATCCATCCTTGGATGGCTTGAACTGCCGCTTCCACATGCATGCCAAGGAGGACCGGAAGAAGTGGAGAACGGGCTTGGCATCCTTGGCCTTGTGTTCCCACATTGGGGTGGCCCGAAGTTGGAGTGGGAGGATGCGGCGGTGGAGCATGACGTTCACTGCGTCAGCTAGCTAGAGGTTCTTCTCGATAGACCACCATATGATCTTCTTGATTAGTGTCTCCACCTCCCCTGGGTTCCCCTAGGCGATGCCCTTCTTCTTATAGGACTTGAGCTTCTTTGGGGGCTTGGCCGAAAAGGCTGGGACTTTGGCTTGGCCGATGGCGAGCGGCTCAGTGATGTAAAACCACTCGCGCTGCCACTCTTTGATAGTCTAGATGAAAGTGCCCTTCAACTTGTAGACCTTTTGGTTCTTGCTGATCATTGCCCCTCCGCACTCTGCCAGATCGGAGCCGCTAGACTTCAGCTTGACTCCAAAGATCTTCAACCAAAAAGTGTGGCTCGAGGTGAAGGAAGGCCTCGTAGACCATGATGAAGGAGGCGAGGTGGAGGATGGAGTTCGGGGCCATGTGGTGGAAGTCCAGCCCATAGTAGAACATTATCCCACGCATGAAGGGGTGCAATGGGAACCCTAAATATTTGAGGAGGTGAGGGATGAAGACTACCCTCTCCCCTGGTTTGGGAGCTGGCACATGCTGGTTGGCGTCAGGCACACGGAAGGAGACCTCCATGGGGATGTACCCCGAGCTGCACAGCTCCAGGATGGTGCCCTCCGTCATAAGGGAACCACCCTAGTGCCCCATGAGGGTGTCGGCCATTGTTGAGAATCGAAGGTGGGAGGAGCTGCAAAAGGAAGAGGGCAAGATTGGATCTGAGTGCTAGGGCTCAAGAGGCTGCTGGCGGGGCAAATGAGAGTGTGGTTATTTCTGTTGCAGTTCTTTTTTCTCTTATAGGCTGCTGAAAGGCCAAGAGCCCCCCTGCCATGTTGATGAAATCACCACCCCTCCCCCCCCCTGCGAAAAATGCCATTATTTAAACGGGGAGAAACAAAATCTTAATGATATCCCTAATAAGACAGACATGGTCTCCACTTCAATGGGACGCACCAGAAAATAGATTGCCTCGGGCCACGATGTGGGTGAGCAGTAACTGCTTGACCAGTCGTGGGTAAGCGCCTCTTCGATAAAGTTGTCAGGCTACTAAACACTGTTCACACCTATACGGCTGGCCTTCGAGGCTAAGTAATCCCGTGACTTCGGGCACTAGGTGAGCTCGGTTGAGCCATGGCCGAGGAATGTCGCTCCACGGGGAGGTGGTCTATAGAACGTCTTAGAGAGAAGGAATCTCGGATTGCTAATAAAGTGGAACTCATCTATCAAGCCAAGGACATCGGATCCGAGGTTACTTAATTCAAGGACGTCATCCTCGGCATAGAAGACTACTTCGGGGGCTACTGACGGTGTCCTAGACTAGGGGGTACTAACCTAGTCGGCCCGTAGTCTTCGGGCTAGGCTAGTGGGCCCACATTCTCATTATGGAAGACTCCGGAAGCTATACGTGTGGATGAGATTAAGACTATACCTACCGAAGACTTGACGCATACTCCAAGATATCCCTGGCCGCCTCCATGCGATCCTCGGGATACCTACCATGTAACCTTAAATACCCTATCTGGTGTGTATATAAGCCAAGGGTTTTAGCCCGCAGAGGGGACAGAATCACAATTACATTCACCTAGTCCTAGAGGTAGAACACAACTCACAATCTTGAGGTAGATCAACTCTGTACTTGATACATCTTCATCAATATAAACAAGAGCAGGATGTAGGGTTTTACCTCCATCAGAGTGCCCGAACCTGGGTTAATATTGTATCATTCGTTCCTGTTACCATCGATCCAAGATCCACAACTCGGGACCCCCTACCCCGAGGTCTGCCGGATTTCACACCGACACCCTCTTTCGTCTAGAATCTATCGTTATGTTACTTGGAGCTATATTTTTATTCATCACATGACATGAGTTTTCTTTAGAGCATCTTGTACCATAGTTTTGCTTTGTTTATATTTTAGTTCACCACAATCATTGTTTGCTAGACATACCTTTTGAGAGGGACATGCACTTATCGTGATTTGTTAGAATACTCTATGTGCTTCACTTATATCTTTTGAATTAGGCATTTTCTCTAGTCCTTCACTTATAAAGTTAGAGCACGACAGTGGTTACATTTTATAGAAATGACTGCATTCTCATGCTTCACTTAAATATTTTTGAGAGTCTAATAAATAGTAGTTGGTAATATGCACGTGTTATAAGGCTAGTCCAAAAAGGATAGGTATTCGGGATATAATAAAGACTTTCATGTAGATCACTGCTACTTCTTGAGCTTGCCTTGGTTTTTACCTTGAAGAGAAAAGGATGATGCAACAAAGTAGAGATAAGTATTGAGAATCAAGGTATCAATCCAGTAGGAGACAACACACAAGTCACTGAATACCTGCACAAACAAACAAACAACTTGCACCCAACACGATAAAAGGGTTATCAATCCCTTCACGGTTACTTGCAAAAGTGAGATCTGACAGAGATAGATAAACGGTAAAGTAAATATTTTTGGTATTTTTGGTTTATAGATCGGGAAGTAAAAGATTGCAAGAATAGTAAATCGGAAACTAGTATTGTAGATCGGAAACTTATATGATGGAAAATAGACCCGGGGGCCATAGGTTTCACTAGAGGCTTCTCTCAAGATAGCAAATAATACGGTGGGTAAACAAATTACTGCCAAGAAATTGATAGAAAAGCGCAAAGTTATGACGATATCTAAGGCAATGATCATGGATATAGGCATCACGTCCGTGTCAAGTAGACCGAAACGATTCTGCATCTACTACTATTACTCCACACATTGACCGCTATCCAGCATGCATCTAGAGTATTAGTTCATGCAAAACAGAGTAATGCATTAAATAAGATGACATGATGTAGAGGAATTAACTCAAGCAATATGATGAAAACCCCATCTTTTTATCCTCGATGACAACAATACAGTACGTGCCTTTCTGCCCCTACTGTCACTGGGAAAGGACACTGCAAGATTGAACCCAAAGCTAAGCACTTCTCCCATTGCAAGAAAAACCAATCTAGCTGGCCAAACCAAACTGATAGTTTGAGGAGAATTACAAAGATATCAAATCATGCATAAAATAATTCAGTGGTGATTCAAATAATATTCATAGATAAGCTGATCATAAATCCACAATTCATCAGATCTCGGCAAACACACTGGAAAAGAGTATTACATCGAATAGATATCCAAGAACATCGAGGAGAACATGGTATTGAGAATCAAAGAGAGACAAGAAGCCATCTAGCTACTAGCTATGGACCCGTAGGTCTGAAATAAACTACTCACGCTTCATCGGAAGGGCAATAGTCGACGTAGAAGCCCTCCGTGATCGAATCCCCCTCTGGCAGGACACCGGAAAAGGCCCTTAGATGGGATCTCACGGGTAGAGAAGGTTGCGGCAGTGGAAAAGTGTTTTCGTGGATGCCCCTGTTAGTTTGAGGATATATGAGTATATATAGGTGAAAGAATTAGGTTAGGGGGTGCACGAGGAGCCCACAAGGGTGGGGGCGCGCCCTACCCCCTGGGTGCGCCCTCCGTCCTTGTGGCTGCCTCGTGGCTCCTCCAACTTCATCTCCAGGTCTCCTGGTTGTCTTCTGGTCCAAGAAAAGTCACCGCGAAGGTTTTATTCCATTTGGTATTACTTTTCTACGAAACTCAAAAACAAGGACAAAACAAGAACTAGCACTGGGCTCTAGGTTAATAGGTTAGTCCCAAATATAATATAAAATAGCATATAAATGCATATAAAACATAAAAAACAGATAATATAATAGCATGGAATAATTAAAAATTATAGATATGTTGGAGACGTATCAAGCATCCCCAAGCTTAATTCCTGCTCGTCCTCGAGTAGGTAAATGATAAAAACAGAATTTTTGATGTGGAATGCTACCTAACATATTGATCCATGTAATACTTCTTTATTGTGGCATGAATGTTCAGATCCATATGATTCAAAACAAAAGTTTAATATTGACATAAAAACAATAATACTTCAAGCATACTAACAAGGCAATTATGTCTTCTCAAAATAACATGGCCAAAGAAAGCTTATCCCTACAAAATCATATAGTCTGGCTATGCTCCATCTTCATCACACAAAATATTCAAATCATGCACAACCCCAATGACAAGCCAAGCAATTGTTTCATACTTTTAATATTCTCAAACTTTTTCAACTTTCACGTAATACATGAGCATGGGCCATAGACATAGCACTATATGTGGAATAGAAGGTGGTTGTGGAGAAGACAAAAGGAAGGAGATAGTCTCACATCAACTAGGCGTATCAACGGGTTGTGGAGATGCCCATCAATAGATACCAATGTGATTGAGTAGGGATTTCCATGCAATGGATGCACTAGAGCTATAAGTTTATGAAAGCTCAAAAAGAGACTAAGTGGGTGTGCATCCAACTCACTTGCTCACAAAGACCTAGGGCAATTTGAGGAAGCCCATCATTGGAATATACGACCAAGTTCTATAATGGAAAAATCCCACTAGTATAAGAAAGTGATAACATACGAGACTCTCTATCAGGAAGATCATGGTGCTACTTTGAAGCACAAGTGTGGAAAAAGGATAGTAACATTGTCCCTTCTCTCCTTTCTCTCAATTTTTTGGGCCTTCTCTCATTTTTTTTGGCCTCTTTTTTCGTCCGGAATCTCATCCCGACTTGTGGGGGAATCATAGGCTCCATCATCCTTTCCTCACATGGGACGATGCTCTAATAATGAAGATCATCACACTTTTATTTACATACAAATCAAGAATTACAACTCGATACTTAGAACAAAATTATGACTCTATGAGTACCTCCGGCGGTGTACCGGGATGTGCAATGAATCAAGAGTGACATGTATGCAAGAATTATGAAAGGTGTCTTTGCCACAAATACGATGTCAACTACATGATCTTGCAAAGCAATATTACAATGATGAAGCGTGTCATAATAAACGGAACGGTAGAAAGTTGCATGGCAATATATATCGGAATGGCTATGGAAATGCCATAATAGGTAGGTATGGTGGCTGTTTTGTGGAAAGTATATGGTGGGTTTATGGTACCGGCGAAAGTTGTGCGGCACAAGAGAGGCTAGCAATGGTGGAAGGGTGAGAGTGTGTATAATCCATGGACTCAACATTAGTAATAAAGAACTCACATACTTATTGCAAAAATCTATTAGTCATCAAAACAAAGTACTACGTGCATGCTCCTAGGGGAATAGATTGGTAGGAAAATACCATCGCTTGTCCCCGACCGCCACTCATAAGGAAGACAATCAATAAATAAATCATGCTCCGACTAAATCACATAACAGTTCACCATACGTGCATGCTACAGGACTCACAAATCTTAACACAAGTATTTCTCAAATTCACAATTACTCACTAGCATGACTCTAATATCACCATAATTATATCTGAAAACAATCATAAGGATTCAAACTTCTCATAGTATTCAATGCACTTTATATGAAAGTTTTTATTATATCCCTCTTGGATGCCTATCATATTAGGACAAAATTTATAACCAAAGAAAATTGCCATGCTTCTTTAAAGACTCTCAAAATAATATAAGTGAAGCATGAGAGTTCAATAATTTCAATAGAATAAAACCACCGCCGTGCTCTAAAAAGATATAAGTGAAGCACTAGAGAAAAATTTCCTAGCTCAAAAGATATAAGTGAAGCTCAAAGAGTATTCTAATAAATCACGATTCATGCGTCTCTCTCTCGAAAGGTGTGTACATCAAGGATGATTGTGGAAAACTAAAAAGCAAAGACTCAAATCATACAAGATGCTCCAAGCAAAACACATATCATGTGGTGAATAAGAATATAGCCTCAAGTAAAGAAACTGATAGACGAAGACGAAAGAGGGATGCCTTCCGGGGCATCCCCAAGCCTAGGCTCTTGGTTGTCCTTGAATATTACCTTGGGGTGCCTTGGGCATCCCCAAGTTTAGGCTCTTGCCACTCCTTATTCCATAGTCCATCAAATCCTTTCCCAAAACTTGAAAACTTCACAACACAAAACTCAACAGAAAATATCATAAGCTCCGTTAGTATAAGAAAATAAATCACTAGTTTTGGTACTGTTGTGAACTCATTATTTATTTATATTTGTGTAATATCTACTGTATTCCAACTTCTCCATGGTTCATACCCCCCCCCCCCAATACTACCCATAAATTCATCAAAATAAGCAAACAACACATAGAAAACAGAATCTGCCAAAAACAGAACAGACTATAGCAATTTGTAATTCTCAAATAATTTTGTAACTCCAAAGATTCTGACAAATTAGGAAGACCTAAGAAATTTGTTTATTAATCTTCTGCAAAAAGAATCAGTATTTTATCGCGTTTCTACAAAAAATGAAAATTAATCTCCTAGGCGCAAAAGTTTCTGTTTTTCAGCAAGATCAAATCAACTATCACCGTAAGTTATCCCAAAGGTCTTACTTGGCACAAACACTAACTAAAACACAAAAAAACCACATCTAACCAGAGGCTAGATAAATTATTTAATGCAAAACAAAACCTAAAAAGCAAAAACAAAAATGAAATTGGGTTGCCTCCCAACAAGCATTATTGTTTAACGCCCTTAGCTAGGCATTGAGATTTCAATGATGCTCACACGAAAGACAAGAATTGAAGCAAAAAGAGAGCATCCTAATACACATGACTAAAACATCTAAGTCTAACATACTTCCTACGCATAGGCATTTTATAAGCAAACAAATTATCAAGACAAGCAAAAACTAGCATATGCATGGAGGAAGAAAGAAACAATAGCAATCTCATCTTGACGAGAGGTAATTTACACTACAAAAAAAAAGACACATCCGTGACTTTCTGGGCCGAATGAAAAAAAAATTATGTCATGCTTATGACACTTCTATGACGATAATTGTGACAAAACCCGGTATCATCATAGATGTAGTGGGCTCCTACTTCTATGACAAAAAATCATGACAGAAAATGGGCTTTTCGTCCTGGGCGGGCTGGAGACGCAGTTGTGTGACATTCTTTGCGTCGTCCATGACAGAAAATCCCGTGGTAGAAGCGCAGGCGAGGAAAATATCAGGGAGTTCCTGGTTACGGTAGGTGGTCAGGGCCGAGCGATGCACGAAGGTTTGCGTGTTTCTCTCATACACGTACACGCGTGTGTGTGAGGCATTGCGCGCTAACTAAACCCGAGCGAGGCGTTCAGCTACTGAACCCGAGCGATTGCACTGTAGGCTATGCGTTACTGAACCCGAGCGATCGATCCTTGCTGGTTGTTAACTGAACCCGATTGAGCGGTTCCTTCGGTGCTGCTGCTAACTAAAGTTGATCGAACTTGCTGTCTCTTGATGAACAGCGAGCGTTGTTGGGGGGTCGAATGAACAGTTCTCGGTGGGGGGTTGGATGAACATGACCCGGTGGTAGCAGAGGCCATTGCCACTGGATGAACAGGACCCCGATCGAGCCGGTTGGGGTGGATGAACATGGCCCCGTGGAGGGCTGGATGAATAGGACCCCATGGAGGGATGGTTGAACAGTAGCCCGTGGAGGGGTGGATGAACAGTAGCCCGTGGAGGGGTGGTTGAACAAGACCCCATGGAGAGAGCTGGTTGAACAGTAGCCGGTGGACGAGCGGTGGAGGCTGGATGAACAGGAGCCTGTGGATGAACAGTCACGGGTGGAGGCTGGAGGAGGTCGACGGTGGATGAACAGTGGCCCGTGGAGGCTGGAGGAGGTCGACGTGGAGATGAATAGTAGCCCTTGGAGTCCTGTTTTGCGGTACGCCACACCCTCCCGATGAACAGGACCCCTGTTTCAACCATAGCGCTCCAAAACAAGTTCGTTTCCTCCATTTTGCGGTACGACACACCCCTCCCGATCAATAGGACCCCGTTTCGATCGTGGCCGGTCGAACACAAGGTCATTTCCTCTGTTCTGTGGTACGCCAGGCCTCGTTTCGATGGGATGTTCCGTCCAAGCCGGTTGGCTCCGGATGAACATAACATAGTTTCTCCGTTCTGACCTAGCCAGTTGGCTGCCGATGAACAGGATTCCGTCGCTGCCTCTCCATGTACACGAGCCCTGGCCGTACGTATGCGTGAGTAGGCGTTCGAGACTCCACCCGTATATACGTATGTGGCCATATTTACTTTCTTGCACCCTGGTTGTATGTACGTGTACATGCTACGTGTGCGCCTCTACTATGACACGTGCCCTTCCTTACTCGGCCAAGGTTCATCGCTGCATCCTGCAGATAGACCGATCGACCAGTATGTACGTACACGTTCGCGACCAGAATGACAAGGCTACGTACGCTTCGACTAGGTGGGTCCCGACTGTCAGGGAGGATAAGGAGGCACTTCCTTGCGTGCGAAGATGTAGATGGTGGGTCCCAGCGGTCAGGGGGGAATGTTTTTTTCACGAAATATTGAGGCCTGTCCGGTGGGTCCCTGCTGTCAGGTGGAGGAATCATTATTTTCCGCGTAATAAGGAGGCACTTCCTTGTTGCGACTGTGGACCCGGCTGTCAGCCTCTCCACATGCAATACTCTTCCAATGGAAGTCGTTCATTGACCACACTGACCACGCCGCGCCAAGAGCACCAAGGTAGTGGACGATGGCGAGGCCTAGGAAGGGGACGACGCGAAGCCGGGGAAGATGCGGCAGTGGATGCCCACGTGTAGAATAGTACGAGGATTGACTAGTTCGGCTACGGTGTGAGGCTGCCGTCGCCGCAGGGCCTGGCCAATGGTGGGAGTAGTAGGGGGCGATGAGGCCTCTGCGGTAGCACAACCGGACACGGGAGGCAGGAGCACGTGGCACGCCCGACGTTGGTTTGGGCGGCTGGAGCAAGAAGACCAGAGGTTAAAGAAGCACTACGGCCGTTGGATGGACATCATACGGTCACTGGAGCTAGAATCGTTCATAATGACTAAGTTGACAAAGCCCTCCGCCCGCGTCAACTTAGTAGGCGCACAAGTCAGCCTCCCACTATGGTGGGTCCCAGCTAGCAGGGGGCGTATTCATTTTTTGTGTGCGTAATAAGGAGGCACTTCCTTGCGTGCGAAGATATAGCAGATGGGTCCAAGCTGTCAGTGGGGGGAACATTTTTTCGTGAAATATAGAGGCCCTTCTGGTGGGTCCCAGATGTCAGGTGGAGGAATATTTTTTTGCGCGTAATAAGGAGGCATTTCCTTTTGTGCGGCGTGGACCCAACTGTCAGCCTCTCCACATACAGTCCACTTCTAATGGATGTCGTTTGTTGACCATGTTGACCACGCCGTGCCGAGAGCACCAGGGTGGTGGACGATGGCGAGGCCTATGAAGGGAACGGCATGGAGCCGGGGAACACACGGCAGTGGTTTCCCACTGTGGGGAGTACGAGGGTTGACTGGTTCGGCTGCCGTCGCCGGAAAATAACAGGGGGTGTGGGTGAGTAGAGGGATAGCCAGGCCAGGGATGCGAGTATGGTGGGGCCCTGAGACCTGCCCGGCAGCACAGCCGGCCACAGAAGGCGGGAGCAGGCGCTGGTTTCGGTGGCTGGAGTAGGAAGATCAGAGATTGAAGAAGTACGATTGCCGCTAGATTGACATCTAATGGTCTGACGCTGGTAGAGTCAATTGTTGACTAAGTTTCTTTTTTTTGAGAAACCTTGTGTATGCATGAACTTAGTAGGCCCACAAGTCAGCCTCCAAATGTGTGGCAGACAACATAGAGCCCATTTGCTATATTTTTAATAATTTGCAGCCCATTTGCTAATTCTTAAATAATTTATTACAGCCCATTTTCTGTCGAGGATCAGGTCAAAAAGTTCAACCTTATTTTGCATATTTCGGTGGTGTCCGAACTGTTGTAACCCAAAATGATAAACATTTATTTTGTAAGAACTTATTGATTTGCCAAAACAAATCGTTTGGTTTTTGTAAGCAAATAAGACGTGGGACAATTGAGTTGGTTTAAGGGAAAACTAGTGGTAGATAACCAGCGCTGGGAGGGAAAATAACAAAAAAAGGATGTAAATATGAAAAGGGAACTTTATGTATTTTCAATATAATGATACGTGTATATGAACTAGTAAAACTATAGGTAGAGATTAGAAAACGGAAGTAGGAAATGGCGTTTCAAGAGGAAAATAGAACTGGGTTGTGTGTTTGATTCAGTAAAAAAACTGCATGCGCATGTTCTAAGACAAAATATAACTAACGCTGGCGGGCCAGAGGCCAGTAGATACCTGCTGGATCTTTGTGCCCCGTTGTCATCATCGGCTAGGCCTATTAAAAACAAAACCAAGCCTTGGCAGTCTACAGCCGAGTTGAAACTTGCTCGACCTTAAAAAACAATATACCTGCTCAATAAACGAGAGAATTCTACAAGTACAGACTGATAACTAGGATCCAGCAGGTATATTGTTTTTCATCATGATAATAAGTGCATGCACTTCTTTCAAAAAAATTGGAGAACTAGGAATTCGAACAGCAGGTTCTTATGCTACCCATCAAATAAAAATTAGGTGCCTAAAAATCCGTTTCGAAACAAATGATTCAGCTTTATATCCACGTCGACCCTCGGCATGATGGTTGGAAGCAAATGCCAAGTTCATACCGAAAGATCGTTAACAACAATACCAACTTGCAGACGACTAGGTAGTACAAGTACCAATACCAAACTAACTTATAATATTTTTAGTCATGGCCCTAGTGTTCGTCTGGTAGAAAATCTTGCAGAGGACTAGCTCTCGCTCCTTCTCTGGATCCAGGTCCCCGAGGTGGTACTGGTGCATCACTAGTTGGTCCTCTGCTGGTCGAAGTTCTTGTTGGTGTGCAGCACCAGAACCTTTTTGCTGCCTGTCTGCTGGTCATTGACCATCATCGGCAAGGTATTTCTGGTCTTGTGCCACATCGCGTGCATCCCAAACTCTGACTGTATCTTGCAACACATCAACGTGACCCTTTTGAACGCCCTGGAGTTGCGTTGGAAGAAATGCTTGCTTAGGTCACTCAGTGTGATACCTGAAGTATTGTCGAATATAGGTTTTAGTGTACGTAGTTGGCATTTTCATAACATCTTTAGTATGTTGCAGTCACTTGTTTCACTTTTTATTAACTGTCAAATTGAAATTGCATCACTAGGTATGTGTCTAAAAAGAAAAATAGAGCTATAAACAAAGGAATATGTTTGTGCAAGTAGATGATCGATCGATGTCTTACCTGGAAGTTTATCGGCATGGGTGTAGCATATGTCATGCTCGTTGTCGATGGTTGGTATGAACAAATCGATGAGAGGGTGAGATCTCATGCTGTCAGCACTCACTTTGGCCTCAAGCTGCTTGATCAGCTCCTGATATGTGGGATCGAACTTGACGTCAGCGGGCAGCACCGACCAATCCTTCTTGGACTTGCATCGGTTAATTCAAGTTATATGGTACTCAATGTATGATCAATCGACTATTTCAAGTGAATGATGAAACATTTCGACAGAAAAGTGTTACTCCAAATCTGAAGTCCACAATACCCGAACACGCCATAGGGACTCTTGTGTCACCTAACGTGCAGCGTGTTGTCACGGCAATTCAATGTGAGGACATGATGAATAATTTGACCGACGTATACTAGTACTGCTACTGTACTACTTACTAGTTGTATTTAGAGTAACATTTTAACCATAGGTTTAACTAACAAAATGTCAATGCATGTCACCGAAAATTATACCATTGGAAACTATGTTCAAATATGAATCAAACGATATAATTTTTTGTGACATGCATTAACATTTAGTTAGTTTAATTTATGGTCAAAATTTCGCAGAAATTATGAAGGGAACCAATAAACCAGGAGGGAGGTAGTAGTACAAGTAGCGCAATATATGGTATAGAGGACTAGTACAAATTTAGAAATGGAGTAAGAAGTTACAAGGCTGTGCGACAGACTTTGTAGGCTACATGAGTAATACAAAATATAATTCCCATTGGACAACACTTTCAGCAACAAGTACACACTTGAAGCCTAATTGATATATATACAGAGTGGCACTATTCTGATCCTGGGATCAGAATAACTATTTGGATCACGAAGCGCCCTATAAGGCCCGATCACATGTTCCCGAGATTCCAGAAAATGCTTACCCCAGAAAACGACCCAGTCCCGCACCTCCCGCAGTTCGCCCCCCGATTCCTCCTGCGATGAGCTCGCCGCCCCGCCATGGATCTGCCCCCTCCCTCGCGCCATGCCTCAAGATTCAGCAGCCGCGCCGCCAACGACCCCTATATCAGGCCGCCGCGCCGCCACCGGTCTTGGATCCGGCCACCGCGCCGCTTGCCTCTGCTCCTCCCTAGTCCGCCTCCATGCCCGCACAAGGGGATGCCAAGCCCCTCGTGCTCCTCCATCGGCAGCCACCGGAGGGCCTCCCATGCACCTTCCCATCCTCTCTTCTTCTCCTTCTCACTCACACCCTCTCTCTGTTCTCCGCAGGTACATGCCATGGTCATCATGGACAGCAGCCACGCAGTAGGAGCTCGCCACCGAAGTCCCCCGAGCACCGTTCGCCCCGAATCTGGCCGGGAACCGGACGAGGCAGAGCCCTCGCGCCCAGATCCACCGCAGCCATGTAGAAGTTCGCCGCCGCCACCTCGGGTGGTTCAACTGACGTGCCCCGCTTCTGGCACCACCTGCCGGGACGACCACCACCCTCCCTCATCTTGTTGCAGGTGACCTTCCTCCTCCTACTGAAGCTGACCTTCCTCCCTCCTGCTGCTTCCTCCTGCCGTCTTGGATGATTTAATTGCGTCGCATTCTGCTCGTTCAGTTCTGCACCGGCGTATCACATAGAGAAGTTCGACCCAAACAATCACTTCAGTTCGACGTCAATGAGAGCTCCTCATTTGTTCTGGCTATGGAATTATGCAGCCCCTGCTGGTTGCTGCCATGCCAATGAGAGCTGATTAAAGCCTTTTTTTACACGTTTGTTGAGTAGCTTCGTTCAGAGAAGAAGCCATTCATACCATTTGTGGGTTGAGTTGTCGTCTGCTGTGTTCTGCATAGGGAGGAGGATAATATGGAGGGCGCATGTGGATAATGTCTGGATTTCATTAGATAAAACAGAGGAGGCCTCTCCTCTCAGTCCCGCTTTATATAGAAAGCTAAACCACACCATCTGCTAGGAGCCTGGGATTACCAACCATTGTATTGCTCTTCAACTGGTTATATTCGACCCCATTGTTTATTTATCCAAGTTAGGCCCTGTGCATAGCCAGCGTTGTCTAAGCACTGCAGTCTGTTCCTCGTCCAAAGAGCGAGTTGTTGTGGCGACAGAAGGATCAGTTCAGTTCTATTGCTTTATCTGGATCCTGATAGCATACTAACAATAGTATTGGTCTTTCTTTTGTTTTGAACAGATGGAGTTCTGCATCTGCCTGCTGCTCACCATCCTCGGCTACATCCCCGGCATCATCTACGCGGTCTACGTGCTCGTCGTGCTCGGCTCAGAGGAGCATGGTAGGGACTACGACACCGTTGCCTGATAATCCTGCAACAGTTTGTGATTGTGTGATGAACCGCTTGCCCAGTTGTGAATCGACTTCGTGTGTTTCCATCTGGACTGTCTAGCATGCCTTGTTTATGTCAATCTGTAAATGCTTAAACCGTCCTCTGGTTTCCCCATCCTGTAATTATGATACAGCCGAATAAATTTCAGCTCCGAAGATTTATGCAAGTGGTTACGTGAATTGGTGAGCAGGGTTATGTAACAGCAGTTACTATCTGAGGATTTCCTGCCACTGTCGTTGTGTGGCGATCTTTCTTCAGTCCGACTTAATTTTGTGTACTATATGTATACTTCATTGCTGATGGGCATGGATTTTGCCTGATTTTGCTTTGCTTCTTTACTGATGGTGCTTCGATTCAGCACCTCCTCTCGGTGGAATCTGATGCTCAGAATCAGCAACAAACAAAACTAACATTGATTCAATTCTGCACCGGCGTATCACATAGATAAGTTCGACCCAAACAATCGCTTCAGTTCGATGTCGCAGCATGGTGCAGCTTTGTTATGCTATTTTCATGTTCTGACAAAAGATGTCTTTTTTGTAGATTTGTACCCATAAAGTTCAAAAATATAACAGAGAGAAGGAGCATGCATGCGTGTGTGTGATGGTGAGGTTGACGTTCAAAAAACATCATGGAGAGGTTCAAATTCTATGTTTGCTATTTTCTATTTTGTGTTTTTGAAGTTCAAATTCTGGTGTTGGAGAGGTTCAGTCCATCATGCGTGACAAGATCATTATTTTCAGATGAAAAAATGTTTCTCTTGCTCATCTCCCTACCCCCCATAGTACTCTACATGAGAATGGTGCAACATTCAAATATGTTTTCGAGTAAAGAAGAATGAAAAATATAATGTGAAGAATGAAAAACGTTGCTACTCCTCTTTGAAACCAACTCAATAACATTGATCTAAAAAGCAGACGACCGCCTTATGCTACTACCACCGACCGATGCTCGTTGCACAACGCGTCGACGAGCCCCTGCACCCATGTTGCCATCTCAAAAATGGATACAGAGAATGCACTGTTTGTCTTGTACTACTGTGCTCAATTTTTTATTTGTGAAGGTCAAGATGTTGTGTTCAAGAAGGACAAGTGTGTTATGTGTATTTCAGCAAGATCAAATAATTTAAACATGCAAGGAAAAGCATGGGAGATTTGCGATTTTCTAGAACTCGAAGTGACAAACAAATTTAAAAGAGCACAAACAAAATTTAAGTCTAGAAAAATCACTTCAAAACATTAACAAGAAAAAGAATGTTATCTTTGTTCTCGAACACAAAAACAAAATTTAAAAAAAGGAGCAGTTTGATGTTTATAGGAAATTCAGAGTTTCCTTATTATTAAATAATGAAAAAAAGAAGTTCAAAACTAAAAAAACAAGAAGTTCAAATTTTAAAAATAGAGCGGTTCAAAATTTATAAAAAGGGATTTTCACCGTTTCTAAATAGAAAAATTCTAGAAGTTCTATTTTAAATAACAGACCGGTTCAATTTTTGAGAATAGAATAGTTCAATGTATATGAAAAACTTCAGATTTTACTCGTTACTAAATAATAACGAGTGAAATTCAAGTAGACATGCCGAGAAGTTCAAGTTTTCGAAATAGAATAGTTCAATAGTTCAATGCATTTTCGAAGAATCTGTTTCGCGATAAAAGCAGAATGAATGATCTCGCCGTTTCCAAAATTACTTGAAAACGGCTAGGAATCAGAGAAAACCATCAACATGAAAAAGTTTCGCATTTTCCATAGCTTTTCAATGGTATATTATTTGCCACATTCCGATAAAGTTTGTAGAAATTATGGCAAAAATACGTTTTTATGAAACTTGTACCGTTTTCTAAATTACTCTTAAACCATTCAAAATTAGAAAAAACATTCAACATGGAAAAGTAGCGCATTTTCATAAGCTTTCCAGCGCCATATCATGTGACTCAATTGGATTAGCCATTTAGAAATGACATCAAAAATACGAACACGGCTATTCGGTTTACAAAATTTTTCGATTTTCCAAATTACTCTTTAATCATAGGGAATTGGAGAAAACTATCAACATGTGGAAGGAGCGGTTTTGCAGCAGCTTTCCAACGCCATATTATTTACCTCAATCCGATAAACGGTTTAGAAATGCGATCAAAAATACTATTCATGTTTTTTGTGAAGAAAAAACGTTTTTCAAAACTGCTCTTAAACCGCTTACATTTTGCCAAAAAAACTTGGGTCATGATACTCGTGTCCATAGCTTTCCAACGGTAAATCGCAAGCCCCATTTGGGCAATGTTGGCGGAAGTTCAACCTAGCACTGGAGGAAGTTCAGGTGGAACAACTCAGGCAGTAAAATTGCAAAAAACGCAAGTTCATCACGCCCCAAAGAGCAAAATCCGATAACGAGCGAGTGACAGAAGTTCAAGGGAAAAACAACGGGAAGTTCAACTACTACACGGAATGCGTTTCAGGTGAGAATAAAAGAATGTAAAACTAAAAGCCTAAAACCTTTGTTGCAAGAAATTCACGTGCTTCTTCGAGTGATGTTCGAGAACTCTAGTGCGAGACATCCGACCTTCAATTACATGTAAAAAACAGAGTGAAGTTCAAACAGACATGCCATAGAAGTTCGACTACTTCACGTAGTGCATTTCCATTCGCGATGAACGCAGAAATCATGATCTCGCCATTGAAGTTTGTTCAAAAAATTATTGTGAGAGAGGTTTGTACAAAAGGAATATCATTTGTGTAACACCGATGAATGGGTGAAAAATTACAAACAAAAATACGCGACAGAAGTTCAACGTGAAAACAGAAGGAAGTTCAACCACTACGCTAAATAATTTCAGATGAAAATGTTTTAAACCGTCGCGAGTATGAAAAAAATGATCAAGATGGAAAAGTTGCGTGTTTACAGCAGCTTTCCATCGGTATATCACTTGCTCAATTTTGGTGAGTGGATGAAGAGCTACGAGCAGTGGATGGAGAGCTGCGAGCAAAAAAATACGTGAAAAACAGAGTAAAGTTCACGTGCGCACGCCGAGAAGTTCAAGTTCTTCACGTGGTGCATTTTCGACAATCTGTTTCGCGAAAAAGGCAGAACGAATGATCTTGCTATTTTCGAAATTACTTGAAAACGGCTAGGAATCAAAGAAAACCATCAACATGAAAAAGTTTCGCATTTTCCGTAGCTTTTCAACGGTATATTATTCGCATCATTCCGATAAAGTTCGTACAAATTACGGCAAAAATATGTTTTCTGCCATTTTTTAAATTGACTTAAAACCGTAAGGAATTGGGAGAAATAATATATACCAAAAAGTTTCACATTTTCTCAAGCTTTCCAATACAATATCATTTGCTGCATTCCGACCTACGATTGAAAAATTATCTCGAAAATACGAACTCAGTGGAACTTGTACCGTTTTCTAAATTACTTTTAAACCGTTGAAAATTAGAAAAAAATTTACCATCAAAAATAGCGCATTTTCATAAGCTTTCCAACCCCATATCATTTGCCTCAATTGGATTAGCCGTTTAGAAATGGCATAAAAAATATGAACTCAGCTGTTCGGTTTGCGAAATTTTATGATTTTCCAAATTACTCTTTAACCATAGGGAATTAGAGAAAACTTTCAACATATGGAAGGAGCGGTTTTTTAGTATCTTTCCAACGCCATATTATTTGCCTCATTTCGATAAACGGTTTGGAAACGTGATCGAAAATACCATTCACGTTTTTTGTATGAAGAAAAAACGATTTTCAAAACTGCTCTTAAACAACTTACATTTTGCCAAAAATTTATGTTGGGTCATGATACTCATGTCCATAGCTTTCCAACGGTATATGGCAAGCCCCATTTGGACAATGTTGGCGGAAGTTCAACCTAGCACTCGGGGAAGTTCAACGTACTACCGTCGGGGCAGGTCAGGTTGTGATCAGAATATTATTCTCATCCCGTGATTAGAATAGTGTTT
>NC_041384.1:380215515-380233474 GCF_002162155.2 Triticum dicoccoides
GCCCCTATATAGGGCCCAACAGGGCCCTCCCGAACTTCCCTGAACTGCCCGGCCCGACCCGAGTCGCCCCGACAGGATCCCACTCGATCCGAGATGCCTCGACAGGATCCACCTGATCCCCTCGATCTCGAGCCGCCTCAGCCCCCCTCCTCGCCGCTCCTCCCCTCCTGGCCGCCGATCTTCGCCGGATCCGCCGCCTCCCCTCCTTCCCCAGCTCCTGGCCGGCCGGATCCGCCGCCTCCCCTCCTTCCCTAGCTCCTGGCCGGCCGGGTCCACCACCTCCCCTCCGTCTCCAGCTCCTGGCCAGCCACCAGCGCGGGCGAGCGAGCGACGACGGACGCCGGCGCGAGGGAGCCCGCGTCGCCTGGACGCGGCGAAGCCGCCATGGACTTCAGGAAGCCGCATCCTCGTCCCATCACCACCGCTCGAAGCCTTGGCAGACCAGATGACCGGCCCGACGCAAGCTACGGCGAGCGGCGCGACCAACGGAGCAACTCCTCCGCGGAGGCGGCATCTGCTGCGACCTCAAATTCAGCGGCAACAGTACATGAACTTCCTCCCAATTTTGCCTTCTTCTTCAATCTTGCCTTCTCTGACCTTCTTGCTTCATGCAAATGAACTTCATGCCCTCTGCAAGACATGCATTGCCATTGAATTCCTCTCATACCTCCACGATGAATTGTTCTCAAGGTGGCCTATCAGCTGCTGGAAAAAGGTTGGCCGACCTTCTAGCCAGGGTATGGTTGAACTTCTTCCTTCCTTCGGTTTGTTATTTGCTTATAGCTATGTGAAGTTCAGGTGGTGTGTGAGCATCAGTCCAGGCTACAAAAGCTTTTTTTTAAAATCTGTCTGCCTTCTTACAACCATGTGAAGTTCTGGTAGTGTATGAGCCTCAGTCCAGGCTACAAAACAGCATTATAAAATCCGCCTGCCTGCTTACAGGCATGTGAAGTTCAGGTAGTATGTGAGCCTCAGTCCAGGCTACAAACACTATAAAATCTTCCTGCATTCACATTCACATGTGCAAAAGCCATGTGAAGTTCAACTAGTAAGTGTGCTAGAGTTCAGGTTGGTATGTGTCTATTTCTGTGCAAAAAAATAAAAGGAAAATAGAACATGCATGTGATATGACATGAAGGTCAGGTTGGTATGCACTAGCGGTCCAACCATTCAAAAACTCATGAAGGTTCATGTTTTTTAACTATAGACAGTATTTCCCCTTTGCAAAACAAGAAGTTCAGGTTGTGGAGAGTGCTCAGTTCAGGTACATATAGAATTAAAAAACATGATGTCAAGTTCATTCTGTGAAGGGTGCTCAGTTCAGGTACAAAGGCATTGGCAGATACTCAGCTCAGTGCATAGTGTGATGGCTCTCACCACTTTTATATGAGAAGTTTAGGCTGTGAATAATGCTAAGTTCAGTTACAAAGGTATATGCAGATATAACTTATGTGCTAATAGACATTTTTTTCTTTTATGTCAGCAAGACGAGAGACACATGAAGAAGCTTAGAAGTTCCCAGCAGCAAGTACACAATCCAAAGCCTGTACGCGTTGCACCACCCCCTCAATGGGTCACACCTCAAATGGACCAACAACATTACCAACCTGCTCCAGACCAAAAATGGATGGCACCCGAAACACACGGATACTTCCAAGATGCTGGGTCACAGCCCTATCCACACAGGTTTGCGCCTCCACCTGATTGGGTGACGCCGGAAATCCCCCGCGGATTCTTTGTATCCACCAGCAGACTCCCAAGCACGCTGATGGAGGAGGGGGTTAGCTCAAGTCCTGCGTGTAACTCTGGAGGTTATCCTAGTGTGCCTCATCAATGCCAAAGCGAAGCAACTAAACCGGATCCCAGGACAAATCCAACAGCAACACACACACACACGGAGGAGAGTGATCTGCACACTACCACCGTTTGATCCTGCTGCTGCTGCTACAGGTCAGAATTCTATGGGGCATAAGGTAGATGGATTGCTTCAAAAAACAAAAGAGCAAACCAAGACCAGGATCGCAATACCTCCACAACCACCTCAAGCAAAAAGGACGCAAACAAGAGAGAGGCCATCTTCAACCCTCCTTCCTCCTCGTGATCCACTGCTGCATCCTGCTATGATTACTCCGCCATGCCCCATCCCAGAGGGACAGCAGCCGACACCGACGGAGTTGCGATCATACATGCACGTAAGTGAAACAAAAAATATTTATATACGCATCTTGTATTATCTGCACATTCTGCTCCCTCCACGATAACAAGTCATAAACTGCATTTTAAGGTGTTATTTGGATTTTTTTTTCCTTTTTCTGCAGATGCCAGATCTACCGGATTATCTAATACCAAGACTAAAGATGCGATTCAAAGATGTAGAGAAAGCAAGGGAATTTTATAACAGATATGCTAGACACGCTCGTTTTGGAATCAGGAAGATGGGTGGAAATGACAACCACAAGTATTTTGTTTGCGCCTTCCAAGGGATACACACATCTTCTGTTTCAGAGGCCAACAGGAAGCGAAACAAAACATCGCAGAGGACGGGCTGCAATGCAAGAATGAGGGTGAAGGTGCAGGAGGATGGCACATGCGTGGCAGTGGACATTGAGTACAATCATAATCACGAGCTCATGCAAACTGATGACATGCTGGTATTTTTGCACTCACACAAGAATTATGACCCCACTATTTTGGAGTACGTAAAGCTCCTGCAGTACCATGATGTCAAGCACACAACAATCATGTCCATGCTATCTAAAAATGAAGATGGAAGCTACTTACTAAGCATGACCGGACGAGACCTGCTAAACCAGTAAGTATTCAAACACCCACATACTGCAATTTAAAAATAGCATCCTAGCTCACAACCCTTTGCTAGCAAAAAATAAACAAATGCATGTTTGCATGTGATTTGCAGGAAAGCCATGAATGCAAGGAAAGATGATTTGGATGATGTATTGAAACTTGTTTCATTCTTCAAAGACATGAAGGCAATAAATAATGAGTTTTTCTATGACATCCAAGTGGCCAAGGACAAGTCAACTAAAAACATTTTCTGGTCCAATGCAAGCTGCCGAGGAGCCTATCAAGACTTCGGCGATTGCGTAACATTCGACACGACTTACAAGACCAATAGATTTCATATGCCCCTGGGAGTGTTTGTTGGAACAAACCATCACTTGCAGTCAACGATATTTGTTGTTGACCTGATAAGAGACGAAGATGCAAAGTCATTCAAGTGGTTGTTCAATACATTTCTACGGTGTATGAACAACAAGCACCCAACTTGCATTCTAACAGGTGAGTTCAAAAAAAACTCCTCAAGTTTCATCATCTTTTCAGTCTATGGGTCTGTGTTGGTTGGGTACATTGGTTTTGTCTGAAAATAATGTAAAGAATGCAGTTCAACCACTGTAAGCACAGAAGTCCAACTAGCAGTACAAGAAAGCAAAATTATCTGTCACATGTTTAGAAAAAAATTAGTTATGAATGTGAAGTTCAAATACATGAATCATAGAAGTTCAAGGACAAATCTGTAAGATAAATATATGTAGCATGTTCAGAAAAATATAGTTATTTACGTGAAGTTCAAGCATTGCCACCACAGAAGTTCAACAACAATGCTTTAAGAAAAAATTTGATTGCGACACTACTAGTTTGTCCTACTACTAACTATGAAGTTCAAGCACTGATACCAAAGAAGTTCAGCAACGCTACTGTAAAGAAAAAATACATGTGACATTCTTAGATACCATACTGCCAAGATGTGTAGTTCAAGTACTTGTACAACATAAGTTCACCATCAGTACAAAAAAAGAATCAAGTTTCATTTTTTAATTCATGCAGACCAATGCCCACCGATGGCGAAAGCTATACCACAATCATTTCCAAACACCGTCCACAAGCTATGCCGTTGGCACATCATGAAGAAGTACAGGGAATACCTCGCGTTGCTGTACAAAAAGTATAAAACATTCAAAGAGGAGTTCACAGCTATATTAAACTGGCCGCTGATGCCAACGGAGTTTCAAGATGCCTGGGCTAAACTCGTGCACAACTACAACCTGGAGAACGACCAGATGATGATGCAGCTCTGGAGTGATAGGAAGATGTGGATTTCAGCATATTACAAGAACATTTTCTGTGCTAAAATGACTTCCACACAATGAAGCGAGAGCATGAACCACGTGCTAAAGAAAGGGTTTGTCAAGGGGACCCAGAACCTACACAAGTTTGCTAGGCGGGTCAATGCTTGCATACAAACTCGGATGCAAAAGGAGAACGAGCAAACAATGACCAGCATGGTATGGTGACAAGTACAAAACACCCCCATCATGTTCTGTTTTACCTTCAACATGTGCACTTTGAATTTAAAAAAATGAAGCCCATGACTCTGCTTTGACTAATATCTCATTTTTTGACATGTGCAGACCAATCCTGTGACAAAAACAACTTACGGCTACGAGGAAGACATGTCTATCAAGTACACGAGAGCCGTGTACACTGAGATGAGGAATAGGATGAGAAAGGCCACGCTATTTCACGCAAAGCGTACAACAGAGCCCACTAAGTACCTTGTGTACTACCACAACAAGCCTGGCCATGATGATGAAGAAAGATTTTCCTGGTCAAAGCATGAATTCCAGGTTGTAGCTGACCCAGAGAAGGAAATATACGAGTGTGAATGCAAGCTCTGGACACACACAAGTGAGCGAAAAAACAAGATCATGAAATAGCTAGACTAGTAGTATCATATCAAAATTTATGAAACTCATTGCTGGCTCACAAACTATGTATTCTGCATTCATCATAAAAATGCAGGCCTATTCTGCCTTCACATCATGAACATAATGGACTACATCAAGCCTGACAAATTTCCAAACAAGTATATCCTCAAACGGTACACAAAGACTGCAAGATCACAACCAACCTTTGATACAAGGGACTACAACACAACCGCATCGGATGGCAGCTCAAGGCTATCGAAGCAAGACATCTTGCTGCAGCTGAATTTGATGGTTAACAAGAAAGCCATGAGATGTGACCAGCAATATGACAGAGCCTACTATGTTCTCAAGAGGCTTGTGGAAGAGCTTGATGCAATACATTCAGCAAATCAAGCGGATGCTGACGAAAGGATGGCTGAAGAGGACGCTGAAATTGAAGATGACCTTCATTATTATGCAGCTGAAATGCTCAACGCCGCCGCTGAAGCCAACCAATGCAAGCAGGGTGATGGCCAATCAATGGAGCAGCGACAGGAAGAGACGATGAAATTGCCGTTGTATTCTGAAACAAAGGGTAGGAAGAAAATTACTGCAGCAAAGAAAAGTGACAAGAGAGCTCAAATGAAGGCACCACCTGCAGGAAGAGTCGTCGTGCACGATGAGAACGGAGTGCCACTTGGACATAGGAAATGCAGTGTGTGCAACCAGGTTGCGGGACCCAACAAGCTGGCCTGTCCAACACTATTGGAAAGAAACAATGCTGAGGAGTTCAAGCAAACCAAATCTCAAAAACAGCAGCCCAAAGTTATGGAACAAAAGAAGGGACCACACCCGAAGAAAGCAAGCAGCAGACTTTGTAGCATATGCAACGAGTATGAACCACATTATGCAAGAACATGCCCGAAGCGCGCAGATGCTGAAAAGACAAGCAAAATGTCAGAGAAGAAACAGAAAGCAAGACCTAGAGCCAACAACAAGAAAGTGGTGGAGGATGAAGAGGAAGACGAAGATGAAGATACCGTCGAAGAAGAGGAAGACGAAGAGGAAGAGGAAGTGGAATGCGACGATGAAGAGGAAGACGACGATGAAGAGGAAGAGGTACATGTCAAGAAAAAACCTCTAACACCAAATCCTAGGAGGAGCGCAAGGCTCATGAACAGTTAGAATAGGTCAATTAACACAATGCAAACTTGTGTCATGTCAATGTGCAGAACATTATGTCATCCCCTAGTAACATACACTGTGAAGTTCAAGTAATATTACTGTGGAAGTCCTGGTATGTTATGGCAGGAAGTGATGTGCTGGTGTTGTATTGCATGAAAGAGCAAGCAGTAATAAATTGAAAAACATACATTGTGAAGTTCAAGTAATATTACTGCAGAAGTCCTGGTATGTTATGGCAGGAAGTGATGTGCTGGTGTTGTATTGCATGAAAGAGCAACCAGCAAAATAATCATACAGTTTTGAAGTTCATGTCAGCTTACAGAAGAAGTTCTGGTATGTAAAATCGATGTAGGAAAAGAATATGCTTAAAAAATAAAGTTTCACCGCATAAACTAAGGTTAGCAAGCCTAAGACAACGCGTTCAAATGTGAAGTTCTGCTTGGATACATGCAGAAGTTCATGTACAATGCAACAAAGATAAAGAAACGTCAACAATATTTCTGCACAAATTTACATATGAAATACGTTCGCACTTGAAAAAACACAAAAAATAAATATAGATTCTACGCAAAAGCATAGATATTGGTTGGGTTGAACATTACCAATACATTACACAACACAAAATATCCTCTCCATCTGAAACCAGCAGCCCAGCCACATCTCAAAGCAGAAGTTCAAGTCTACGATCATATGTTGGGAGCCCAAAAATAAACAACACAAAAAATCAAGCAGTTCAACCAAAACAGAGGCAGAAGTTCAGGTACATCTGTTGGGGCAAAAACATTAAACACATGGACACTAAAACATGACACAGTACATTCAAATTCACAAAGCCAAATCATTCTTCACACCAAATGCATTTGTCCACAATATCATAAGTAATAGTGTTGCACCTATAGATACACAAATCACTAAAAACATTCTTACAACCAAAGCTTTACGGAATTGTTCCAATCATTATCAAACCTAAAAATATGTACGAAATCAAATCTACAATGAAACTAATGCTTAGAATTCACGGGCCAAAGGACTGGACCTCTTTAGGGAGCTCTGAACGCACGACTTCATTCTTCTCGCTAAAAATCAGAGTGTGCATGAACTCAGCTTTCCAGTCATCTGCAGCAGCCTGCAAACAAAGAAAGGTGAAAACGATGGTTTAGTAACGAATATCTAAAACCACAGCAGGAGCGTCTCAGCAAAAACACACAAGAATAATCAAAGGATGATGAGACAAGAACAAAGACAGAACATACTTCCACATCACCAAAATCTTCAAAAACCTCATCGCCATCATACGAAGAGCAGAACTTCACGGCAAAGAAACCACAATCATTACTCTTCTTCTTCGGAACATCGATGAAAGTCGGCCTCTTTGCAATAGTCACCCAGTTAGGCTGCTTGCTCGCCTTGTAGGCAGCCTTGCCGTACACCTCCTCGAGCAACCCAACAAATCTCTTCATCTGCCAGAAATAACAAAATTAGATGAAGTCAAAAACATCTTAACCAAAATAGTTAAGTTCAGGTACATAAATAAGCGACACTTGCATAAGATCCACTTAAACAAAATAGCAGAAGTTCAACTTCTAAATGACAGTCAGTTCAAGCAGTATTACCAAAATAGAGACAACAACATATTTTGTCAAAACAAGGCATAATAAACTTCATGTCAAACAAGAGAATGTGAAAGGAGGTTCAGGCTAAGAAACACTCACGATACTTTGGCAGTCCCCGTGGAAACTCGTTCGCGACATTTCCATATTAGCGTAAGAAAGTGAATCAAGGATGTCAATGCTCCCACGATATCTATTGACCATGTACACACTGTAGTGCGCCATTGTGCCAATTGGCTTGAATAGAATCAAGAAAACCTGCAAAGAATGAAAGGACCGGTGAACACAAACTATAAAGCATATGTTCTCAAGAACCGGCATGAACAAAAACTTCTTGACAAACTCAGCAAAAGGGTGCACATGAAATTAAAAAAAGCAAGAGTTATGAAAAACTAACCAGCTTTGCGTTAAGAAGGTCTTCTTCCTTGCGAACAAACATTGGGAGGAAACCAGTAGATTTTTCTGCATCAAACTTTGGAACTGTTGCGGCGTAGAAATCATACTCCAGGCAGTACTGAGCATTCACCAAAACACAATTAAAACACCTCCCAGATGCCACTACAACAAAACTAAGGCAAAAAAAGGAGATAGGGGTGCAAAGAACTAAAACCTGCATGAAGTAGGGACTAAGTACAACCCTGTCAGCACTAGTGAAAATCTCAGAGGTCTCCGGCTTATCCTTCCACAAATTTATGAGATAATCCATTATGTTTCCTTCCATCTGCTGCCCTTCACCGAAAAGCGTATAAAGGACACGTCCTGTGAGGTCAATCACATTCCCAGGGATGGTAAACATGCAGTAGCTTGTCCTGCAGAATACAAAAGGATGATAAAAATATATATTAGAAGTTCAGATACAACAACAAATAGAAGTTCAGACACTATAACTCAAAAGGCAAGAGGAGACATAAAACAGAAGTTCAGATACTAAAACAACGGCAGTTCAGACAATACAACAAACAAAAGTTCAGACACTATAACTCCAAGGCAAGGGAGAAATGAACAGAAGCCCACATACTACAACAACAGAAGTTTCAGACACAAGTAGCATCTCTGGCAGCAACAAAGTTAAAGAATAAGAAAACTCACTCAGAATACTTCTCCAGACCGTCTTTACTCAGCACATACTGTTTCAACTTCCGGGCCTCGGATAGATGAGGGTAACTGTATTTTTTCAGGGGAGCGACAAGAGAACGCCACTTCAAAGCCAATCTTGATGCTCTCTTGGAGGAAGTTATGTTCCCTGACTCAACTGCCGGTTTCCTCCTAGTAATCATAGCATTCTTCCCACCTCTACCAGCAACAGTACCAGCAGCACATTTAACATTCTTCGGGTAAGCAATCTTCTCAAAATCATCATCGGACGAAATCACTTTTGCTTCGGCTGCTTTGACTGCATCAGCCTTCCTGTAGCAAGGGGTTTTTGGAGTACCACGAATACCACCAGCCTGCTTCCCCAACTTGGAAGGAATGAGGGTCCGAGGTCTATCATCTTCTATCGGAGCTGTACTCATCGGTTCCTCCCTAGGCTGGTATTCCTGTGACCCGAGGAATGAGTAGTGGTAATCAGTCAACTCCAACGGATCCACTGTCAAAGAAAAAAGGAAGAGAAAACATCACCATTAAAATACAACTGAAGTTCAGGAACATCACAATGTGCAGTCCAACTAGTAGAGATGGCATGGTTACTACTCAAGCTGACCTAAAAAAATTAGTTGCAGTCAAAAACTAAATGAAGTTCAGGCACAACCAGAGGCACAGTTCAAGATAAACCGATGAACTGGAAATCATCATCTCTGAAGTTCAATTAGAAAAGAAAATGCTCATGTCCATTTAACCAATGGAAGGCCAGAAATTACTGAAACAAAACACACAAGCAAAATTAAAAAGGATAGAAATGAAATTCATGTACAAAGAAAATGCTCCTCTCCTTCCAAAACCAGCAGCCCAGCCAGACCTCAAGCAGAAGTCCAAGTTCAGGGAAAAATATGAAGTTCAGGTAGAATAAAAGATGCAGTGCAGGTAAGCAGTACAAGTTCCAAAAATACTTACATGTGTAGTAGCCAAACAGAGCTTGGAAGTCTGTCTCAAACAGGTTAGAAGAAGCGATTGAGTACAACCACGTCTTCTTGATATCCCCGATATTCTCATGGGAATAATTTGCAAGAACCCTGTCATGATACGAATTACCATTCGTAAGCATGAAGAATCCGCAGTCGATACTGCCATCAAATGAAGTAAAAGAAATAGTGTTAGGACAGAAAAAGAAAGCCAACGAATTAAACACGTCGCAGCTTAAGTACAACTACAGTTAAACAGATGTGATAAAGAGAAAAAGTCGAACTCATACTTGTTTTTGCTGCTGGGGGACATCAATCCAATCCAGAGGGAAATGGTCGATGCTAAGAGGACTGAAGGGTGTCTCCCTGTCGTTGCTGGCATCCTTCCAAAGCCTCTTGATGTTGTCGGTCATCCGCCAAAACAGGCGTACCGCACATTCATCTTTTGGTCCATAGTAGGAATCGAGAAGCTAGAACCTTGAATTCTTCAGGTCAAGGAATACCGACACCCAATGACCGACACCATCCATGGAAGCAGGAATCTTAGGCGGGTCAAAAGTAGGGAAAACAACCTGAAGCATCATACACACACGAATCATTAAAAACTGAGAATTAATATCAGAATGGTACAAAAGAAAATAAAACAAATATTAACACAGTGGATCGCACTCCAAAACTAATACAGAGGCAAAGAACAAGATATTGCATACCAAATCATGTGCACCCATGCTATCTGGACCACTCGCCATGAAGTACTTCCTCACACGGGAATCAAATTGACCTCGGAAAATCTTGTCCTAAAATAATGCAGACAACAAAAACATATGAAAAAAAAAACAAAAATGAGACAAACAAGTTTTAACTAAAATGGTAAGGAACAGAACAGAAAAGAAATCACTGTATGGTTGACTTACACAAACCCAATACGGCAGGATGAGTTTATCCGATCCCTGGTACTTCGCACGTAGACAGTAGTGTGCACACTCAGCCACATTAGATGTAAGCATTCCGCGAGGACCAAAAGATATTGCGACTTCTTGAACAGAAGCTTCACACACCTTGTTTCGAAACATAATCATTTCTCTAAAACAAGCGAATAGAAAGTAAAACAAGTTCAGCAGCAGGAACTCAGGAAGTTCATGACACATGTTAGCACATAAGTTCAGCTATATCACAACAGGTAGTATAGTGCAAAAGAGGCCAGAAGTTTAGGACCAGAGAAGCAAAAAAACAAGAAGTTCAGGTACATAGAGTTGGGAAGTTCAGGTAAGAAACCACAGGCAGTTCACAGGGGGTACATGGATGATGTAAATATTGAGCAGCTGCACTCACCTCTTGAAACGATCATTCCTAAGCCTAGTTACACTGTAATAAAAGTCATCAACCTTCTTTCGGACGACAGCAAGGTCGCTATCTGCTCACCAAAAAGAAAATAGCAATTAACAGCAACACTCAAAGCACATAGATTCATGACAGTTTCAATTAAGACCAACATTCAAGCACAAACATTCAAAACATAAGCACATCTCAGCTGCTACATCAGAAAAGATAAAACCACAGCATCATAGACATCACAACCCATGCACTACAAACCTGCACCCACATACAAAATAGGTTCACTTAACATTCTTTACAACCCACACGACAAACAACAAAACCAGAAGTTCAACTTAGACCACACATGCAGTTCACAGGGGATATCATGGACTAAACCAAACAACAAAGAGGGAAGGGGATGGGGAAAGAAGAGAGAAGCATGCTCCTCTCTTCATGGATCCTTGCCTAGACCAGTGGCAGCACCGGAATGATCAACCTCCTCTCAATAACTATCACTTTCGGTTTCTTCATCATCGTCTCCAGTAGACGTTGCAGCGTCGTCGGGAAGGACACCAGCAGCAGTTGGAGCAACTGGAGAATCTGAAACAAGAAAAACATTTGGTTGTGCATGTACAACATCAACATCAACTGATGGCTCTGCTGCAGGAGACTTCTCCGGGCTTGCAGCAGCACTACCACCAGTTTGTACAGTAGACTCAACATGATCTTTCTCAAAAATGATGTCTCCATTTGTCTTGCCCTGCTCAGCATCAGAAACCTCAGCGCCAATGGACGAAAAAGGTTCAGTCAGGACCACCCCATTGGAGCAGCCGGTGCCTGAGACGGACATGTCTGCAACCTTCTCTAGAGCAACACTAACATCATCATTCTGCTGCTGCAAAAAAGAAACAAAAAGTCATTACAAAGGGCTGACTGAACCTCATGCACAGGGGCATCAAGTCCGTCTCAGGGGCAAACAAGACAAATGGACAAGAAAAAATGGTACCTTATTTTCACTGCCATGAACCTCATCAACTATTACGCCACTAGCGGGAGCAGGTTCATGCACAGGGGCAGCCTCATGCACAAGAGCAGCTCCATGTGCAGGTAAAACATCCTCCTCAACCCTAGCATCATCATCAACAGCCTACAAAAAGAAATCATGTAGAAAACAAAATACCTAATCAGCAGAAGTTCAGATTGCATAACCAGTGAAGGTCAGCTATCACAACTGACATATAATGGAAGTCCAAGTACAGTAAACATAGCAGGTCAGATATCAAGCTACCCTAAGATACAAAAGGGAACAAAAAGGGGCCAGGCATGGAAGTTCAGGTGCTGTAGCAGTTGAAGTTCAGGTTCCATAAACAGAGAAGGTCACATAGGAACACTTGTGCTAAAAAACAGTTTACGACACATGAAATCAATAACGGGCGCCTATGACTACAAACAGTAATAACTGAAAGCTAACATTGAACATTATTGCAAAGAAATATCAAAAGCCAACATAAACAAACCTCTTTGGTACGCTCCACGTGGCCTCCTTCACGACCCGAACGAACAGAATCCTGCCTCTGAATCTGTCTCACAACACCACTTGCCTCATCTTCAAAAGGCTTGCAACGAGCATCCTGCATTTCCTTGAACAACCCAACGCTAGTCCGGAGGTGGGAAGTGCTCTGACGAAGCTCTTCAAGAAATTTAGCTTCAATAGATAAGACCCCCTTTGAAGACTCGGCATCAAATCCGTGTCCGGGAGGAAGAATCCCATCAATGCGACTAAGATGCTCAGTAGTTGAAGGAACACGAGCCAACTCCCCACAAACAGTTTCAAGAAGACTGTCAATCCTAATCAGAGAAACATTGGCAGCTTCAAACAAATTCTCCGCAAAAACGCCACCTGCAGCACTCACACGAGCAGAAGAACCTCCTGGATCTACAGGGGACACCGGTATTAACATCCCGGGAGAATTCAAATCTTGGGGAAGTTCCACTCCCTAGGCCGGCAGAACGAGGCATAGTTAGAATAGGACGTTCAATAACCCTAAAGAACACAACCTCAGCCTGTGTCTTCCACTGCATACAAAAACAAAAGTCAACGCGTCAGAAAACAAATGAAGGAACATGGGAACAAAAAATATTCAAGACAATACCAGAAGTTCAAGTTAAACTACACAGGAAAGAATACTGCATAGAAACACTCACAGGCAGTCTCCCAAACACCTAGTTGGCTGGGTCATCATCACCCTTCGTGACCAAGTCAGCCGCAGCAAGCTCAAGAAGCTTGGCCTGATCCATGAAATTGATGCGAGGGGTCCTCAAGTCAATATTAGGCGTCTTGCCAATGATAAGGCAGTCCAGATACATAAGCAGCGGCGCGATGGCACAGCCTGTGACAGCTTTTCCTCTGCTAGTACCTTGCTGATACCTAACAAAAGCACCCCGAATATCGTCAACAACCAACTGGCAGTAGTCCATGTCTGCCATGTCCTCAAACACAAGGTTCTCGACCATTGCTGCCTCCCTGGACACTCGTGTAGACGTTCCAGGGATAACCACCTTCATGAAAACAATAAGCTAAAACACCTGCAGACCAAGATCATCCTTCGTCTCATCCTTCACAAGTTCAGCGAGGATATTCCGCAAATCCTTTGTCTTGATGTCGTCACTCCTAGCATACCCAAGCTTGCCCTTCAACCTCATAACAGCATCATCGAAACCATCATTCAAGGGCCTAGGGGGGTACGATTACCTTGAGGGAACCCAAAGAGATGGTGAATAGCATCACTTGTAATACGTATAACCTTGTTCGCCTCACCCATGTCCAAAATCATGGTTGAAGGGTCAATCCTCGTGTAGATGTTGCCCATCAAAGGACGAGAAATGTTGGAATCAACCTTCAAGTCAAAAACACAACCAAAACCAGCATTGATAACCCTTGTCTTGTGCCTAAGTTGTAGCATTTCCGCACACGTCTTGACCTCTTTCAGTGAGCATCGAGCTGTCTTGTTAAAACGTTTTGCCTCACCTCCTCCTTGGCCACCTTCTTCGGGCGCTTTGCCTCCTCTCTTCCTCCTCTCAGGCCGCAGCACAAGCTGATACTGAAAAAACACATTGACAAGGAAAAAAGGCAGAACAATGAGACACACAAGCTTCACCAAAATTCCACTAATGCCTACATACGCACCACATCTCAGAAGTCCAACTATGTCTACATAGGCAGTACAACCATGTATGACCAGAAGTTAACATGCTTTCAAAAATGTTGGAAATTTACAAAAGCAGAAGTTCAACCATGTATACCAAGGCAGTAATCAAACATGTATCTCAGAAGTCCAACTATGTCTACATAGGCAATACAACCATGTATGAACACTAGTTAACATGCTTTCAAAAATGTTGGAAATTTAAAAAGCAGAAGTTCAACCATATACACTAAGGCAGTAATCAAACATGTATACAAACAAGTTGAGCTAATTTCTTCATGTATATATCCAGAAGTGCAACAATGTACACAAAGGCAGTAATACCATAAAAGCAAAGCACGTCGGCTAATTTATTCGTCTATATTGAGATGGAGCAGAAGGTCAGCTATGTACGCCAAGGCAGTGCTAAAAACAATAAAACTACAACAACAGCGACAAATGCTCTAAAAACAGTAAACATGAGACATTCATACCTGATTAGCAGCAGCAGCATCATCGACATCGTCCTCATCATCAGCATTGAAATCAGCATCATCCTTGTCCTCTGGATTAACACGAGAACGCTTCTTCACACCCTTGTTGACCTTTGCAGGTGGAACCTTGCGCTTCACGCCGCATTTCTTACCCTTACCAGATGCACTAGCACCAAGCGGAGAAGGTGTAGGCGCGGCAGTGGCAAGCACACAAGGACTACGGTGTGGCATACCACCAAGGCCTAACCCTTCATGTTCAACAACTTCTGCAGGCCTTGAAACACGTGGGCTCCTCCGAGGAGTAACTTCACCAACTACTAGCTTCCTCGCAGCAGTCTTCTTGATTTTCTTCTTAACAGGGACAACCTTGCCATCACTACTACACGACACGTCTTCCTCAACAGTGAGCTCAGCCGCATGAACAGATCCAGGAACATCAGAACCTTTCTCAAGGCGGGCCGCCCTCTTCTTGTCAAAATCTTCTTGCTTCTTCCTCTTACGTTGGTCCTCCAGGAGAAGCTAAAGAGGCACATCCTCGGGTTGTGTGACAGGTTCAGTGCCATCAACAGACTGCGACTGCGTCTCTAACATCTGAAGAGAGCACAAAGGATCCGGAACAGAATCACAACCTTTGACTGACGGAGCCACCTCCTCAGCAGCAGCAGGGGTTTCTGATAAACCCAACTCAGATAAAACATCGTTGATGGTGTTCACAGCTTCCTCCTTTGTGGACACATCTACAAAGAACACAAAAAATCGAAGCAAAAAAAATTCATGAACAAAAACAAAAACAAACGACAAGAACAAGCTAAAAAAACATGGCTCAAAACTTTAAAAATGAAAAAAGGGGGTTTCACATACTAGGTGAAGCAAGAGCTGTAGAAGCAAGAGCTGCAGAAGCAAGATCCTCAAGGCTTGAAAAATTCTCAAGGCTCGAAGCAACCTCGGCAATCATAGTCAAAGGGATAATGGGTGATTTAACCGCATCAGATATTGGAGCATCGGTATTAACCTCTGAAGCTCCATCTTGATCGTAGGCATTTTTTCAGAACTATTCAACTCATCACCAACTACAAAAAATGCAAGTAAAAAGGCAGCTGAGTTCTAATCCGCAACCCTACACCAAAGGGACTTCTACTTTTACAACAATGTCCAATACCCAGAAGTTCAACAATACCTACCAAAGCAGTAAACACAAAAAACAAACTAAAAATCTACAAACTAAATATAAAAACAATCTACACCAGAGGGGCTACTACATATATCATGAATGTCCAGAAGTTCAACGATACATAACAAAGCAGTAAACAAAATGTGCATAAAAGAAGTTCAACCAAATTTCATTACAATCAAACAATAATTAAGACCAGAAGTTCAACTACGTGACCCAAGCAAGTAGCACATAAAAAAGATGTAGCATGACTACAAACAGTATTTCACAGGCAAACTAAATATCAATGCCATCAACATGATAACAAAAAAACAAAGATATAAACTACAAAAATGAAACATCTGGGAAGTCCAACAACACTTGGTGACAAAGTTTCACCTGCAAAATCATCAACTACAAAGTAAGAAAACACTCTACTAACTCAAACTAATGGTAAAAAGCATACACATAACCATTACTAGAATTTCACACTATTAAGAATGGCAGTCCAACATGAATACTAAGTGAAGATATGGGAAGACATATATGAGAATAATGCTATTTAAAATAAAAGATACAACTACATTAAGATACTTGGAGAAGTTTTTGAAGCCATGACAACACAACCGCCTTGATGAATGCAACTCCAAACACTAGAAAACCTGCTAAAAATAGGGGATTGATTGCATATAGTTAGCAAGTACAAAATCACACAACAAAATACAAAAAGAAACTGAATCAAACCCTAGGATGAAACAACTACAACATACCAACAATGGATGAACAATAGCACATCTAGGCAAGCACAACAAAAAAATGTATCCATAAACTAAATACAATGTCACAGACATAATCTAGACTTCGAAATCCACAACACTAATGCAATTAAATACATCAGATCCAGCATCAACCATCCATCACACCACACCCTCTCTTACATTCATCTGACTGCTAAAATCAACAAAGGGGAAATGAAATCCACACAAGTATGAAGGGACAAATAGCACACACAAGCATCTCACAAACAAATCTGACCACGGGGAATTGAAATCCAACCACCACACGCACAAGAACCCTACCTAATCTACCACCAAACCATCAGAAGAAGGGGGAGGGAGGCGGACGCGAGAGCACATAGAAGAAACAGGCAGGCCTCGACAGATCTGGCGAAACTAGAAGCAAGCATTAGGAGGGGCCAGCACTTGTACCTCTCCAGACGACTCCCGCACACACTAATCCGCGTCGGTTCTTCCACTCTCCACGACGCCACGTGCACCTTGCAACTTCGCAGGCAGTTGCCGCCCTCGCTTCAAAGCAGAAGAGGGCGGGCTGGGCGAGAGAGAGCGGGGCGTGGGGGAGAAATAGGAGCGGGGGCGTGCGCTGGTTACTCCAGCATGAGGGCAGGGGACAGGGGCGGAGAAATCGGAAGGAGTTGGAGGAGAGGAGTTTTCTGACAGGTGGTCGCGAGGGAGATGGTCACGTAATGCCTCTCTGTCGTGGGGCTTGAAGTGCCACTGAATTTACACTTTTACCCCCCAACAGCTAAAATAGTAAATACATGTGTAGATAAATAAATGCACCATTTGAATGCATCTATTATAATGAGATAAGATCACAAAATAGCATAGCTGATATCCTCAAAACCAAAAATAGATGGCAAATACAGTACTAAAGGAAGAAACATACATACATAAATATGCCCCTAAAAACAAGAGAAAAGAAGTTCAAAAAATAAAGAACGGAAGTTCAAGTACCCTAATAAAAGAAGTAAAGGAATAAGAATAAATAAACCATAAAGAAACAAAAAGAAGAAGTTCAACTACAAAAATAGATGAAGTTCACCCTAAACCCTAAAAACCCTAAGATAGATAGTGGGGTCACGGATGTGACGGACTCGCCTCCGAATGCGATGACGCGGCACGCCGCGTCGTCGCCTGCTCCGGCTCGTTCCGATCTCGGCCTCGCAGGGCGAGGGGAGGGGGGTCCCGACCCCCCTCCCCCCTGCTCGGCCTCGCGCTAGCGCATTGCAGCATGCTAGGATTTGACAGGACACAATGCGGTTATTCTGTTTCCACCCCCACTGCACGCACCCTAAACCCTAAAAACCCTAAGATAGATAGTGGGGTCATGGATGTGACGGACTCGCCTTCGCATGCGACGACCCGGCACGCCGCGTCGTCGACTGCTCCGGCTCGTTCCTGTCTCGGCCTCGCAGGGGGAGGGGAGGGGGTCCCGACCCCCCCTCCCCCCTG
>NC_041384.1:380233838-380252730 GCF_002162155.2 Triticum dicoccoides
GGCCTCGCGCTACCGCATTGCTGCGCGCTAGGATTTGACAGGACGCAATGCGGTTATTCTGTTTCCACCCCCACCGCACGCACCCTAAACCCTAAAAACCCTAAGATAGATAGTGGGGTCACGGATGTGACGAACTCGCCTCTGCATGCGACGACCCGGCACGCCGCGTCGTCGCCTGCTCTGGCTCGTTCCTGTCTTGACCCATACTTGGGCTAATCCCATGATTTCTCACGCGACAAAAGTCTAAAAAGAACATATGGAGAATTAAAAATTACAAAGAAAAACAAACAAACAAACAAAATATAGAGCATCATGCACCTTCGCCTTCCAATGTGGAGTGCAAATCTCCAAAACCAGAAGTTCAACCATTAATAAAAAAGAAGTACATATCCTACTAAAGATAGTGCTTGTGATCCAGCCGCACACTTACACACTAGTTACAACAAATTGCTGAAGAAATCTACTAAGGGTTTTTGATTTCTGGAATGTAATCTATCCTGGAATATCAATGTCAAAAAGATGAACCTGCATTCAAGAAATTTTTTGCTGTGACATAAAAAACCAAGAAAGAAGCACCTGATGAATAATAATGTTTAGTGTCGAAGAAGCAAAATGCACAAGGCGTAAGTTAACTAATAAAATGTTCTAAATAAAGGTAAGTTCAAGTTGTAAAAACACAGAAGTTCGGCGTTTGGAAAAAACATCAAATGAACATGTAGAAAAGACAAATTACACAGAAGCAAAAATCTTGTAAGTTCACGTTAAACACAAACTGAAGTTCTACCATTGTTTGAAGTATGCAAACGTGTTACAAAAAAAAGTAAGGTATGCATGCGTATTTGGGAATAATCCCATAGTTGCCACGAAACAAACTAAAAACCCAAATTAGAAAATTGAAAATTACAAAAAAACAAAAAAAACAAAAAATAGAGCGCGATGTTGCACCACCTTACAATGTGGAAATCAGGAAGTTCAATCACTGGTAGCATATAAGTCCAATTACTACCATAGAATGTGGATGATCCAAAAAACTAGCCCTGAAGACAGAATAAATATAAAAATGATGATTTGTGTATCTATGGACCACCTCCACATTTATGTATATGAGTACTCTGAAAAATAAAAATAACATACACAAAATTTTTATAACAACACCAACCGAACAGATCGTATTGCAGCATCAACCAAAAAAGATGCATTAAAAACGAGGGAAGTTCAAGCACAAAAGGTGCAGAAGTCCAACTCTGTAACACAGACAGTAGAATCACTGAAAAAACGCATTATCAAATTTGCTTTTCAGATTTATTCACTTGGGTGACTACACCTTCTCAGGCCGCGACCTCAAACGATATCCTATTGCTCCATGACATCAAAACGATAAATCAACCAAGCTGTCTCATTGAAGAACCGAAAACCAGCACGGGCGGACACGAGATCCAATCGCCTGATTTCAGCGGTGTATTCGCCTTCCCGGTGAAATTAACAACGCATGAACGGTCCAATCTCACTACTGCAATCAAATCCGCCCTCTATACTCAAATAAAAATAACAAATCTACAGAAGCGGCGGAACCACTCCCGCGGACGAAGAACACCGAGCCTCAAATCAAATCCGTTGAAATTAACGACAAATTGCCCACGAAACTCGTACTTAAACCAAATTACCATCATGTTAGAGGTTCTAGAACATCCACTGAATGCATTAAACTTATAAATAGACACGAGTTCATCCGCCCCGAGAGTGAATCCGCCAAAATGCAAAACTACGAATCAAAATGAGCATTTAGATGCAGGTATGAGTATCTAGATTACAGTCACATCCCACACAAGACTACCGACCGGAATAATTCGCGGGGGAAGCCACGGTTGTGAAGATAGCCCAAAGTTCGGGTTTGTACAGAGGGAAGTTCAGGCGCGTTACTCAGTCAGTTCAGGTTGTGATCAGAATATTATTCTGATCCCGTGATCAGAATAGTGTTTATGTATATATATATATATATATATATACATATATATATATAGCTTCTGCACAGCATCTCCATCATCATTATAAGTACATCCTATGCAGGTGAGTTGGGATGCACTTGATCCCAGAAAGGTATCTATCCTTCAAACCAGAGGAGTGCTTCAAACTAACAACAGTGCATAATCTCCAACAAAAGAGGGTCATGCTACAGGAGCAAGATACATGGCTCAGTCTAGATATTAGTATGAATCAAGTTGTGCATATTTTCTGTTGGCATGAACCACCTCGCCGCATGTCGGGTTTGCAACAACCATCCATCGCATGGAAGCTTGATGACTTTCGCACACTGAAGATTATCTGGCAATAAGTTGTGTCGACGAATCTCTGGATTTGGTGATTCATGAAACCCATTGTATGATGTGTAAACACTGTTCCCCCTGGTGAATGGAAGTTGCATAGCACGGTATTCATCGCTGGTGATATGATCAATGATTGGTTGGATGATCGGATAATTGAGCCCGAGGAACATGGAGTGGTTGCCAAGGCTATAAACTTTCCACCTGTTGAATACGTCTGGCCCAACGGAGCTGGGATCTTTCTCGAACACAAAGCAGCCATAGCCATCAATGTCACAAACGCCCCAGGCATTGTACTGCATGTGGTTTGATGTAATGGTTTGGTCAATTTGGTACGTGGGAATGAGCATCAAATGACCACCGTCACCTAAACGAGCGATAAACCACCACCCATCGACTGGTATGATTCCAGGTCCTAGAATCATGAAGGCCAGCGCATTTGCGTCTACTGCAACAAACCAAATTGGAGACCAAAAGGACAAAAATATACAATCATGTTCAGAGTATGTGTGGAATTAAGATTATTATAACCAATGGCGGAGCTTAGTGCATTGCTGCGGGGCTGTGCCCCCCCCCCCAAGATTGTCACATGCATGCACAAATATTTTTGAGAGAGAGTTCAAATTATGAATATTTGTGTGCTTGGCATCACCACTGACTCATATATTGTACATGGCCCCCCAACAACTATGGCATGCTCCGCCACTGATTATAACGGTGACACATATCATAGACAGAGAATTGCAATGCCGTGGTCATAATCATACCCCAAGTTAAAAAAATAAGCCAATGGCTTTCATATTATAGCAATATGTCATGGTTTAAACATCGTGTAACAATGAGAGTAAAACAACTATGACATGGCCTACTCATATTCTCCAATAGCACTTACTAGTGTTCTCATATCAACTCTAAGCAATAACATGTGTTGTTATAAAAATCTTGGAAATGAGAGTAACATATAGCAATCATGAGGTTATACTCATATTCTACCATAGCACTTACTACTGTTCTCATATCAACTCTAACAATAACATGTGTGGTCATAAAAATCTAGGAAATGAGAGGAACATATAGCAATGATGTGGTTACAGACATACTATCTATTCTAAATTTGTAACAATCAACAGGCAGTCGTATTCATAAGGTAAAGATAAGATGAGATAGAGCAATTACACGATGATAGATTCCACCAGTATAGGGAGCCAATCTGTGCGTCGACCGCATAAATGATGCCATCATGCACTATAGCATCAGACAGAAATGTTGGCTCAACAGGATTGACGATGAGCCATAACCATGTATGGCGACTGCATTCCAGATAGACTAATGCCATGTTGAACAAGGCAATGAGCTTGTAATCCATGTAGTCTTTTGTGTGGGCACTTCGCAGATTACAACCTTCTGCAAACAGAGGTCGAGCCAAAAGCTCGACGCGTCTTGTGCGTAGTAGCCAGCAGTGTCCGGCGGGCCGCGAGGCTCGATGGCGGTGATATCCAACGATGGAAGGGTGATCTCTCGTTGGGTGTAGATATCCATGAGACACCACGGACTATCGGATTGGTGGATGAGGACGATCCAGTTGGCCTTCATTCCCACCCAGTAGTGGTTGCACATGAAGGACAGGTGGATGGGTAGTGGTAGCATGTCGAGCGGCACCATGGCAACCTCCGTAGGATCGTCAAGTCGGTGTTTGGGTCACCTGCGAGGAATGGGCATCAGCAAGCAGGGTGTCTTAAAAAGGGCCGGCCGATTACAGACTAGTAGATGGTACAAAGACACCGAGCATGCCGCTAGACGAACGGTGTTGAGCAGGTCCATATAATTACAGATCTACTCCAAGAGAACATTGGGGAGGGAATAAAAATCGCGGCTCTGCGTGTCAGTCAGTTCTGCCATATGGTTTTTAGGGTGCTGAGTGATTGAAGTTTTCGGCGCCTGCGAGCCAGCGTGGAAGTGGATTCGGGCGGGCGAGTGAAGAAGATGGCGTGTGTGGCCGAGCAGTGAGCGGGGGGGTATGGTACGCGCGAGCTACCAGGGAAGATGACGCGGGCGGGTGAGTAGTGAGCGGGGGAGAATGGTGTGTGGCCAATGATGGGGAAGAGAGGAGGAAGAAGGATGGAGGAGGAAGAAGAGTGAAAGACGAGGAAGAAAGTGCATTAAATCTCAATTCTACTAGTACTACTACCAGGATATACCCTCCTTCGGAGTGTAAATAGTTACGCCGATGACATGTGGATCTACCTCAATAGGGCCCATATGTCAATTAATGGAGGAGAAAGGTGCGTAGGCATATTTGCGAAAGCGTGCTCCACTGGCAAACATGATGGAAGTACTAGGTAAGGCTGATTTAGTAACACCAACATGCTGGTTCAGCTTATTAATTAAGTATCCCATCTGCTGCTGCGTCTATTGCCACTTCACTGTGAAGAATAGTTGAATAGTTCTCTCTGACCGAGATGGGGAATAATGGATCGTGACGACTTCCTATCTATAGTATCCCTATGCCTCTACGCTCATCATGTCCAACAAGATGAAACATTGGCCAAGGCACCCGGCGCCAATAATGTAGGAGTACTAGTAGGGCTCAATTCAAAAATCTCATCAACCAAGGTAAATGGTGAGTGGCGGAACAATTTTTGTAGTTTGCAAAAACACTCAATTAATGCACTAGTTTTCCTCAAAAAAATTTGTTTACCAATGCATTAATTTTGTGTCAAACTTTGACCATCTACTCCCTCCGTCCAGGTGAATAAGTCATCTTTGGTTGTGCATCGTGACCAAGGAGGGAAAAACAAGAGAACTTAATGTTTATTTGCTAATTAATAGCATTTCATGCAATTAACTAACCACTGCATGTCGTTTTTGCTAGTGTTGAGTCATTGAAAACATGCACGCCCACATCTCTTATTGGTTGATATGTCAAGAAACGAGGTGAGAGTTAATGCACCGTGCCTAAGTGTTTTGGGATTATTTGGTTTTCATAAAGTGACTTATACACGTAGATGGAGGGAGTATTTAACTAATAAAATGTTAATGCATTTCACCAAAAATCATACAACTGGATTCGTATTTGAACATAGTTTTTTAATGGTATATATTTTTATGACATGCATTGACACTTTGTTAGTTAAATTTACGGTCAAAATTTTACACTAAGTATGAAGGGGACCATTAAACCAGGATGCAGGTTTATATACAAGTGAACAAAAAATCTGTCAGGATGTGGGGTTCTGGCAAACCCTTAAGGTTCGAACACTGGGGTGCACGCGAAGTCTTTCCCTCCAACCGATCTACGCTCTAGCTTGCTAAGATCATGCGGACGAACTCGACGAACCCACAACACAAAAAGACACGGGATTTATACTGGTTCAGGCCACCGTTGTGGTGTAATACCCTAATCCAGTGTGGTGGTGGTGGATTGCCTCTTGGGCTTATGATGAACAATACAAGGGAAGAACGGCCTCCTGAGGTTGAGGCGTTCTTGAGCTCGGTGAGCTTGTGTGTGGGGGGGTAGTCTCTCACGAGCTAAGATCTGATCAGGTCCCTTACCATGGTGGTGGCTAGTCCTATTTATAGAGGCCCTGGTCCTCTTCCCAAATATCGAGCGGGAAGGTAGCCAACAATGGCGGGCTAATTTGATAGGGGACAGCTAGTACAAGCTATCCTGACAAAAGTAGTCTTCGCCTGCACAAAGTTCTGGTGGTGATGCTGTTCTAGGATCCACGATGACCTCCGTCTTGCAGTCCATGGTCTTGGTCTTGTTGCATCGAAACGGCAACCTTTGCCTGAGGCCTCGGTACTCCGTGGCTGTGCATGCCCCCTTTGCACCAAAGAGAAAACAAGGACGTTGTGCGCGCTGGCGCCCGCCTGGTGTCGATCGTCACGGCTCACGTCACGAGAGCCTTGTGAGGTTTGCCTCGCCTTGATATCTTTGCTCCTATTGAGCCTGCCTAGCTAGGCCACTCCAGAGGAGGTCTTGCGTAGTCCGCCTTGTGAGGCTTGGCCCCTCGCGAGGGTCTTGGGCGCTTTGTTGGTGAAGATGGGCCGTACGGCCCGCTGGCTCAGCCACGCCGCGGGCCGCAGGCAGGCAAGTCTGGGGAACCCCATTCCTAGAATGCCGACAGTAGCCCCCGGGCCCAAGGTTCACGCGGGCTTGGCTTCACGGCGAAGCCAAGAGTTAAGCTCGAAGAAGCGCGGGCCCCAAAAGCTTGCGGCCTCGGTTGACGCGTGGCGGTTGATTGGATGTGGGCATCTCCGCTTCCCCATGCTGCCTTTGAATCCGCCAGGCTATGCGGCCCCGCTTCTTGCATAGTTATTCTTCCCTCTCCGCGCCTGACTTTTCCAATCTTCCAATCTCCCTACTTCCTCGACGCCCTGCTCCGCCTTCCCAGTCCAACCAGTGTTCCGCCCGCTTTTCCGCCATGGCGCCAAAACAAGTCAACAAGGGGAAGAAACCTCTGTTCTCGCCAACCGCGCATCCATCCTTCGTGTCGGCGCTCATCCGACCTCGTGTGCTCAACGACGAGGCCATGGGCAAGGTGCGCCCCATGCTCGCCTCCAGCTTAAACGAGTGGGGAGAGACGCTGGCCTGGCCTACGTCTTGCTCTAGCATGGCTCGGTCAGTCACCAAGATCCCGATCTTCATTGACGCCCTCTGGGCTGGCCTGCTTCCTCCCTTCTCCGCCTTCTTCAACGCGGTGCTCGAGCACTATCAGATCCATATGCTTCTCGACCCTCAATCTGTGACCCTTCTTGCCGTCTTTGCCTTCGCGTGTGAGGCCATGGTGGGCATCACCCCCTCCGTGGCGCTCCTCCGCCACTTCTTCTTGCTACATCTCATCGGTGCCCGGCAGAGCTCAGGGTGTGTGGGCTTTCAGGCCGTGGCGGCGACGGCAGGCATGGGGATCGACTTCGAGCTTCCTTCATTAGCGAGCTAATTCCGCACGCGATGGGTGTTTGTTGATGCCGGCCTGCTCAACCCTCTACTCCAAGCTCCGGTGGGGCCTACCATTCCTAACTCCGGTTGGGTCACCAGAGGCTCGCGAGCCCCTACCTGGCCCCCGTCTGGGCCAGGCTACGGTGGTTGAAGGACCTTGGTGTGACTGCGCCCATGGTGGTGAGGGAGTTCGTCAGCCACCGAGTTGCTCCGCTTTAGCACCATTTCCACCCGATGTGGGCCTTGCTCAGCGGGCAGGACAACATGAGGTTTCAGGAGGAGGGGCTTCCTCTTGCTGCGCAGCAAACAGTGCTCACGGTGCTATCCGGTGTCCCTCTGCCAGACGAGATGCCCAGGAAGAGCTGCATGTTGTACCGCAACGAGAACAAGGTCACGTTTGCCGCGAACATGCCTTCCTTTGATGAGTGGGGGCTGCGCCCACTTGGCTTGGTGGGGCCCCGCGAGAATCCTGTCATCGTGGTCCCCGTCCTCGCCACTGGTGCCGAGCTCGCCCCAGGTGATGGTGCGGGGGAGCGAGCTGCAACGGGGGCCGGCTGCTCGGGTGCTGAGGAGCACGCGCTGAGCGGTGATCCAGGGGCGTCGTCCTCGCGAGCTTGCGACGCCCCTCCTAAAGCGCCAGTCGCTGATGAGATGCGGCATGCGGCTCCCGAGACCGAGGCTTCAGGAGCCTCAGGAGGTCGCAGCGAGAGAGAGCCGGGCTGTTCGCCGCAGCCGGGCTCCCCTGAAGCCATCCCTCTTGGTTCTTCTTTGGCTCCGCCGCGCTCCGGCCGTCACGTCCAGCGCTTCGGTCTCATTTGCGTGGACTTCGAGGAGCACCGCAAGAGGAAGGGATCCCCTAGCGGTGGCAGCATCTTCGGACGTTGAAGCGACGGAAGTACATCACCATCGATGAGTAAGTACCTCTCCTTGGTGATCTTCGATGCGCCGCGTTCCTTTCCTGACAATTGTCCCCTCAGATCCCCTTCTGCTAAGGCCACGAAATCTCCAGAGAAGCAGCTCCCTCTCATCCCATCGCACTTGCCAAGCTTCAGTGCTTCAGGTTCAGACGGTGCCCGCGGCGTGGGGTCAGCCTCGGGAGCTGGTCCGTCATCAAGGCGCCCCGAGATTACGCCTTCGCCGTTGTTTCTACGCGGCCTTGCTCGGAGCGCAACGGGCATGCCAAGGGCTCCTCCCTTGGTCACGGTTGGTAGATGGCTAGCCTTGATGCTGGAGCCTCCTTCAAGCAGTGGGCCTTGTTCAGTCCGGCCCCTTGCGAGGGTCAGCATGCGCCTGGGGCCGCGCCAGCCCCTAGCCCGCAACCGGTAGATGGCGCGCCACTTCATGCTCCACCCGCAGCCCCCGAGGCGGAGGATGAGATGGGGCGAGCATTCGAGCTCAAGCGCTGGCGCAGCATGGTCCGCCATGAGCTCTTCCAGGAAGCGATGGGCGCGATGAACCGCCTTTGTGAAGAGCTTGCTGGCGTCGACTCGCGTCTTGAGGCCGAAGGTCTTCGGTTGCTGGAGGAGCGGCGCAAGCTGCGAGTGGCCATCAACCTTGGCCGTTATCATCGCGACCTCGAGAACGCGAAGGCTGAGGTGTCCTGCAAGATTGCCAATGAGGCCCGCTCGCGAGCTTTGGAGGAAGCTCACGAGGCCGATCGCCGCCGTGAGGCTGCGGAGGAGCCCGCGTGGGAGCTCCAGGCCTGGAGTGCGTCCCTTGAGCGGCAAGTCGAGGCGCGCGGGGTCGCCCTTGCATCGATGAGGGGGACGCCTGCGGAGGAAGAGGAGGTCTGGCGGCGCGAGGAGACGCTAGCCCTGGAGGCTGTGGAGCGCAGCCTCAAGCACAAGCAGCTGGAGATGAGGGAGTGTCAATTTGCTCAAGCTGAAGATGCCGTCGGGGCCCATGAGGCCGGAGTCGAAGAAGAGATCAATCGCCGGGTAGCCGTGGTTTGCGCTGTTCTGGAGGGCAGGTATGGCTTGAGGATGGAGCTCGCCGGACAGGAGGGCGTGGGCAGGGTCGCCGCCCTCATGCCCAGGTTGGACGAGGCCAAGAGGCGTGCTGAGGCCACAGCCGCTGCCCTGGTTACGGCGCAGGCGGACTTGGCCTCCACCTGCGCCGAGTTGCTTTCCCTCCGGAGACGAATTGACGACGCCAAGGCCATCGCTCGGCAAAACAGAGAGGAAGTGCTCCAACGTCGGACGCTGGAGCGCGAGCATGCTCCTATGCTTCAAGATCTTCGGAACAAGGCCAACACCGCCCTCGGCTATATCTGCGATGAGAATGCCCCGACCCCTCACTCGACAACTTGTGGAAGAGAGGGGTCGTGGCCTACTTCAGTGCGCCTTCTCTCGCGTCTTCAGCCACCTCCTGAACGCCTACCCCAACTTCAACTTTGATGCCACCATTGCTCATGTGCCCATTGCCGTCCGGGGCGACTTGGCGCGTTGGGTAGAGGATCATGTCGACGCGTTGGTGAGGGCCTTCACCTCGGAGAACGATGGGGTGGTGGTCATCACAAACGAAGGTGACATGGTCAACGACGACGATGGGGGCATCGCCGATGGCGGCGATGATTCTGACGAAGGTGATGATGATGCGAGCAATGCATCCTTGGACGACGCAGCGAGCGATATCTCTGGCTGATCCCATATTCTCATGGTGTTCTATTCTGCATGCAAACCCCGGGCGTGGTCCTTGGAAAACTAGTGAGAGCATTTTGAGAGGGGGAGCCCCTCGTGTAAGCAAATCGTAGTTTTTACTTTCCTACGCGATGTGGGTATGTGTCCTTGTGAGCTCGTGAAGCTGGTGGTGAGTTTCCAGACGTGGATTACCTTAGTCAGCGCCTGCTTAGGGCTGGATTGTGAGGCAACGAGTTCCTGAGAATCCTGCGGAGCTTATCGCCCTGTTTGAAGGGGGGCAGAAGGGGTGAGCACCAGGTGTAGTGCTAGCGCGTGCTCTGCGCGGTCCGGCTCGCGAGGAGCTTTGTGAGGGAGAGGCGACGGACGTGAGTCCCAAACCAAACAAGATCCAGAAGGCGAAAAATGGCTCGAACGAGAAAAGGCACCCCCCCCCCCCGCGCAACGATAAAAATTCAGCTTCAACTTAAGTCCAGAATCAGAAAGCAAAGCCATAGAAAGAGATATCCAAAGCAAAAGGCCGCGTCCGGCACCTAGTCTTGTCTTTGGGTCTTCAAGTCTTCTCACCAGCGCGGAGCTAAGTGCTGTCCACTAGGCGTGGGAGGGAGCCCCAGGGCCTGAGGCTGGCGCTCCTGAGACTCCAGGGCGTGTACAACCCCAACTCATTATTACGTGAGAGTGTCACGGGCGGCGAGCTTCACAGGCATCGGGCCTTCTTCACAGGTACTGGCCTTGCTACATATCGCCAGACAAGGGCCCCGCCTTGCGCCACTCTTGACCTCCTTTGAGCCGGTCAGAGACCAGGATGACACAAAGGAGGGAAAGAGCACGCCAGCGGTTCCCTCGGTGACCACGGGTCCTCTGCTGGAGGAAGGGTCATTGAAGCCACCCCGGCAGAGGGCCTACCTCCGGGTGTCCCCTGGTTTCACGTGCCTTAGGGAGGGGCCTTGCTCCTGGCTCCCCCTCGGCGGCCCCCAGCGTGTCTCCCTTGTTGAGATGGGTGCCGCCGTGCCGGGGTTGTCGATCGGTGCTGCAACCTGATTCATCTGTAGCCCATGGTTAGCATAAGCCTGTTCCTGAGAGGTTAGCGGTACCCTATAGTTGCCACCGCCGGCGCGATCACTGTGGTTCTCCGCTGGCTCTTGGAAGGCTTCGACTCCTAGTGCCCCTTCTCCCCAATCTTCTCCAATAAATGAGTCGATGCCGTCCTCTGGTGCATACGCTTGGTCCATCATGCGGGGCACGTAGGCTTCCGGGCCCGTCACCCCGAACACCTCGCCGTGGTGCCCCACACTCCATGTTGCTCCGCCCATGATGGCGTCCTAGGGATGATAATATGGCATCCGGCTGGGACCATGGGGGGTGACGCTTGCGCTCGTGCTTCTCGAGGGTGGCATGGGGGGGGTTGGAGCCCCCTACGCCGCCAGCCGTGCTGATGTTGGCGAAGCCCCCGGGCGTAGTAGACGGCGCGCAGATGTGGTGAGGCTCGCCGCGCGACCTTGCATTGGCCTGGGGGGAGTCGATAGCTGAAGGGTGGCGCTCCCGACGCCGCTGCGTCCAGCAGCTCAGCAACACGCTCAAGCAGCGTGTCCCGGCCGCTCTCCATCAGCCTGATCACAGCAGCTCCCTTGCCACTGTGAGTGCCGCCCGCATGTTCGCTTGCTCCCGCCGTGAGTGCGGCGCCGTTGCTGCGGCGTGACTCGCTGCTCTCGCCGCGGCTCGTGCTTGCCGCGGGGTGAGGGTGGATGATGCTTGGCCGCACTGTCCACGCCCGGTGGAGCTTGGTGACGCACGCGCCGCCTGGGGTGCGGGGTCGAGATCTTCATGAGCAGGCGGCGCTGTCCGGGACGGCCAGGCTGCCCAGCGGTCGGATCCGGCTCTTGGGTTTCCAGACATCATAGCCGATGAACGTCGGAGAGCTGATTGGCGGAGAAAAGGCTCCGGCGCACCCCTACCTGGCGCGCCAAATGTCAGGATGTGGGCTTCCGGCAAACCCTTAAGGTTCGAACACTGGGGTGCGCGCGAAGTCTTTCCCTCCAACTGATCTACGCTCTAGCTCGCTAAGATCATGCGGACGAACTCGACAAACTCACAACACAGAAAGACATGGGATTTATACTGGTTCGGGCCACCGTTGTGGTGTAATACCCTACTCCAGTGTGGTGGTGGTGGATTGCTTCTTGGGCTGATGATGAACAATACAAGGGAAGAACGGCCTCCTGAGGTTGAGGCGTTCTTGAGCTCGGTGAGCTTGTGTGTGCGGGGGTAGTCTCTCTCGAGCTAAGATCTGATCAGGTCCCTTACTATGGTGGTGGCTAGTCCTATTTATAGAGGCCCTGGTCCTCTTCCCAAATATCGAGAGGGAAGGGAGCCAACAATGGCGGGCTAATTTGAAAGGGGACAGCTAGTACAAGCTATCCTGACAAAAGTAGTCTTCACCTGCACAAAGTTCTGGTGGTGACGCTATTTTGGGCTCCACAATGACCTCCGTCTTGCAATCGATGGTCTTGGTCTTGTTGCACTGAAATGGCAACCTTTACCTAAGGCCTCGATACTCCGCGGCTGCGCTTGCCCTTTTGCACCAAAGAGGAAACAAGGACGTTGTGCGCGCTGGCGCCCGCCTGGCGCCCGCCTGGTGTCGATCGACACGGCTCACGTCACGAGAGCCTCGTGAGGTTCGCCTCGCCTTGATATCTCCACTCATCGTGATCCTACCTAGCTAGGCCACTCCAAGGAGGTCTTGCGTCGTACGCCTCACGAGGCATGGCCCCTCGCGAGGGTCTTGGGCGCTTTGTTGGTGAAGATGGGCCGTACGGCCCGCTGGCTCAGCCACGCCGCGGGCCGCAGGCAGGCCAGTCTAGGGACCCCCGTTCCCAGAACGCCGACAAAATCATCAACCAATGTAGTAGTAAATGATGAGTGCCCGAAGAATTTTTTCCGAAAGTACTCAAAAATGGGCTCGTTTTCCTCAACAAAATTGTGTTTGCGAATGTATTAATTGGAATGCATGCGTGAGGAACAAATGACCAGAACTTCTACACGCATTGGTAAGTTATTTCTTAATTCTTGCATGCAACATTTTAATGAAGCTTGAAATATGAACATGTCAATGGGAGGGTTTAAGAGCCTCATGCATGCATGCATGCATGGAACATGCAACACTCACACGTACACATGGACACGCGCAACACTCACACACCCATGTGGCACACAGTACACGACGCAACACACACGCTCACGCTCAAGTGCTCAACCTACTCCCTACGTCCGTGAAAGACTGTTTATATAGAGATTTACAGATTGACCAGGGCATAATTAATGCCCAAAAGTAGCATACTTATGTGTGCATGCGACCATTGAGACTAGCCACAGTGGAGAGTAACATACACTAGTAACATACACATATCCCTAGACTATGTTACTGCCTTCACGGTGGGTAGTAACATAAGTGTGGTAACATGCAAAATTTCATTTATGAGGTTATAGACTCATATTGCATTGGGACATGTGATGTTACAGTAACTAACTAAGTTAGTACTCAAACTACCTTTCTCCTCATTAACTCATTTCCACATAAGCAAATTTGATGAGTTGGACTCGATGTTACTGCTGAAGTTACTCCTACTATGAACATTAAATGAAGGTTGTCGCATGCTGTAATTAAGGATAGACATGTAGCCTATAGCTAGAGCACAAGTTGGTGTATTAGTCAATCAATATCGATTAGATTAAAGGCTAAATGCATTGCAAGTGTAGATGAACACTCTTTTTAAGCCGATGTACACTCTTTGTTGGAAGACCGAGGGAGTCCACGTGCATGCACTCACATACACAGCCATGGTGGTTCACCCGCAAGGGTTGGACTCCTATCACGCCTGTGTAAAGTTTTGTTTAACTGGTTTCTTTGCTATGCCAATTGATAGGTGGGACTCAGAAACCATGTGACAATTTAACCAGTCAACAAAGTGCCACGTCGAGTATGTGGCCGGTCAATAGAGTGCAATACGGTGCTCTACGATGAGCAATTGATTGTATAATCACCGCAAAACTATATAGTGACCGTAAAGAGCGTATTGTTACATACGTTGACCGCCAGTGTATTTTTCTCTTTTCAAATTAAGCCATATTAATCGGAAAGGATGCAGTATGGACTTGTACTAGTACTGCTTTGATGTGTCCCGTCAACTCGCCGAACAAGGAGAAGCTTGCTTACTACGCCTCTCCCTCACCCCCGCGCGTGGTGGCTCATAGGACAAGGAGAGGGTTTTGACTACAGTGCCCTCTCCCTCTCACCCCCCCTCGCCCTCACGGTGGACGTGCAACAGTTCAATCAGTGTCAGATTGCTAGAAGCATATTGTATTGTAGTATCATCATTGTTGGACCTTCCGAAGAAGCAAAGAGCCAAGTGCAAGGTTCACATGAGTATGAACTGTTGAACCTCCCGTAGAGGCAAAGAGCCAAGTGTCGGCGTCCCGGGAACGGGGTTCCCCGGACTTGCCTGCCTGGAGCCCACTGCGTGGCTCCGCAAGCAGCCCCGTACGGCCCATCTTCACCAGCAAACACTCAAGACCCTCGCAAGGGGCCGAGCCTCGTGACACGGACGATGCAAGACCTCCTTGGGGCGGCCTCACCAGGCTGGCTCGCAAGGGGCGGAGAAATCAAGGCAAGGGGAACCTCGCGTGGTTCCTGTGATGCAAGCCATGAAGACCGAGGGTAGGAAGGCGCCAGGCGGGCGCCAGCACGCACAGTGTCCTCATTTCCTCTTTGGTGCTAAAGAGGCAAGCGCAGGCGAGGAGTCTCGAGGCATCAGGCAAAGGTTTCCATATCAGTGCAATGGGACCAAGACCAGCAGGACGACAGGACGGAGGTCGCCATGGAGCCCAGGACAGCGTCACCACGAGAGCCTTTGGTAGGCGAAGACCACCTTTTATCAGGATAACTTGTACTAGTTGTCTCCCTTCAAATTTGGACATTGTGGCATCCCTTCCCGCTAGCATTTGGGAAGAGGAACAAGGCCTCTATAAATAGGGCTAGCCACCATTGTAGGAGACAATTGGAAATTGATCCGAGGCCATTCAGATCATCCTCATCCACACAAACTCACCAAGCAAAAGAGCACCTCTTCTCAGGAGGTTGTTCTTCCCTTGTAACTGTTCATCCTCAGCCCAAGAGGCAATCCAGCACACCACAATGGAGTAGGCTATTACACCACATCGGTGGCCCGGACCAGTATAAATATTGTGTCCCTTTGTTCTGCGGGTTCGACGCGCCTAGCCTTGAGATAGTGGTGAGTGAGAGTTCGAGGGGGAGGAGAGATCTTCGTGCGCACCTTAGTGTTCGAACCTCAAGGGTTTTGCCGGAACCCAAAATCCGACATTTGGCGCGCCAGGTAGGGGTGCGCTAAAGCATTCCTTCTGTTGATCCATGTTCCACCGCTCCACCACATCCATGTTTGATGCGCGTCAAGCCCGCGACGAGCACCGGGCCGCCCTCGCCGCCCGTGTCGCTCAGACAGTGTAACACCCATGATGCGGCTATATCTCCCATGTGTAGGAGCACGACTTAGACGCATAACCGCATTGTAGGCATGTCGCAAGAGGGGTAATCTTTACACATCCCATGTACTGAATTAGAAGGAGATATAGAGTTGGCTTACAATCGCCACTTCACACATTACATAAATATAGCATTACATCATCCAGAATACAATCAATGTCCGACTACGGAACCAAAATAAAGACAACCCCAAATGCATAAGATCCCCGATCTCCCCAACTGGGCTCCACTACTGATCATTTGGAAAGGAAACATAGTAACGTCCTGAGTCCTTGTCGAACTCCCACTTGAGTTCAGTCGCATCCCCTGGAATGGCATCATAGGCACCTGCATCTGGTTTTGGAAGTAATGTGTGAGTCACGGGGACTCAGCAATCTCACACCCTCGCGATCAAGACTATTTAAGATTATGGGTAGGGAAAGGTAGTGAGGTGGAGCTGCAGCAAGCACTAGCATATATGGTGGCTAAAATACGCAAATGAGAGCGAGAAGAGAAGGAAAAGCACGGTCGAGAAGCTACAAAGATCAAGAAGTGATCCTAAAACTACTTACGTTCAAGCATAACACGAGACCGTGTTCTCTTCCCAGACTCCGCCGAAAAGAGACCATCACGGCTACACACGCGGTTGATCCATTTTAATTAAGTTAAGTGTCAAGTTCTCTACAATAGGATATTAACAAATTCCCATCTTCCCATAACCACGGGCACGGCTTTCGAAAGTTCAAAACCCTGTAGGGGTGTCCCAACTTAGCCCATCACAAGCTATCATGGTCAACGAAGGATGCTCCTTCTCCCAGGACGGCCCGATCAGATTCGGAATCCCGATTACAAGACATCTCGACAATGGTAAAACAAGACTAGCAAAGCCACCCAATATGCCGACAAATCCCGACAGGAGTCGCACGTATCTCATTCTCAGGGCAACACCAGATGAGACTAGCTACGAGTAAAACCAAACCTCAAGTTTCCCCGAGGTGGCCCCGCACACAGCTCGGTTCGGACCAATACTCGGAGGAGGACTGGCCTGGGGGGGGTTAAAATAAAGATGACCCTTGAGTCCGTGGAACCCAAGGGAAAAAGGGTTAGGTGGCAAATGGTAAAACTAGGGTTGGGCCTTGCTGGAGGAGTTGTATTCAAGGCAAACTGTCAAGGGGTTCCCATTATAACCCAACCGCGTAAGGAACGCAAAATCAAGGAACATAACACCGGTATGACGGAAACTAGGGAGGTAAGACTGGAACAAAACACCAGGCATAAGGCCGAGCCTTCCACCCTTTACCAAGTATATAGGTGCATTAAAGTAAACAAGATATAATAATGATATCCCAACAATAAACATGTTCCAACAAGCAACAAACTCCAATCTTCACCTGCAACTAGCAACGCTACAAGAGGGGCTGAGCAAAGCGGTAACATAGCCAAACAACGGTTTGCTAGGACAAGGAGGGTTAGAGGTTAGACATGGCGATATGGGAGGCATGAAATAGCAAATGGTAGGTATCGCGGCATAGGCATAGCAATAGAGCGAGGAACTAGCAAGCAAAGATAGAAGTGATTTCGAGGGTCTGGTCATCTTGCCTACAAAGTTCTCCGAGTTGATGTAAGCTTGATCCTCATAAGCATACTCAACGGGTTCCTCGATCACGTACTTGTCTCCCGGCTCTACCCAAGGCAAGAACACAAGCAAAGGAAAACCACAATCAACCACGGTGCAATGCGCAAGTAACATGATGCAAAACATGGCATGACATGCGGGATGTGATATGCAATGCATATGCGTGCTCCGGAAGGAAAAGATTGAACCAGGCCTCAACTTGGCAAACCAAGAGTGCCGCTGGAAAGATGAGTTGATTTCGGTCGAAATCGATATAAAGATCACCGGAAATGGATGCACGGTTTGCAAATGGCAAGCAAAACAATAATGGCACGATTCTGCGATTAACAGCACGATGCCATCTAAAATGCAACATGAAAATAAGCTACTGCACTCTAACATAGCAACAAAGCACATGGCAGGGATCTACTCAAGATGATTGACAAAAGATGAACACTGAGCTACGGCTAAATAACAAAAGAGCAGGTTCAAACAAGCATGGCAAAAGTGTAAAACATATCAGCTTCACAGACTTGGTGAAAATAACAATATGTCAGGATTTAACATCAGGAAGCAATGTTTGGAGCAAGATATCAACATGCCACAGGAACAGGACATAGCAAAGCAAGGCATGGCATGAATCTACTCAAAGCATATAACAGAAGTCCCTTACTGACCATAAGCCAAAAGGGCACAGACAATATGATGGCACCCATGTAAACATAGCAAGTTTCGTTAACAGATTCAAACTTAGCAGAAAACTGGACATGGCATAAAACAGAGTTACGTAGGCATGTTTGCGAGCTCGATGCACTCACCACCAGGCATTTCATGACAAACTAAGCATACACCCAGCAAGAAGACATGTTCAAGAAGCTAACCATGGCAAGAACAACCTCATAGCATGCATGGATCAATTACAACAACCTCGGCAAAATTGATTAACACGTAAACAATCTGCCAGGAACATTTTATAGCAAAAGTAGAGCAAGATTGAGTCATGCTAGGGTACTCTATAAATGCAAAAAAAGACATGGACGGATAGAGCACAACCATATGCCCAAATCATCCTTACTAAACTGCTCAAAAGGGGCATGGATCACTCTGTATCAACATGAATACATGGCATAAAAATAACATCAGGGAAATGACTTAGTAGAATTCTAAGTCCCTGAAATCAGCAACATCACGAGAGCTACTTTGCATGCTTGTGCTAGTCACCACATTGATCACAAAAATACATGGCATACACCCCTGTAAAGATGGCATGGCATAGCCCAAAACACATGCAAAGCTCAAGTCCAAAGGAGACACACAATAATCATGGCAAAAATGACAAATGCTCAAGATCTGCTAAGAATCAGGAACTAACATTTTATAGCACTCTTTCAACAGCATTTTAGGCATCAAGATGGACTCAAACAAGCATGGTGCAATGGAATTAAATGAAAAGGACATCCTAACGAACAATTTGATATATCACACACGCAAAACGGAGCTATGATGACAGAGATATGATGCGATGAACATGGTTAAAAAATATGCAGAAAAAGGACTTAGGAAAAATCGGGTCAACCCTAGGTTTGCCCGATCCAAATCTGGGCGGCATGGAACCCGAGGTTCACCGGAGGCTTCGACGGAGTTGGGCAAGGAGGGGGCCGGACTTGAGCTCGCCGACGTGCTTGGACGGAGACGAGGTGGCGGAGAGGGGCGCCGGAGAGCAGTGGGCGCCGCGGAGGAGGAGGAGGCTGGCGCTTGGGTGGTTGGCGGTGAGCGGTGCGGCGACCGGCAAGGTGGCGGCGGCCGGGCGGTCAGCGGGGCGGCAGCGCGCGAGCGCCGGCGTGC
>NC_041384.1:380253214-380262391 GCF_002162155.2 Triticum dicoccoides
CGGGCCGGATCTGGGCCCCGGGCGGCGGCGGCGATGTGGGCGCGAGTGTGCCACGCGGTGCCGCGGGGTTGGCTGCGGGCGGCGGCGTGGACACGTCTGGCCGTCTCGGACGCCTTCGGTGGCGGCGGGGGAGATTTTTTTAGGGTTTGTCCGCGAATTTGGAGGAGGGGCACCTATTTATACATAGAAGGAGCTAGGAGAGTCCTAATGGAGTGCGGTTCAGCCACGTGATCGTGATCAAACGGCCGAGAGCATGGAGGGGGTTTGGATGGGTTTTGGGCCACTTTGGAGGGGTGTTGGGCTACAACACACACGAGGCCTTTACGGTTCCTCGGTTAACCGTTGGAGTATCAAACGGACTCCAAATGGCACGAAACTTGACACACGGTCTACCGGTAGTATACCAAGGCCGCTTGGCAAATCTCGGTCCAATCCAAGAACGTTTAACACCCGCACACGAAAAGAGGCAAAAGGGGACGTCGGAGGACATAGGAGTGTCGGAATGCAAAACGGACAACGGGGAAAATGCTCGGATGCATGAGACGAACACGTACGCAAATACGATGCACATGATGACATGATATGAGATGCATGACATGGACAAAAAGCAAAACAAAGACAAAAACCCAACCACGAGGGAATATCATAACTTAGAGCCGGAAATGGCAAGAGTTGGAATACAAATATGGCAAGTTACATACGGGGCGTTACAACACTCCACCACTACGAAAGGATCTCATCCCGAGATCTAGGACTGGAAAAACTCCGGATATTCGGAACGGAGGTGGTCCTTGTGTTCCCAGGTGGCTTCACGGTCGGAATGATGTGACCACTTCACTTTCAGGAATTTGATAGACTTGTTGCGAGTCTTGCACTCAGTTTCTTCAAGAATAGCAACGGGATGCTCATGATAATACAAGTCTTCTTGGAGATCAATCTCTTCGAAGTTGATGGTGCGGTCAGGAGTCTTGAAACACTTGCGAAGCTGAGACACGTGAAACACGCCGTGCACGTTTGCAAAGTTGGACAGAAGCTCAAGTTGATAGGCGAGATCGCCTCTTTTGCCAATGATCTTGAAAGGACCCACGTATCTAGGGGCAAGCTTCCCTTTGATAATGAAGAGACGAGTATCGTTCATTGGAGAGACGTGGAGGTAGACATGGTCTCCGATCTCGAAAGCCAAGTCACGATGCTTGCTATCATAGTAACTCTTCTGGCGCGATTCCGCGGCTTTGAGATTTTCATGAATGACTTTGCACATTTCTTCAGCCTCTATGATCAAGTCATTGGCAAGGAGTTGGCGTTCACCAGTCTCTGACCAGTTAAGAGGGGTACGACACTTTCTGCCGTAGAGAATCTCGAATGGGGCCTCGCCCGAACTCGCTTGGAAGTTGTCATTGTAGGAGAACTCGGCATATGGAAGACAATCTTCCCACTTCATGCCGAAAGAAATGACACAAGCCCTGAGCATATCTTCAAGAATTTGATTTACTCGCTCGACTTGTCCGCTAGTTTGAGGATGAAAGGTTGTGCTGAAGCGAATGTTGGTGCCCATGGCCTTCTGAAAGGAGTCCCAGAACTTAGAGGTAAAGATGCTTCCACGATCTGAAGATATCAACTGCAGAATGTCGTGCAGAGAGACAATCCTGGAGGTATATAGCTCTGCCAACTGAGCTGCTGTGATAGATTCTTTGATAGGAAGAAAATGAGCCACTTTAGTGAGCTTGTCGATGACAACAAAGATAGCATCATTGCCACGCTTGGACTTGGGAAATCCACTAACAAAGTCCATCTCAATATGGTCAAACTTCCATGCTGGAATGGCAAGAGGTTGGAGGAGACCAGCTGGCCGTTGGTGTTCTGCTTTCACTCTTCTGCAGATATCACATTCATTCACGAATTGAGCAATCTCGCGCTTCATTCGAGTCCACCAATACGACTGCTTGAGGTCATGGTACATCTTTGTACTTCCAGGATGAATAGAAAGGAGTGAATTGTGAGCCTCGTTCATAATGACTTTACGAAGGTCACCCTTAGGAATAACAATTCGATCCTCAAAGAATAGAGTATCTTTGTCATCAAGGCGATAGCACTTGTACTTGGGTTGGCTCTTGGCAATCCCAATCTTCACCTTCTTCACCATGGCATCAACAAGTTGAGCCTCACGAATCTGATCTTCCAAAGTAGGAGAGACTTGGAGGTTGGCAAGGAATCCTTGAGGAACAACTTGGAGATTAAGTTTGAGGAAAGCTTCACAAAGATCTGGTTGGAACGGCTTAAGAATCAAACTGTTGCAGTAAGCCTTCCTGCCAATCAGAACAAGTAGTTACTCAGTGAAGACAAAAGATAATGCAATCATACAATGACTTCACAAGGACCAACAGTAAGCAAAGGGAAGGGAATGATGAAACTAGTGACTCGTTGAAGACAATGATTTGTTGGACCAGTTCCACTTGCTGTGACAACTGTACGTCTGGTTGGGGAGGCTGAGATTCAACTCAGAAGACCTCATCTTCACCTTATTCCCCTTGAGCTAAGGACACCCAGTCCTCGCCCAATCACTCTAGTAAGTCTTCAAGGTAGACTTCCAAACCTTCACAAACTTTGTTCACCAGCGATCCACAATGACTCTTGGATGCTCAGAACGCGACGCCTAACTGGATGGAGGATTCACAGTCCTCAAGTGTAATAAGTCTTCAGATCACACAGACAGGAATACTTAAGTGATGCCTAACACTCTTTGGCTCTTGGTGTTTAGGGCTTTATCCTCGCAAGGAATTCTCTCTCAAAGGCTTCGAGGTGGGTTGCTCTCAAACGACAAAAGCCGTACTCTAACTCTGAGCAGCCAACCGTTTATGGTTGTAGGGGGTGGGCTATTTATAGCCACTAGGCAACCCGACCTGATTTGTCCGAAATGACCCTGGGTCACTAAGGAACTGACATGTGTTCCAACGGTCAGATTTCAAACACACACGGCAACTTTACTTGGGCTACAAGCAAAGCTGACTTATCCAACTCTGGACAAGATTTGCTCTCATAGTCTTCACTCGAAGACATAGGATTTTGGTTAAGCATCACTTCAGTCATTTTGACTAGTTCTCTTGGACCCCACTTAACAGTACGGTGGTTCCTATGACTCAACAAAGAAAAACACAGAACGACGAAACTGCTAAGTCTTCGTGCTCCATAGTCTTCACGTGATGTCTTCTCTTGTCATAGTCTTCAATGTGAATGTCTTCCATACCACCTCTGACTTCAATGTCTTCATACATTTTTAGGGGTCATCTCTAGTAGGAAAACCGAATCAATGAGGGACTTCTACCTGTGTTATCCTGCAATTCTCACAAACACATTAGTCCCTCAACTAGGTTTGTTGTCAATACTCCAAAACCAACTAGGGGTGGCACTATATGCACTTACAATCTCCCCCTTTTTGGTGATTGATGACAAACTAGTTGAAGTTTTCAACAGGGAATAAAATATGTGAAATTGTAAAGGATAGGTTATTGTCTTCATAAGTGGAAAAGGCTCCCCCTGAAGATGTGCATATAAGTAATTTGCTTTTGGTATGCAAATGCACATGGCAGGTTGTACTTGTGGAGATCCTCTTCAACTTATGATGACAATTCATCATGCATGAAAAGTATGTGAAGATAATGACATGCATAATGAAAAATGGACGTCTGCAAAATGATCAAAGTGCGGAATTTATTGTCGCACATGCGGAATTTATCATCGCATCATAGTAAAGCAAATAAGTAGCAGACGACCATCGAGTTTGAGTGTTACAACTGAAAGAACCAAATGTATCAAAACGCAAGAGTTGTAAACACTAGGCAAAATATAAAACCACCACCCATATGTACCCGCTTGAAGACTATCAAACTCATATGCTTCTCCCCCTTTTGTCAGTAAGGACCAAAAAGGTTTGAAGACATAGAGCATCTACTCATTCCCATGAGGAGTAGGTGAAGCAGCAGGGTCGTCGGTGTTGATAGGCGGTGCAGACGAACTTGGGGCAGTGTCGATGCGTGCAGAAGTAGGGGGCGGTGAAGTAGCACCGTCTTCATCATCGATCACTCTGGCATTCACAGTTGCCGCGGAGGAAGAGAACTCAGAGTCTTCAAGAGACGGAGTTCGTCGTAGCACAGTCCTTCTTGGAGGTGTGGAGTCAAACTTGAAGCGTTTAGAGAAGCCATCCTCTTGAAGATCATCCTCAGAGCACATAAGCGTCAGCCCTTTCCATGTACGCCGATAGGTTTCATGGGAAACAAAGGCATTCTTGGTGGCAAGATTGTGAATCCTGTTTACATCCACCAAGAGGCTTTGCATTTGGCGCTTCAGCCAGTCATGATGCTTATCCTGTTTCTGATGAAGGGCAACCAGAAGCTCTCGGTCATTGAGAACACGAGATCGCTTCTTGAGCCGTTGGGCAATGGTGCTTTCAGTGGCTTCAGTGAGGGCACGATGAGGTGCACGTGTAGTACCAGCCACAGGATAAACACGAGTGACTGCTTGAACTCCCTCAATGTTTTGAGAGAAGCTTTGATTCTCAGCATTTTGAAGACTAAGGGTCTCCTTGGCAGGCTCTGGATAGATGGCTTCAACTGACATATCGACGTCAGGCAGAAAGATCCGATGATTGCGAGCAGAGGGCTGATAGGTGACAACTGAGTGTAGTTTGATCAGCCGCATAATCCATGGAGCGTAAAACTTCAAGCAAAAAATGTCAGATCCTGATGTAGCAAGCTGGCGAATGAAGAAATCTTGTGCATTGAAGCTTTTGCCATGAAGAATATGAAAGACCAAAGTCTTCATTACGCCTTCTAGCTTGGCATGTGGAGAATGTCCTTTGATGGGCCAGAGAGTTCGCCTTATGATGTGATAGATAGTACGTGGCAGATACTCAAGGTCTTCAACAAAGAACTCCTTAGGATATTCAGCATCTACAGGCAAAGGCTTCAGCATGGTGAGCATCTGACTCATATTGGGCTCATGCTTGTGGAAGATGCTTTCCATAGCAGCACTGTGAAGCTGACAACCAGGTTCATATAGATCTCCTGGAGTGGGCAGGCCAGTAAGCTCAATGATATCAAAGGATTTGGCTTCATGATGAACATTGCCTGTCATCCACTTAAGGACCCAAGTCTTCGGATCCCTGTTGTAGCCACGAATATGAAGAGTGGCATAGAATTGGAGCAGCAGTTCTTCATTCCAGTGCTCCTTATCAGTGACGAACTGCAGCAAGCCAGACTCTCTGAAGCAATCCAGAGCTTCTTCCAAACAGGGCAAACCAGTTATGGCTTCAGTATCAAGACGCATATGTGGGAAAATGCAACCTTGATTGTACAGAATGCATGAGTAATAACTTCGCTACTGATAGCTCCAGAACCAATCAGAAGATATTCTTGCCTTTGAGTAGGGGTTCTTGGCGCTATTGAAGAAGGTGTTGTGTGCCTTGAAGCCATTGATGTTGAACGATCCGGGTGCAGATGCAATGCCTGGAAACCTGGGCAACCTTGGTATTGGCTTCTGAACCTGAGGCCTGTGCTCAACGTGATAGTCAAACTGAGGACCAGCAGCAGGCGGAGGAGTCAGAAAAGGCCATTTGACAGTGACAAGTTGGCCATAGTTGAATGCTTGCTCGATAGTGTGTGGCCGAGGTGGCGGAATAGGAGCAGTGGCATTAACAGAGGTGTTAGGCTACACAACAGAGGCTTCAGGAGCAGTTGCACCATTGGCTTCATTAACTTCTGGCACATTGGTTGGTGCAGGCTCCACATTTGCTTCAGCCATGACTACGTCATTGGCTTCATTTGTGTTGGTGGTGGCATCCTCAAGATTCTCAACCTCCACTTGATGAGCTGGAGGGTCGGGCACCGACATGTTCTCCTCGAGAACAGCTTCTTCAGTAATGGGGGAGTAGGGACACATTCTTCTTCTTGTTTGTCATCGGCTGATGCAGCCGAAATGTCTTCAGCAGCTTTAGCCTCAGACTCGGAGACATTCACAGTAGGAGAGGAATCTGGAAACACTTGATGTGCAACAGATTGGTGGGGCACTTCTCCTTCTGGAACGCTCGAAAGAGGGACTTGAGGCCTTGGTCCTTTGCGAAGCCTGCGTAGCGCTGGCGACGCCTGTGGAGATGGAGTTGGCTGGGACTCAAAGTCATCTTCTTCTTGCACTGATGGGGTTGCTTGCGGTTGGGGAGAGCTTGGAGTGTCTTGTCTCTGTGGGTGATCATCCCATGCTGCATCCTGAGCAGTTGGCGTCAGAGGACGGCCAATGCTGATGAGTTCGCTGTGCGTGAGCACAGGCGATGATACCAGTTGGTGCTCGATCTGAGGAAGGACTTCATCATCTTCAACATTGTCATGGTGACCAATGTCTTCAGCAGCGATGGGATCAACTGCTGGAATGTCTTCAGTGTCATGAGCCTCTGTGGAAGCAGGCTCATGAACAACCAGTTGGCGCTCGTGGTGTTCAGATGTAGGGCGAACCATTGAGATGGGTTCAACAACTAAGGGCTCTGTGGGAGCAGCCCGATCCTTCTTGGTCTTGCGCTTCTTCTTAGAGGGAGCGACATCAGAAGCTTCAGGATTTTTCCTTTTTCTGGCTTCAGCCTCGGCAATCCTCGTCTTCTTCAGTTTTGAAGCGGTTGACCTGACCTTTGGCTTCGAGCCAGTCATGCTGCTTGGGAAGACTATGCGAGGTTCTTCCTACCTTGGTGGTGCATATTGGTCAGTTGAGGGCTTCTTCTTCTTTGCATCCATTCTTGGGTTGATGCCAGGACGACCAAGAGCCTTGCACTTCTCAGCCTCATTGTAGGCTTACACACACTTGTCAGCCAGGCTCTTCATGCGTTCATGAGAACCTTGAGCTTCTTCACGCTTTTTCAGAAAGGCTTCCTTGAGCTCGTGCAGCATAATCTTGAAGTTTTTCACATCTTGCACGCTGAGCTTGGCCATGTGCTTCTTGAACTGAGCTTTCTCATAGTCAATCTTTTGCTTCAGTTCAACGATGTGCTGAGCTAGAGATAGCTCAGAAGCAATGGCGCCAGTGAAGGCGACACTGAGGCCAATTGGAAGTTGCAGGTCTTAAAAGCTGAGGTTGGGCGTGTCAAACCACTCATCAATGAAGTTATGTATGATTGCCACATCAAAGAGAGGCAAATCATTGAAGATCTCTGCTTCTTCCTTGCTCTTGATCAGTTGCTCAAGAGTGTCATCTGCAAGATCTTCATCGCTGGAGAGATCAATGGCGTCATTACGCAGAATAGTAGCAGCAGTCAGTGCCTGATCAATACTCTTTCTCATCTTAGTCTTCTTGGAGATACGTGATAGATCTTCAGACTGCACACTGTCTTCAGGAGGTGTAGTAGCCAGTGGCTTCGCATGTAAGACCTTTGGTGCAGGAGCAGGCTTTGAAGCTTTAGGCTTCTTCAATTTCTTTGGCTTCAGCGGTGCAGGCGCTTCATCAGATTCAGCGTCATCTGCAGGCTCATCCACGGCTATCCCTTGAACCATGATATGGGTGATGAGACCTTCCAGGTTGTAGAAGGGCCCAACAAGATTGGGTTCAGCTTCGCGGGTGCCATCGGCACGGGGAGCAGAAGGACCAGGGTTGAAGTCTAGTCCCAATGTCTTCTTGTTTTGCTTAGCCGAGTTCTTGGCAAACTGGAAGTTGCGCTTGAACAGATTGTCGTCACGACACCATAGCAATGACGATGGATCAGCATCTGCAGGTTGTGGTCCACGGACCATGCAGGGATAGAAGCCTTGTTCAATGGCTTCATCTCTGGACCTGGGTTGAAGATTTCTGTATAGGATGTCTCCCCATGTTCGCTTGATGGCATTCTTCTCTGCATATTCCTGGGTCACAAACCTGTACTTGAACCATTGCTCAGCCCAGTACCTTCGAATCCATTGGATTCATGTCTTGCGCTTATTGTAATCCTCTTCTGGGTCTGTCTTATATAGCTCTGAGAGGTCATCAGGCAGATCTCTTGATGTTCCCCCTCGACGTTGTCAGCCACCCTTCCTTGCTGATTTCTCTGTAGCCATGATCTTCAAACTGAATGGCTTCAACACGTTCAAAGGTTTCAAAGGCTTCCATTTGCTGGTCAAACAGGAACTGGCTTCGGGAGAATTTATATGATGCTGTAAGAATTCTGCAAATGAATGCAGACTATGAGAACCAAGGGATTCTCCCACGGACATGTACCTGTGACAGCATTAAGGTGCGAAGGAAGGGGAAGAGGTCATATGCATTCTCAGAAGATTTTGAAGATAAATCAGTTTAGAAGACATTGACCTCATAGTGCGAAGACATTCACTCATAGATAGGGAGTTGGTTCCAGATTTGTACGAATCCATGAATAAGTACAAGTGAGGAATCTAACTAATTGTGAAGCATAAGTGAACATACTAGGCATATTATGAGATGCAGTATAAAATAGATCCAACTTGTGTGAACAGAAACTGCTTGTGGTAGAAAGTGATGGATCTATAGAATCAAAGGGGCCGTAAAAAGAAGTTTTGTTTACCACATGAATAACTGCTAGACGGAGTGGGAGAGGAGGCCGAGCAGATCGATCATCCATGCCCTAACTTGGCGACGGAGGACACTTACGGCGACGGCAGAGAAGACGATGTCCGCGGCCAGCGTGAAGATGGCGTCGGTGAGGTCGTAGCAATTAAGCGCTTCGTCGCCGGCGTCGTCGAGGGTGAGCGGTGGCGCTAGGGTTTGTGCGAGAGTGGAAGAAAGGATAATGACTGTGGTGAGGCGTGTATTTATAGAGACAGGGACGGCACAGTGTTATTACACAGGTGCCCCTGGCGATTCACATCTGAAGGACACGTGGCCATCATGCAACATATCGGAGGTTGTTCCACGTTCCCACGCACGCCTGGATTGTCGGGTGGTCGTTCCCACTTCTCCGGGTTTTAGGTGAAGGAATTAGCATTGAAAACTAACTTAATGTTTGTCTCTGTATCTTCTGCTGACAAGGACGCAGAGAGGATATCCGACAGTTTCAATAGAATGCATATGATTTGGAGAGATAGAGTTTGAGATAGAAAGCATAGAGAGGTTAGGGTCGGATCACATTCACTTAGTTCAAAAGATTCAACAAGAAGACATAGCTATAAGTGAATGATGTAGAGGACAGAACACTAG
>NC_041384.1:380262731-380287353 GCF_002162155.2 Triticum dicoccoides
ATTCGTCACCCTGGGTGAGGAATAGTTATTCTTCACCCCTCTCTATTTTGACATCAATGCACCGTACTTTTTACGTTTCGTAAATTATGTCTTATTTCATACATAAAAAGAGAATGTAAGAAAATATCTACTCGTTGTAAAAAATATTTTATGTTAAGTAAAATTACGAATATAAACACATAGTGTAAAATATACATAAAATGTGATTTTTCTGGTCTTATAACCTACATTTTTGTTTTTTATACAAAATTTTACATATTGAATCGATATGCATGTAACTATTTATATTCTAAACATAATTTATTTAGAAAGCGATCGTAAGATTACCTCGGGTGAAGAATAACTTATTTTGCACCCTGGGTGATGAACAGTAACACTATATATATATAATCAACATAGTGAAGATAATCATGAAGACAGTTTGAGATTGAAACCAAACAAAACGTGAAGACATACCAAACGTAACGCCATGAGTTAAACACTTCAAACATAAAAATTTGGTGGTGGCGTTACCCATCGTATAGGAAGTATTAGACCCAGACACGGTGCACAATTATCGTGGCGCTCCGAAGCCAAATTCCACATTAATGTATTCACACTTGGAATGTAAGTCTTCATTGATTGAAGATATACTTTACTTCGTGTGTTGCACATCTAAGTCATCAATATGCATAAGTGTTAGGATGTGTGCCTGATCATAGGACATTTCAGGATTCCAAGATATTTAGCTCACACCGTAACTTGCAAAACCTCTTCTCATCCAAGGGCTTGGTGAAGATATCTGCCAATTGCTCTTCAGTGTTGACGTGTATGATATCAATATCTTCCTTCACAACATGATCTCTGAGAAAGTGATGAAAATTTGAATGTGCTTCGTCTTCGAGTGCTGAACTAGGTTGTTGGCAATCTTGATGGCGCTTTCGTTGTCGCAGTAGAGTGGCACTTGCTTCAGATGAATGCCATAGTCTTTGAGTGTTTGCTTCATCCATAGAAGCTGAGCGCAGCAAGATCCAGCAGCAATGTATTCAGATTCAGCAGTGGAGAGAGATACACAGTTCTGCTTCTTTGAAGACCAACATACAAGTGATCGTCCCAGAAAATGACATGTGACTGATGTAGACTTGCGATCCACCTTGTCACCAGCATAATCAGCATCCGAGAATCCAACTAGATCAAACTCTGAGCCCTTTGGATACCATAATCCTAGTGTTGGGGTGTGAGCCAAATATCGAAGAATTCGCTTCACAGCTAAGTGATGCGATTCCTTTGGTGCCGCTTGGAATCGAGCACACATGCAAAAACTAAGCATAATATCTTGCCTAGATGCACATAGATACAATAAAGAACCAATCATGGAGCGGTATACCTTTTGATCAAACTCTTTACCATTGTCGTCGGGACCCAGATGATGTTTGGCGGGCATTGGCGTCGTGAAGCCTTTGCAGTCTTGCATCCCAAATTTCTTCAGGCAATCTTTGAGATACTTCTCTGGAGATATGAAGATGCCATTGCGTTGCTGACGTATTTGAAGACCAAGGAAGAACTTCGGCTCATCCATCATGGACATCTGATATTGCTCTTGCATCATATATCCAAACTCATCTATGTATTTCTGATTGGTGCAGCCGAAGATAATGTCATCCACATATATTTGGCACACAAACAGTTCACCATCATATGTCTTCGTGAAGAGAGTGGGGTCGAGGGAACCAGGTTTGAAGCCTTTGCTCTTGAGGAAGTATTTGAGTGTGTCATACCAAGCCCGAGGGGCTTGTTTGAGGCCATACAGTGCCTTGTTGAGCTTGTACACCATGTCAGGATGTTTTGGATCTTCAAAGACAGGCGGTTGTGCAACATACACTTCTTCTTCAATCTTGCCATTGAGAAAAGCGCTCTTCACATCCATTTGATACAGAAGAATGTTATGATGATTTGCATAGGCCAGTAGTATGCGTATGGCTTCAAGTCTAGCCACAGGAGAAAATGTTTCATCGAAGTCAATCCCTTCAACTTGAGTGTACCCTTGAGCAACGAGACGAGCTTTGTTTCTGATAACTTGACCATGCTCATCTTGCTTGTTGCGATATATCCATTTGGTGCCTATTATATTGTGCTTGCGAGGATCAGGACGCTTAACCAGTTCCCATACATTATTCAGCTCAAACTGTTGAACCTCTTCTTGCATAGCTTGAATCCATTCAGGTTCCAAGAAGGCTTCTTCAACTTTCTTGGGTTCAGATATTGAGACAAATGCGAAGTGCCCACAGAAATTTGCTAGCTGTGTTTCCCTTGAACGAGTGAGTGGACCTGGTGCATTGATGCTATCAATTATTCTCTCAATTTGTACTTCATTTGCGACATGAGGATGTACAGGACGAAGATTTTGCTCTTGCTGATCATTGTCATCGTTAGAAGGATTGTCTTCAGGCTGAGCATTGTCTTCAGGTTGATCAGGTGCGGAGATGATAAGTTCCTCTTCAGGCTGAGCTTCAGAAGGTATGATTTCTCCAGTTCCCATAAGTTTGATTGATTCACTGGATGGAACTTCATCTAGCACATTTGGCAGGTGCTCTCTTTGTGAGCCGTTAGTCTCATCGAACCGCACACCCACTGTTTGAACCACTTTATAATGAAAGAAGTTGAAGACTCTGTAGGAGTGCGAATCCTTTCCATATCCAAGCATAGAACCTTCATGTGCTTTTGGTGGAAATTTTGAAGTGTGTTGTGGATCCTTGATCCAGCACCTGGCACCAAATACTCTAAAGTAACTGACATTTGGCTTCTTGCCAGTAAGGAGCTCATAGGATGTCTTGTTGAGAAGCTTGTGAAGATAAACACGGTTGATGATACGGCATGCAGTATCAATGGCTTCAGGCCAGAACTTTCTTGGAGTCTTGTATTCATCAAGCATCGTCCAGGCCATCTCAATAAGTGTTCTGTTCTTGCGTTCCACGATGCCATTCTGTTGTGGTGTGTATGGAGCTGAGAATTCATGTGTAATGCCCAAAGTATCAAGATAAGTGTCTAGACCAGTGTTCTTGAATTCAGTGCCGTTATCACTTCTGATGTGCTTGATCTTGACGCCATAGTTGTTCATGGCTCGATTGGTGAAGCGTCTGAAGACATCCTGCACTTCAGTCTTGTAGAGGATTATATGCACCCAAGTATATCTTAATAATTATCAACAATGACAAAGCCATAGAGACAAGCAGTAGTAGTAAGAGTTGAGTAATGAGTGGGACCGAAAAGATCCATGTGAAGCAGTTCGAAGGGTTGAGTCATTGTCATGATTGTCTTCGAGGGATGATTGACCCTCGTCATCTTTCCTGCTTCACAGGCACCGCATAAGTGATCCTTCTTGAACTTGACGCCCTTGATGCCTATGACATGCTTCTTCCTTGCAAGGGTGTGGAGGTTCCTCATGCCAGCATGTCCTAGCCTCCGATGCTAGAGCCAGCATTCAGAAGTTTTTGCTAGAAGACATACGGCAAGTTGTGGTCCTGCTGAGAAATCTACCATGTACAAATCATCTTTCCGATACCCTTCAAACACTAGAGACTTGTCAGATTCCATTAGTACAAGGCAACAATATTTTCCAAACATCACAATCATGTTTAAATCGCAAAGCATTGAAACAGACATTAAGTTGAAACCAAGGGATTCAACAAGCATGACTTTATCCATGTGTTGATCCTTTGAGATTGCAACTCTACCTACACCCAATACCTTGCTTTTACCAGTGTCAGCAAATGCGATGTGACTTTTGTCAGATGGACGTAGTATTGAGTCCATAAGAAGGCTTCGCTTGCCAGTCATGTGATTGGTACACCCACTATCAATAATCCATTCTGAAGCAGCTGGTGTCATACCCTACAGTGCAGTTAGGGGGATAGGCTTCACGAAGAGAATTGTGAAGCAAAAACATTTGATGAACCAGTGGATTATGAAAGCTTAGATCGAGATTTGGACTGATAGGGCGAGTAGCAAGCGATTCAGGAACAAAGTACATAATAAGACCATTTGGGCATTTGATCTTGCGCCCTACAAGATGTTTAAGGTCCCCAGCAATAGCGTCAGATGATTTTGGTTTTCGGCTGGAGACCTTTCCCTGCAAAAGAGAGTTAAGCTTTCTTAGCCACCCACATCTTCAAGGGTGGCTTCGAAGCAATGAGTCTAAGTGCAGCATCTGAGAACTTTGGCTTTGGAGCCCTAGCAAAAAGTCTTGCAGGTGGACAATAGTACTCATAAGAATAAGCAGAATAGTTCTTGGTCTTATGAACATGGCGGTTTGATGAAACGCGCTCATATTCACAGGCCTGAGTATGGTTTCCCTGCAAAACATTTGCGTTAGTGCGACTCAGGTGAGTCCTCTGTCTGTATGAAGCCTTTGGACCGTATGAAGCCTGTGGTTTGGGGGTTTTCTTCTTCACCTGTGGTGTCATGATGACATTCACAGGAAGATTCTCCAAACACCTTTTCGGCACCCAGATCTTCTTCATAGGCGGTCCATTCCTGCAGTTAGTACCAACATACCTGGCAAACACTTCACCATTCTGATTCTTAAACAGTTTATAGTTTGCATCAAAGGATTCATCAATAACAATGCGATTAGCACAAGTGAAGCCAGATAGGGTGGATGGATCCGCTGAAGGTTCCTTTGCAGCAACCCATGTGGTTTTGGGGTACTGCTCAGGTTTCCAGTAAGAGCCATCAACACCCTCTTTCCTAGGGTTTTGGTTCAGGATCTGCCTTTTGAGGACATCACATAGTGTCTGATGCCCTTTGAGACTTTTGTACATCCCTGTTTCAAGCAATGTCTTCAACCTAGCATTCTCATCAGCAATAGCAGTGGTATCCTCAGCAGAGGGGTTAGTTACCACATCAATAGTTGAAGATATTGCGATAGTAGCAGCAGTAGAACACTCAGCAACAGAAGTAGCGTTGTCACGCTCAATGCATTTAAGACATGGTGGTTCAAATCCTTCCTGAGCGGAACTGATCTGTTCGGCGCGAAGTAACTTGTTTTCCTTTTGAAGATCTTCATGAGCCGCTCTCAATTTCTCAAGATCTTGCTTCCTTTGAAGATAATCATAGGAAAGCTTTTCATGAGTTGTTGAGAGCGTTTCATGGCGACTTTCAAGTTCCTCATACTTAACGTGAAGATTTTTTATGTCTTCAATTAAGGACTGAGATCGAGTCATTTCAGCATCTAACAGATCATCGCTTTTGTCTAACAGTTTTTGAATATGTTCCATAGCTTTCTGTTGTTCAGTTGCAATTTTAGCAAGTGTTTTGTAGCTGGGTTTGGAACCACAGTCAGAGTCATCTTCACTAGAAGTTTGATAGTGAGCAGTGCGTGTGTTTACCTTGGCACCGCGTGCCATGAAGCAGTAGGTAGGAGCGGAGTAGTCCTTGTCATTTGCATCGGTGTCAGTGATGAAGTCATTGTCTTCAGTGTTGAAGATGAACTTGGCACGTATGCTGTAGCCAGACTCGCAACGCCAGAATCGGACTCCTCCTCAGACTCCACCTCCGCCTCCTCAGAAACGGACTCCTCCTCTGAATCCATTTCCTTGCCAACAAACGCACGTGCCTTGCCAGATGAGCTCTTCTTGTGTGATGAAGACTTTGAGGAAGACTTGGAAGAAGACTTTGAGTATTTCTTCTTCTTCTTGTCGTCAGAGTCATATCCCTTGCTCTTCTTCTTCTTATTGTTCTCATTATCCCACTGCGGACACTCAGAGATGTAGTGGCCAGGTTTCTTGCACTTGTGGCATGTTCTCTTCTTGTCGTCATGAGCAGAAGCTTCATCATTTCTTGAGCTTGATCGTGAAGACTTTCTGAAGCCTTTCTTCTTGGTGAATTTTTGGAACTTCTTCACAAGCATAGCAAGCTCCTTTCCAATGTCTTCAGGATCATCAGAACTGCTGTCAGATTCTTCTTCAGATGAGGAGACAGCTTTTGCCTTCAAGGCACGAGTTCGCCCATAGTTGGGACCGTAGATGTCTCTTTTCTCAGAAAGCTAAAACTCATGTGTGTTGAGCCTCTCAAGTATGTCAGACGGATCGAGTGTCTTGAAATCAGGACGTTCTTGAATCATCAGGGCTAGGGTGTCAAACGAGCTGTCAAGTGATCTCAAGAGTGTCTTGATGACTTCATGCTTGGTGATCTCAGTGGAGCCGAGAGCTTGAAGCTCATTAGTGATGTCAGTGAGTCGATCAAACGTGAGCTGGATGTTCTCATTGTCATTTCTCTTGAAGCAGTTGAAGAGGTTGCGAAGGACACTGATTCTTTGATCTCTATGGGTTGAGACGCCTTCATTGACCTTGGAGAGCCAGTCCTAGACTAGCTTAGATGTTTCCAAAGCACTCACGCGGCCATACTGTCCTTTGGTCAGATGACCACAGATGATGTTCCTGGCAGTGGAGTCCAGTTGAACGAACTTCTTGACATCAGCAGCGGTGACACCTTCGCCAGCCTTGGGAACACCATTCTTGATGACATACCATAGGTCGACATCAATGGCTTCAAGATGCATGCGCATCTTATTCTTCAAGTAGGGATATTCAGTTCCATCGAAGACGGCGCAAGCAGCGGAGACTTTAATTATCCCTGCAGTCGACATAGCTAAAACTCCAGGTGGTTAAACCGAATCACACAGAACAAGGGAGTACCTTGCTCTGGTACCAATTGAAAGTGCTAGTGATCGACTAGAGGGGGGTGAATAGGCGATTTTTATGAAAGTCTTCAATACATGGAAGTTTCAAAGACAAACGATAGAAATAAACCTATTACCATGCAGCGGAAGGTAGACTACACTAGGCAAACCATAGTCAAGTATTCAATGAAGTGAAAGCATAATGACTAATAGCAGCTAGGCAGTAAGATCAGGTAGGAAGATATTGTGAAGCCAATCAGAACAAGTAGTTACTTAGTGAAGACAAAAGATAATGCAATCATACAATGACTTCACAAGGACCAACAGTAAGCAAAGGGAAGGGAAGGATGAAACCAGTGACTCGTTGAAGACAATGATTTGTTGGACCAGTTCCAGTTGCTGTGACATCTGTACGTCTGGTTGGGGAGGCTAAGATTCAACTCAGAAGACCTTGTCTTCACCTTATTCCCCTTGAGATAAGGACACCCAGTCCTCGCCCAATCACTCTGGTAAGTCTTCAAGGTATACTTCCAAACCTTCACAGACTTCGTTCACCGGCGATCCACAATGACTCTTGGATGCTCAGAATGCGATGCCTAACCGGCTGGAGGATTCATAGTCCTCAAGTGTAATAAGTCTTCAGATCACACAGTCAGGAAGACTTAAGTGATGCCTAACACTCTTTGGCTCTGGGTGTTTAGGGCTTTATCCTCGCAAGGAATTCTCTCTCAAAGGCTTCGAGGTGGGTTGCTCTCAAACGACAAAAGACGTACTCTAACTCTAAGCATCCAACCATTTATGGTTGTAGGGGGTGGGATATTTATAGCCACTAGGCAACCCGATCTGATTTGTCCAAAATGACCCTGGGTCACTAAGGAACTGACACGTGTTCCAACGGTCAGATTTCAAACACACACGGCAACTTTACTTGGGCTACAAGCAAAGCTGACTTATCCAACTCTGGACAAGATTTGCTCTCATAGTCTTCACTCGAGGACATAGGATTTTTGTTAAGCATCACTTCAGTCATTGTGACTGGTTCTCTTGGACCCCACTTAACAGTACGGTAGTTCCTATGACTCAACAAAGAAAAACACAGAACGACGAAACTGCTAAGTCTTCGCGCTCCATAGTCTTCACGTGATGTCTTCTCTTGTCATAGTCTTCAATGTAAATGTCTTCACATACCACCTCCGACTTCAATGTCTTCATACATTTTTAGGGGTCATCTCTGGTAGGAAAACCGAATCAATGAGGGACTTCTACCTGTGTTATCCTGCAATTCTCACAAACACATTAGTCCCTCAACTAGGTTTGTCGTCAATACTCCAAAACCAACTAGGGGTGGCACTAGATGCACTTACAGGAGTATATTCAATACTCGGATTATACTCTTGAATCATTTTGACCCAACAAGTCTGCCTGAGGTTGAGGTTGGGCTGAGTGAAGATGTACTTGAGGCTCTTATGATCAGTGAAGATGTCCACTTTCCTTCCCAATAGAGATGTCTCCATGTTAAGAGAGCATGGACAACTACTGCCAACTCAAGGTCATGAGTGGGGTAGTTCTTTTCGTTGGGCTTCAACTGGCGAGAGGTATAGGCCACAACTTTCTTCTCTTGCATTAACACAGCACCAAGACCTTGCAAGGAAGCATCACAGAAAACCTCAAATGCTTTGGATTCATCAGGAGGAGTCAGAACTGGAGCTGTGACTAACTTCTCTTTGAGGGTGTTTAAAGCGATGTCACATTCAGGCGTCCAGACATACTTCACATGCTTCTGGAGGAGGTTGGAAAGAGGCTTCACGATCTTAGAGAAATTATCAACGAATTTTCGACAATAGCTTGCGAGCCCAAGAAAGCTGCGGAGCTGCTTCACATTCTGAGGCGGTTCCCAATTCACAATTGCAGACACCTTCTCAGGATTAACAGCTATGCCCTTGGCGGAGATGATATGCCCAAGGTAGAGAACCTCATCGAGCCAAAACTCGCACTTTGAAAACTTTGCATAGAACTGATGTTCTTTGAGTTTGTCCAGTACCAATCTCAAGTGCTTGGCATGATCCTCCTTGTTCTTGGAAAAGACCAAAATGTCATCGAGATAGACCAAGACGAAGTCCTTTGTGTAAGGGTTGAAGATGAAGTTCATCATGCGAGAGAACGTTGGAGGAGCATTGACAAGGCCGAAAGACATGACAGTGTATTCATAGGAACCATAGCTTGTTCTGAATGCTGTCTTGGGGATGTTTGTTCACGAATGCGAATCTGATGATAGCCCATATGGAGGTCAAGCTTGGAGAATACTTGAGCACCTTTGAGTTGTTCGAAAAGCTCATTCATGTTGGGAAGTGGGTACTTGTTCTTTATGGTCTTCTTGTTCAATGGACGGTAGTCCACACAAAGTCGGTCTGTGCCATCCTTCTTCTTGACAAAAAGAGCACCTTTGAGAAGAACTTGGTTGGATCAGACCCATACGCTCTTGTATATCAAGTTGTTTCTTCATCTCCTTCAACTCTTCTGGTCCAAGCTTGTAAGGACGTTTGCAAAAAGGTTCCGTGCCAGGCTCAAGATCAATGACAAATTCAACTAGCCGGTGAGGAGGCATTCCTGGAAGCTCTTCTGGAAAGATGTCTTGATATTCACAAACGACTGGAATCTGAGAGATGGCATTCAACTCGCCCTTCTCATTGAGAGAAAACAGTCGAATGGTATCATCACGAGCGGCAAAGACGATCACATCCTCAGACGAGTGTGTCAATTGAATCTGCCTGGCAGCACAATCAAGTTGATCCTTGTGCTTAGAAAGCCAGTCCATTCCGAGAATACGATCAATATCCGAGTCACCAAGAACAATAGGAGAAGACAGAAACTTATAGTCGCCCATCTTGATAGACACATCCGGAACCATCATGCTAGAACTCAAATGCTTAGCCGGAGAAACAACTTGCAATACTTTAGGTAATGCCTTAGTGTCAAAGTTGTGCTCCGATGCAAATGGGAATGACATGAAAGAATGCGATGCACCAGAGTCGAAAAGAACTTTTGCAGCAATATCGTTAACAGGAAGGTTACCCATGATCACTTCTGAAGAGTCCTCTGCCTGAGCTGCGTTCATCATGTTGACCTTGGCATGCTTGGGATTATGCTTGACCACTGCATTGCTGGCAGATCTCACGGGAGGAGGAGGCGGAAGACGCCTCTGGTTGAAGCATTTGTTTGCATAGTGACCCTTCTGCTGACACTTGTTGCACGTGACCTCTGAGAGTGGCCGGTGATACGGAGCACTTGACCATGGAGCATGAGACGAAGCTTTGTTCTGAAAGCCTGGGTTGGGTGGGTGGGAAGATCCATTGCCACCTTTGCTCTTCTGCTGATAAGGCTGATGGAACGGAGGAGGAGGCAACCAGAACTTTTGCTACTTAGCTGCCACTTGAGTTGAAGAAGAAGAAGGAGTTGCATCCCTGACTCTCTTCTTAGATGCATCGCACTTGATCTGAGCAGCCTCTTGCTTTAATGCCATGTTGTAGAACTCATCGTACTTTTTCGGCTCAAAAGGCACAAGAGCTAGTTGCAGATCTTCTCTGAGGACACCTCTGAATTGATAAATCATGCTCTTCTAGTCAAGGACGTCTTTCTTGGCGAAGCGAGCAAGCCTCTAGAACAGGATGTTGTATTGGTAAACAGACAAGCTGCCTTGCTTCAGATTGCGGAACTCCTCACGCTTACTCTCAACAACACTCTGACGAATGTGGTGAGCTTTGAAGTCTTGGAGGAAATCATCCCAGGTAATCACACGACCTCCTCTGGAATCTTTGTATTGTTGATACCACTCCGCAGCTTGGTCTTTGAGTTGGAACGAAGCAAACTTGACAAAGTCCTTAGGCCTGACGTTGCTACACTCAAAATGTTTGCAAATATCCATGAGCCAATCATCAGCATCTGTGGCCTCGACACAGTTACTAAAAGACTTCAGCTGGTTTGTGAGGAACTGGTTGAGGGTAGCAAACTGAGTTTGATTGTTGACATGGCCTTAATTTCCTTGGTTGCACTCTTGCAAGAGTTGCATAATCATCTGCGTGTTGGCGTTGGTAGCGGCCATCACAGCTTGCCATGCCTCCAAAGGTGGAGGTGCTGGCAGAGGTTCCGGATTTTGACGTGTCGGAGGAGCCATCCTGAAGAGGGTAACATCTGTTAGCATCTTGACAGACATATATTCAAGCTGAATCAATGGATCAAAATTGCAACATATAGCCATATCATTCGAACAAAAATTAATGAATGAATTCCAAATTAAATGATCACACTTCCATAAATTGAGAAGCCACTTAGATAGAGGTAGATAAATAAAACAACAAGGTACAGACATGAACAAATAATTGGTAAGTATTACCCAATCACAAACCAAATATCTGCGGGAAGAAATACTAGAGCTACATGAATTCCTACCTATGAAACTCCTGAAATTTTTCGGTTATGCAATCAGGTGTTGGGGATACAGGGGAAGCATAATATCTCACCCAAAACTAGCAAATCCTACATCCAGCTGTATCCGTCCTTTAACACATAACCAAGAAACCTTCGGAAATCATTTACCTCAACCTTCGAAAAGCATCCGTTATACGAGTTATGGCAATACTCCCGAACTCCCGCCCAGTACTGGGTGGCGTCGAGGTTATCTCACCAACAACTGCATAAAAGAGATTTTCGATGTCGGCGAAACTCATGTATTCCAGAACTGCAACGATAAAATTGTGACGACAACACCTCGGAGCTCAACTCCCCGGGACACTGTCACAACCCCTAAATGTCAGGAGGCACCAAGAACAATGTTCTCGTCACAAAACCATCAGAAATATTCCAAGATACCCACATGATCCTAAAAAAATAGTGAAAATTTGAGAAGAGAAGAGTTAAAACTCTACGTCAGGACGCCTCAGCAAAGCGACGAAGGGACTGAGGAGTAAACAAAATCCTACTCTCCGATATATATAATCCTAAAAGACTCAAAACATTTTTCTAGACTCAACAACGCCAGCGATTCGATCAAGCGGGGGGCTCCTAAGTCGGGGAAGGCTCTGATACCAACTTGTAACACCCATGATACGTCTATATCTCCCACGTGTTGGAGCACGACTTAGAGGCATAACCGCATTGTAGGCATGTCGCAAGAGGGGTTATATTTACACATCCCATGTACTGAATAAGAAGGAGATACAGAGTTGGCTTACAACCGCCACTTCACACAATACATAATCATAGCATTACATCATCCAGAATACAATCAAGGTCCGACTACGGAACCAAAATAAAGACAACCCCAAATGCATAAGATCCACGATCGTCCCAACTAGGCTCCACTACTGATCATCTGGAAAGGAAATGTAGTAACATCCTGAGTCCTCGTCGAACTCCCACTTGAGTTCAGTCGCATCCCCTGGAATAGCATCATCGGCACCTGCATCTAGTTTTGGAAGTAAGTTGTGAGTCATGGGGACTCAGCAATCTCACACACTCGCGATCAAGACAATTTAAGCTTATGGGTAGGGAAAGGTAGTGAGGTGGAGCTGCAGCAAGCACTAGCATATATGGTGGCTAAAATACGCAAATGAGAGCGAGAAGAGAAGGCAAAGCACGGTCGAGAAGCTACAAAGATCAAGAAGTGATCCTAAAACTACTTACGTTCAAGCATAACACGAGACCGTGTTCTCTTCCCGGACTCTGCCGAAAAGAGACCATCATGCTACACACGCGGTTGATCCATTTTAATTAAGTTAAGTGTCAAATTCTCTACAACCGGATATTAACAAATTCCCATCTGCCCATAACCGCGAGCACGGCTTTCGAAAGTTCAAAACCCTGTAGGGGTGTCCCAACTTAGCCCATCACAAGCTCTCACGGTCAATCAAGGATACTCCTTCTCTCAGGACGGCCCGATCAGACTCAGAATCCCGGTTACAAGACATCTCGACAATGGTAAAACAAGACCAGCAAAGCCACCCGATGTGCCGACAAATCCCGATAGGAGTCGCACGTATCCTTCTCAGGGCAACACCGGATGAGACTAGCTACGAGTAAAACCAAACCTCAAGTTTCCCCAAGGTGGCCCCGCTGGCAGCTCGGTTCGGACCAACACTCAGAGGAGGATTGGCCCGGGGGGGTTAAAATAAAGATGACCCTTGAGTCCGCGGAACCCAAGGGAAAAAGGCTTAGGTGGCAAATGGTAAAACCAAGGTTGGGCCTTGCTGGAGGAGTTTTATTCAAGGCGAACTGTCAAGGGGTTCCCATTATAACCCAACCGCGTAAGGAACGCAAAATCAAGGAACATAACACCGGTATGACGGAAACTACGGCGGTAAGAGTGGAACAATACACCAGGCATAAGGCTGAGCCTTCCACCCTTTACCAAGTATATAGGTGCATTAAAGTAAACAAGATATAATAATGATATCCCAACAATCAACATGTTCCAACAAGGAACAAACTCCAATCTTCGCCTGCAACTAGCAATGCTATAAGAGGGGCTGAGCAAAGTTGTAACATAGCGAAACAACGGTTTGCTAGGACAAGGAGGGTTATAGGTTAGACATGGTGATATGGGAGGTATGAAATAGCAAGTGGTAGGTATCGCGGCATAGGCATAGCAATAGAGCGAGCAACTAACATGCAAAGATAGAAGTGATTTCGAGGGTTTGGTCATCTTGCCTGCAAAGTTCTCCAAGTTGACGTAAGGTTGATCCTCGTAAGCGTACTCAACAGGTTCCTCGATCACGTACTCATCTCCCGGCTCTACCCAAGGCAATAACACAAGCAAAGGAAAACCACAATCAACCACGGTGCAATGTGCAAGTAACATGATGCAAAACATGGCATGATATGCGGGATGTGATATGCAATGCATATGCGTGCTCCGGAAGGAAAAGATTGAACCAGGCCTCAACTTGGCAAACCAAGAGTGCCGCTGGAAAGATGAGTTGATTTCGGTCGAAATCGATATAAAGATCACCGGAAACGGATGCACGGTTTGCAAAATGGCAAGCAAAACAATAATGGCATGATTCTGCGATTAACAGCACGATGCCATCTAAAATGCAACAAGAAAATAAGCTACTGCACTCTAACATAGCAAAAAAGCACATGGCAGGGATCTAATCAAGATGCTTGACAAAAGATGAACGCTGAGCGGTGATCCAGGGGCGCCAGTCGCTGATGACGCCCCTCCTGATGCTTGGCGTCGTCCTCGTGAGCTTGCGACGCCCCTCCTGAGGCGCCAGTCGCTGATGAGATGCGGCATGCGGCTCCCGAGGCCGAGGCTTCAGGAGCCTCAGGGGGTCGCAGCAAGAGAGAGCCGAGCTGTTCGCCGCAGCCGGGCTCCCTTGAAGCCATCCCTCTTGGTTCTTCTTCGGCTCCGCCGCGCTCCGTCCGTCACGTCCAGTGCTTCGGTCGCCTTTGCGTGGACTTCGAGGAGCTCCGCAAGAGGAAGGGATACCCTAGCGGTGGCAGCATCTTTGGACCGTTGAAGCAACGGAAGTACATCGCCATCGACGAGTAAGTACCTGTCCTTGGTGATCTTCTATGTGCCGCCTTCCTTTCTTGACGATTGTCCCCTTAGATCCCCTTCTGCTAAGGCCACGAAATCTCCAGAGAAGCAGCTCCTCTCATCCCATCGCACTCGCCAAGCTTCAGTGCTTCAGGTTCAGACGCTGCCCACGGCGTGGGGACAGTCTCAGGAGCTGGTCCGTCATCAAGGCGCCCTGAGCTTACGCCTTCGCCGTCCTTTCTACGCGGCCTTGCTCGGAGCGTAGCGGGCGTGCCAAGGGCTCCTCCCTTGGTCACGGTTGGTAGATGGCTAGCCTCGATGCTGGAGCCTCCTTCAAGCAGTGGGCCTTGTTCGGTCCAGCCCCTCGCAAGGGTCAGCTCGTGCCTAGGGCCGCGCCAGCCCCAGCCCCAACCGGGAGATGGCGTGCCACTTGATCCTCCACCCGCAGCCCCCGAGGCGAAGGACGAGATGGGGCGAGCATTCGAGCTCTAGTGCGGGCGCAATATGGTCCGCCACGAGCTCTTCCAGGAAGCGATGGGCACGATGAACCGCCTTGGTGAAGAGCTTGCTGACATCGACTCCCGTCTTGAGGCCGAAGGTCTTCGGTTGGTGGAGGAGCGGCGCAAGCTGCGAGTGGCCATCAACCTTGGCCGTTATCATCGCGACCTCGAGAACGCTAAGGCTGAGGCGTCCTGCAAGATTGCCAATGAGGCCTGCTCGCGAGCTTTGGAGGAAGCTCACGAGGCCGATCGCCGCCGCGAGGCTGTGAAGGAGCGCGCGTGGGAGGTCCAGGCCTGGAGCATGTCCCTTGAGAAGCAAGTCGAGGCGCGCGGGGCTGCCCTTGCGTCGATGAGGGGGATGCCTTCGGAGGAAGAGGAGGTCTGGCGGCGCGAGGAGACGCTGGCCCTGGAGGCCATGGCGCGCAACCTCGAGCTCGAGCGGCTGGAGACGAGGGAGTGTCAAGTCGCTCAAGCTGAAGATGTCCTTGGGGCCCACGAGGCCGGAGTCGAAGAAGAGATCAATCGCCGGGTAGCCATGGTTCGCGCTGATCTGGAGGGCAGGTACGGCTTGAGGCTGGAGCTCGCCGGACAGGAGGGCGTGGGCAGGGCCGCCGCCCTCAGCCCCAGGTTGGATGAGGCCGAGAGGCGTGCTGAGGCCACAGCCGCCGCCCTGGTTACGGCACAGGCGGACTTGGCCTCCTCCCGCGCGGAGTTGCCTTCCTTCCGGAGACGAATTGACGACGCCGAGGCCATCGCTCGGCAAAACAGAGAGGAAGTGCTCCAACACCGAACGCTGGAGCGCGAGCAAGCTCGTATGCTTCAAGATCTTCGGAACAAGGCCAACACCTCCCTGGGCTATATCTGCGACGAGAACGCCCCGACCCCTCACTCGAGTGACTACGCCAGCCACCTGACCTTCTTCACCGAGGTGGTGACGCGTCTGGAGGCTCAATCTGCCAGAGCTCGGCAGCTTGTGGAAGAGAGGGGCCGTGGCCTGCTTCAGCGCGCCTTCTGCCGCGCCTTCAGCCACCTCCTGAACGCCTACCCCAACTTCAACTTTGATGCCGCCATTGCTCATGTGCCCATTGCCGTCCGGGGCGACTTGGCGCGTTGGGTAGAGGATCATGTCGACGCGTTGGTGAGGGCCTTCACCTTGGAGAACGATGGGGTGGTGGTCATCGCAGACGAAGGTGATGTGGTCAACGACGGCGATGGGGGTGTCGCCGACGGCGGCGACGATTCTGACGAAGGTGATGACGATGCGAGTGATGCATCCCTGGATGACACAGCGAGCGATATCTCTGGCTGATCCCATATTCTCCTGTTGTTCTATTCTGCACGCAAAACCCGTGTGTGGCCCTTGGAAAACTTATGAGAGCATTTTGAGAGGGGGAGCCCCTCGTGTAAGCAAATCACAGTTTTTACTTTCCTACTCAATGTGGGTATGTGTCCTTGTGAGCTCGTGAAGCTGGGGTTGAGTTTCCAGACGTGGATTACCTTAGTCAGCACCTGCTTAGGGCTGGGTCTTGAGGCAACGAGTTCCTGAGAATCCTGCGGAGCTTATCACCCTGTTTAAAGGGGGCCCGAAAGGGGTGAGCACCAGGCGTAGTGCTAGCGCGTGCTCTGCGCGGTCCGGCTTGCGAGGAGCTTCGTGAGGGAGAGGCGACGGATGTGAGTCCCAAACCAAACAAGACCCAGAAGGCGAAAAACGGCTCGAACGAGAAAAGGCACCCCCCGCGCGCAACGATAAAAATTCTGCTTCAACTTAAGTCCAGAATTAGAAAGCAAAGCCACAGAAAGAGAGATCCAAAGCAAAAGGCCGCATCCGGCACCTAGTCTCGTCTTCGGGTCTTCAAGTCTTCTCACCAGTGCGGAGCTAAGTGCTGTCCACTAGGCATGGGAGGGAGCCCAGGGCCTGCGGCTGGCGCTCCTGAGACTCCGGGGCGTGTATAGCTCCAACTCATTATTACGTGAGAGTGTCACGGGCGGCGAGCTTCATAGGCACCGGGCCTTCTTCACCGGTACTGGCCTTGCTTCGTATCATCAGACGAGGGCCCCGCCTTGCGCCACTCTTGACCTCCTTTGAGCCGGCCGGAGACCAGGACGGCACAAAGGAGGGAAAGAGGACGCCGGCGGTTCCCTCGGCGACCACGGGTCCTCTGCCGGTGGAAGGTTCGTTGAAGCCACCCCGGCAGAGGGCCTACCTCTGGGTGTCCCCTGGTTTCGCGTGCCTTGGGAGGGGCCTTGCTCCTGGCTCCCTCTCAGCGGCCCCCAGCGTGTCTCCCTTGTTGAGACGGGTGCCGCCGTGCCGGGGTCGTCGATCGGTGCTGCAACCTGATTCATCTGTAGCCCATGGTTAGCATAAGCCTGTTCCTGAGAGGTTAGCGGTACCCTGTAGTTGCAGTCGTCGGCGCAATCGCTGTGGTTCTCCGCTGGCTCTTGGAAGGCTTCGAATCCTAGTGCCCCTTCTCCCCAATCTTCTCCAACGAATGAGCTGATGTCGTCCTCTGGTGCGTACCCTTGGTCCATCATGCGGGGCACGTAGGCTTCCGGGGCCGTCACCCCGAACACCTCGTCGTGGTGCCCCACACTCCATGTTGCTCCGACCATGATGGCGTCCTGGGGATGATAATACGGCATCCGGCTGGGACCATGGGGGGTGACGCTTGCGCTCGTGCTTCTTGAGGGCGGCATGGGGGGATTGGAGCCCCCTACACCGCTAGCCGTGCTAATGTTGGCGAAGCCCCGGGCGTAGTCGACGGCGCGCAGATGTGGTGAGGCTCGCCGCACGACCTTGCATTGGCCTGGGGGAGTCGATAGCTGAAAGGTGGCGCTCCCGACACCGCTGCGTCCAGCAGCTCAGCAACACGCTCAAGCAGTGTGTCCCGGCCGCTCTCCATCAGCCTGCATCGCAGCAACTCCCTTGCCACTGTGAGTGCCGCCCGCATGTTTGCTTGCTCCCGCCGTGATTGCGGCGCCGTTGCCGCGGCGTGACTCGCTGCTCTCACCGTGGCTCGTGCTTGCCGCGGGGTGAGGGTGGATGATGCTTAGCTGCACTGTCCACGCCCGGTGGAGCTTGGCCCAGCGGCCGGATCTGGCTCTTGGGTCGCCAGACATCATAGCCGGTGAACATCGGAGAGCTGATTGGCGGAGAATGGATCCGGCGCACCCCTACCTGGCGCGCCAAATGTCAGGATGTGGGGTTCCGGCAAACCCTTAAGGTTCGAACACTGGGGTGCGCGCGAAGTCTTTCCCTCCAACCGGTCTACGCTCTAGCTCGCTAAGATCATGCGGACGAACTCGACGAACTCACAACACAGAAAGACACGGGATTTATACTGTTTCGGGCCATCGTTGTGGTGTAATACCCTACTCCAGTGTGGTAGTGGTGGATTGCCTCTTGGGCTTATGATGAACAATACAAGGGAAGAACGACCTCCTGAGGTTGAGACGTTCTTGAGCTCGGTGAGCTTGTGTGCGGGGGGTAGTCTCTCTCGAGCTAAGATTTGATCTGGTCCCTTACAATGGTGGTGGCTAGTCCTATTTATAGAGGCCCTGGTCCTCTTCCCAAATATTGAGCGGGAAGGGAGCCAACAATGGCGGGCTAATTTGAAAGGGGACTGCTAGTACAAGCTATCCTAACAAAAGTAGTCTTCGCCTGCACAAAGTTCTGGTGGTGACGCTGTTCTGGGCTCCACGATGACCTCCGTCTTGCAGTCCATGGTCTTGGTCTTGTTGCACCGAAATGGAAACCTTTGCCTGAGGCATAGGTACTCCGTGCCTGCGCTTGCCCCCTTTGCACCAAAGAGGAAACAAGGACGTTGTGCGTCTGGCGCCCGCCTGGTGTCGATCGTCACGGCTCGCATCACGAGAGCCTCGTGAGGTTCGCCTCGCCTTGATATCTCCGCTCCTCGTGAGCCTACCTTACTAGGCCACTCCAGAGGAGGTCTTACATCGTCCGCCTCGCGAGGGTCTTGGGCGCTTTGTTGGTGAAGATGGGCCGTAGGGCCCACTGGCTCAGCCACGCCGTGGGCCGCAGGCAGGCAAGTCTAGGGACCCCCATTCCCAGAACGCCGACAAAATCATCAACCAATGTAGTAGTAAATGATGATTTCCCGAAGATTTTTTTTCGAAAGTACTCAATAATGGGCTCGTTTTCCTCAACAAAATTGTGTTTGTGAATGTATTAATTGGAATGCATGCGTGAGGAACAAATGACCAGAACTTTTACACGCATTGGTAAGTTATTTCTTAATTCTTGCATGCAACATTTTAATGAAGCTTGAAATATGAACATGTCAATGGGAGGGAGTAAAAGCCACAAGCATGCATGCATGCATGGAACATGCAACACTCACACGTACACATGGACACGCACAACACTCACGCACCCATGTGGCACACAGTACCCAACGCAACACACACACTCACGCTCAAGTGCTCAACCTACTCCCTATGTCCGTGAAATACTGTATATATAGAGATTTACACATTGACCAGGGCATAATTAATGCCCAAAAGTAGCAGACTTATGTGTGCATGCGACCATCGAGACTAGCCACAGTGGAGAGTAACATACACTAGTAACATACACATATCCCTAGACTATGTTACTGCCTTCATAGTGGGTAGTAACATAAGTGTGGTAACATGCAAGTTTTCATTTATTAGGTTATAGACTCGTATTGCATTGGGACATGTGATGTTACAGTAACTAACTAAGTTAGTACTCAAACTACCTTTCTCCTCATTAACTCATTGCCACATAAGCAAATTTGATGAGTTGGACTCCATGTTACTGCTGAAGTTACTCCCACTATGAAGATTAAATGAAGGTTGTCGCATGCTGTAATTAAGGATAGACATGTAGCCTATAGCTAGAGCACAAGTTGGTGTATTAGTCAATCAATATCGATTAGATTAAAGGCTAAATGGATTGGAAGTGTAGATGAACGCTCTTTGTTTTTGAGCCGATGTACACTCTTTGTTGGAAGACCGAGGGAGTACACGTGCATGCACTCACATACACAACCATGGTGGTTCACGCGCAAGGGTTGGACTCCTGTCACACCTGCGTAAAGTTTTGTTTAACTGATTTCTTTGCTATGCCAATTGACAGGTGGGACCCAGAAACCATGTGACTATTTAACTAGTCAACAAAGTGCCACGTCGAGTATGTGGCCGGTCAGTAGGGTGCAATATGGTGCTCTACGATGAGCTAGTGATTGTATAATCACCGCAAAACTATATAGTGACCGTAAAGAGCGTATTGCTACACACATCGACCGCCAGTGTATTTTTCTCTTTTCAAATTAAGCCATATTAATCGGAAAGGACGCAGTATGGACTAGTACTAGTACTGCTTTGGTGTGTCTTGTCAACTCGGCGAACGAGGAGAAGCTTGCTTACTACGCCTCTCCCTCACCCCCGCGCATGGTGGCTCGTAGGACGAGGAGAGGGTTTTGACTACAGTGCCCTCTCCCTCTCACTCACCCTCGCCCTCGCGGTGGACGTGCAACAGTTCAATCAGTGTCAGATTGCCAGAAGCATATTGTATTGTAGTATCATCATTGTTGGACCTTCTGAAGAAGCGAAGAGCCAAGTGCAAGGTTCACATGAGTACGAACTGTTGAACCTCCCGAAGAGGCAAAGAGCCAAGTGTCAGCGTCCTGGGAACGGGGGTCCCTAGACTTGCATGCCTGGAGCCCACGGCGTGGCTCCGCCAGCAGCCCCGTACGACCCATCTTCACCAGCAAACACTCAAGACCCTCGCAAGGGGTCGAGCCTCGCGACACGGACGAGGCAACACCTCCTTGGGGGCGGCCTCACCAGGCTGGCTCGCATGGGGCGGAGAAATCAAGGCAAGGGGCAGCTCGCATGGTTCCTGTGACGCAAGCCATGATGACCGAGGCCAGGAGGGCGCCAGGCGGGCGCCAGCACACACAGTGTCCTCGTTTCCTCTTTGGTGCTAAAGAGGCAAGCGCAGACGAGGAGTCTCGAGGCATCAGGCAAATGTCTCCATATCAGTGCAACAAGACCAAGACCAGCAGGACGACAGGAAGCAGGTCGCCATGGAGCCCAGGACAACGTCACCACCAGAGCCTTTGGTAGGCAAAGACCACCTTTTATCAGGATAACTTGTACTAGTTGTCTCCCTTCAACTTTGGCCATTGTGGCATCCCTTCCCACCAGCAGTTGGGAAGAGGAACGGGGCCTCTATAAATAGGGCTAGCCACCATAGTAGGAGGCAATTGGAAACTGATCCGAGGCCATTCAGATCATCCTCATCCACACAAACTCACCAAGCACAAGAGCACCTCTCCTTAGGAGGTTGTTCTTCCCTTGTAACTGTTCATCCTCAGCCCAAGAGGCAATCCACCACACCACAGTGGAGTAGGGTATTACACCACATCGGTGGCCCGAACCAGTATAAATCTTGTGTCCCTTTGTTCTGCGGGTTCGATGCGCCGAGCCTTGAGATCGCGGTGAGGGAGAGTCCGAGTGGGAGGAGAGATCTTCGTGCGCACCTCAGTGTTCGAACCTCAAGGGTTTTGCCGGAACCCAAAATCCAACATTTGGCGCGCCAGGTAGGGGTGCGCTGAAGCATTCCTTCCGTTGATCCATGTTCCACCGCTCCACCACATCCATGTCAGACACGCGTCAAGCCCGCGACGAGCACTGGGCCGCCCTCTCCGCCCGTGTCGCTCAGACAGTGTAACACCCATGATGCGGCTATATCTCCCACGTGTCGGAGCACGACTTAGAGGCATAACCGCATCGTAGGCATGTCGCAAGAGGGGTAATCTTTACACATCCCATGTACTGAATAAGAAGGAGATACAGAGTTGGCTTACAATCGCCACTTCACACAATACATAAATATAGCATTACATCATCTAGAATACAATCAAGGTCCAACTACGGAACCAAAATAAAGACAACCCCAAACGCATAAGATCCCCGATCGCCCTAACTGGGCTCCACTACTGATCGTCTGGAAAGGAAACGTAGTAACGTCCTGAGTCCTCGTCAAACTCCCACTTGAGTTCAGTTGCATCCCATGGAATGGCATCATTGGCACCTGCATCTGGTTTTGGAAGTAATCTGTGAGTCATGGGGACTCAGCAATATAACACCCTCGCGATCAAGACTATTTAAGCTTATGGGTAGGGAAAGGTGGTGAGGTGGAGCTGCAGCAAGCACTACCATATATGGTGGCTAACATACGCAAATGAGAGCGAGAAGAGAAGGCAAAGCACGGTCGGGAAGCTACAAAGATCAAGAAGTGATCCTAAAACTACTTACGTTCAAGCATAAAACGAGACCATGTTCTCTTCCCGAACTCCGCCGAAAAGAGACCATCATGGCTACACACGCGGTTGACTCGTAATCCTGGTTACAAGACATCTCGACAATGGTAAAACAAGACCAGCAAAGCCACCCAATGTGCCGACAAATCCCGATAGGAGTCGCACGTATCTCGTTCTCAGGGCAACACCGAATGAGACTAGCTACGAGTAAAACCAAACCTCAAGTTTCCCCGAGGTGGCCCTGCAGGCAGCTCGGTTCGGACCAACACTCAGAGGAGCACTGGCCCGGGGGGGGTTAAAATAAAGATGACCCTTGAGTCCGCGGAACCCAAGGGAAAAAGGATTAGGTGGCAAATGGTAAAACCAAGGTTGAGCCTTGCTGGAGGAGTTTTATTCAAGGTGAACTGTCAAGGGGTTCCCATTATAACCCAACCGCGTAAGGAACACAAAATCAAGGAGCATAACACCGGTATGACGGAAACTAGGGCGGTAAGAGTGGAACAAAACACCAGGCATAATGTCGAGCCTTCCACCCTTTACCAAGTATAAAGGTGCATTAAAGTAAACAAGATATAATAATGATATCCCAACAATAAACATGTTCCAACAAGGAACAAACTCCAATCTTTACTTGCAACTAGCAACGCTATAAGAGGGGCTGAGCAAAGCGGTAACATAGCCAAACAACGGTTTGCTAGGACAAGGAGGGTTAGAGGTTAGACATGGAGATATGGGAGGCATGAAATAGCAAGTGGTAGGTATCGCGGCATAGGCATAGCAATAGAGCGAGCAACTAGCAAGCAAAGATAGAAGTGATTTCAAGGGTCTGGTCATCTTGCCTGCAAAGTTCTTTGAGTTGACGTAAGCTTGATCCTCGTAAGCATACTCAACGGGTTCCTCGATCACATACTCGTCTCCCGGCTCTACCCAAGGCAAGAACACAAGCAAAGGAAAACCACAATCAACCACGGTGCAAAACGCAAGTAACATGATGCAAAACATGGCATGATATGCGGGATGTGATATGCAATGCATATGCGTGCTCCGGAAGGAAAAGATTGAACCAGGCCTCAACTTGGCAAACCAAGAGTGCCGCTGGAAAGATGAGTTGATTTCGGTCGAAATCAATATAAAGATGACCGGAAACGGATGCACGGTTTGCAAATGGCAAGCAAAACAATAATGGCACGATTCTGCGATTAACAGCACGATGCCATCTAAAATGCAACAAGAAAATAAGCTACTGCACTCTAACATAGCAACAAAGCACATGGCAGGGATCTACTCAAGATGATTGACAAAAGATGAACACTGAGCTATGGCTAAATCACACAAGAGCATGTTCAAACAAGCATGGCAAAAGTGTAAAAGATATCAGCTTCACAGACTTTGTGAAAGTAACAATATGTCAGGATTTAACATCAGGAAGCAATGTTTGGAGCAAGATATCAACATGCTACAGGAACAGGACATAGCAAAGCAAGGCATGGCATGAATCTACTCAAAGCATATAACAAAAGTCCCTTACTGACCATAAGCCAAAAGGGCACAGAAAATATGATGGCACCCATGTAAACATAGCAAGTTTCGTTAACAGATTCAGACTTAGCAGAAAACTGGACATGGCATAAAACAGAGTTACGTAGGCATGTTTGCGAGCTCGATGCACTCACCACAAGGCATCGCATGACAAATTAAGCATACACCCAGCAAGAAGACATGTTCAAGAAGCTAACCATGGCAAGAACAACCTCATAGCATGCATGGACCAATTACAACAACCTCGGCAAAATTGATTAACACGTAAACAATCTGCCAGGAACATTTTATAGCAAAAGTAGAGCAAGATTGAGTCATACTAGGGTACTCCACAAATGCAAACAAAGACATGGATTCATAGAGCACAACCATATTCCCAAATCATCCTTACTGAACATTCTCAACAGAGACATGGATCGCTCTGTATCAACATGAATACATGGCATAAAAATAACATCAGGGGAATAACTTAGTAGAATTCTAAGTCCCTGAAATCAGCAACATCACGAGAGCTACTTTGCCTTCTTGTGCTAGTCACCACATTGATCACAAAAATACATGGCATACACCCCTGTAAAGATGGCATGGCATAGCCCAAAACACATGTAGAGCTCAAGTCCAAAGGAGACACACAATAATCATGGCAAAAATGTCAAATGCTCAATATCTGCTAAGAATCAGGAACTAACATTTTATAGCACTCTTTCAACAGCATTTTAGGCATCAAGATGGACTCAAACAAGCATGGTGCAATGGAATTAAATGAAGAGGACATCCTAACGAACAACTTGATATATCACATGCGCAAAACGGAGCTATGGTGACAGAGATATGATGCGATGAACATGGCTAAAAAAATATGCAGAAAAAGGACTTAGGAAAAATCGGGTCAACCCTAGGTTTGCCCGATCCAGATCTGGGCGGCACGGAACCCGAGTTTCACCGGAGGCTTCGCCGGAGTTGGGGAAGGAGGGGGCCGGAGTTGAGCTCGCCGGCGTGCTTCGACGGAGACGAGGTGCCGGAGAGGGGCGCCGGAGAGCAGCGGGCGCCGCGGCGGAGGAGGAGGCCAGCGGTTGGC
>NC_041384.1:380287722-380293452 GCF_002162155.2 Triticum dicoccoides
CCCGGGTGGCGGCGGCGATGTGGGCGCGGGTGCGCCACGTGGCGGTGCGGGGTTGGCTGCGGGCGGCGGCGCGGACACGTCCGGCCGTTTCGGACGCGTCCGGTGGCGGCGGGGGAGATTTTTTTAGGGTTTGTCCGCGAATTTGGAGGAGGGGGCACCTATTTATACATAGAAGGAGCTAGGAGAATCCAAATGGAGTGCGGTTTTCGGCGACATGATCGTGATCGAACGGCCGAGAGGATGGAGGGGGTTTGGATGGGTTTTGGGCCACTTCAGAGGGGTGTTGGGCTGCAACACACACGAGGCCTTTACGGTTCCTCGGTTAACCGTTGGAGTATCAAACGGATTCCAAATGGCACGAAGCTTGACACGCGGTCTACCGGTAGTATACCAAGGCCGCTTGGCAAATCTCGGTCCAGTCCGAGAACGTTTAACACCCGCACACGAAAAGAGGCAAAAGGGGACTCCGGAGGACATAGGAGTGCCGGAATGCAAAACGGACAACGGGGAAAATGCTCGGATGCATGAGACGAACACGTATGCGAATGCGATGCACACGATGACATGATATGACATGCATCACATGGACAAAAAGCAAAATGAAGACAAAACCAAACCACGAGGGAATATCACAACTTAGAGCCGAAATTGGCAAGAGTTGGAATACAAATATGGCAAGTTACATACGGGCGTTACACAGCCCCTGTCGGCGGGCCTCCACATCGTTCTCCATCTCTTGCTGGCAACGCAGCTACCGGCCTGGCAGCAAACGAGCAGCAAGCATCATCACTGCACCCCTCCGTGCGGTGGGATGGTCGCACCGCCACCCCGTCGCTGACTCCGGCCGCCTCATCGTCTCACGCTCGTCGCGCGCCCACGGACGCTCAGGCCGCGCTGCTCATGGCACGCGAGCTTCCGTGCTAGCACCCGACCGACGACCTTTACGAGGACTGGTTAGACCACATCGCTGAGCTCGTCAGCACCGCTGGGGGCTCTCCTGCACCATCCCTCTCGCTGCCTTGCCCACACCTCCAGCCGTGGGCGACGTAGCTCACGGAGCACCTCCGCCGCCTCCGCATCAAGACGATGCCCTTGCGCCAAGACGCGCAGCTCACAGAGCGCCACCGACCCTCCGCATCAATACGGTGTCCTCGCCCCAAGACGCACGGTCCCGTGGTGTGATCCCCCACGCCGTGTGCCCGCGCATGAAGAAGGAAGCTGCCAAGAGGTTCCCCGGCCGCAAGAAAATGCTCCAGCGCTCCCGGCGCCACCACGACAAGACCGTGTGCCGCCTGCGGCGGCAGTGCACGGACATCAAGGGCAGGCTCCGCCCCTGCAGAGGGCCCCGGTGGCCATCGCAGGCTGCCGCGCCTTCGCTCCCGAGCTGCGCACCGTCGTTTGGTCAGGCAAGTTCAAGCCGGATCTGCCTCCGCACTACGACGGCACCCCCGACCCCCGCGGAGTTCCTGCAACTCTATGAGCTGAGCATCGAGGCGTCCAATGGCGACGAAAAGGTCATGGTGAACTGGTTTCCCATGGCTCTCAAGGATGGCGCCCGCTCATGGCTCCTGAACCTGCCCGCGAGATCAATATCCTCCTGGGGTGAGATGCACAACTGCTTCATCGGCAACTTCCAGGGCACTCGCAGCTGCCCTCCGGCCGCGGGTGACCTGCGCTGCATCAAGCAACAGCCGAGAGAGACCCTGCAAAAGTACATCCAGCACTTCAACAACGTTCGTCTCAAGAACCCCAAGGTGACGGACGAGGCCATCATCTAAGCATTTTCCGATGGCGTCCGTGACATCAAGATGAAGGAGGAGCTCGCCATCCACGAGGAGCTATGCACCACTCTGGAGATGTTCAACATGGCAACCAAGTGTGCTAGAGCTGAGGAGGGGTGTCTCTCCCTCCTCGAGATCCCTGCTGCCGACCTAGAGGAGAAGAAAGCCAAGGCCAAGTACGTGAAGCGCAAGGGAGTAGTTGTACTCGTGGCAGAGCTAGACACGAAGCGCGGCTGGGACCACCCCGAGTTGTCCAAGGGCAGCAGTCCGTTCTGCGCCTTCCACAACGTACACAACCACAACACCAATGACTGTCAAGAGCTCAGGGACATTCGAGATGGAAACTTCGGTCGACGCCCCGAGCGCAACGACCAGGGCTACGGCCGAGGAGGAGGACGAGGTGGAGGACACTGGGACGACCGCGGCCCCCACCAGGAGTGGAGCAACCGGACTCGTGAGGACCATTGGCAGGAGCAGCCTCGTGAGGGCGCCTGGTGCGACCAGCCTCGCGAGGATCATCCTCAGGGCAATCCTGGCCTCCCTCCGCTGCCGCCACCACCAAGAAGGAACGACAACCACCATCAGGACGAGGGGGCTGGGGGCTTCCAAGAACCGCGTGCTATCGCCTGCATCTTGGGTGGAGCTCAGGCCCCAGCATCTCAGCGCATCTTCAAGTAGTTCTCTCGCGAGGTGAATGCAGCCCTCCCCAGGCTCAAGGCCACGCGTCCGCTCAGGTGGTCCAAGTACGCCATCACCTTCAGCTTGGCGGACCCTCATCAACGGTGGCGCGGGGCTCAGTGTCCTGTCCGTCGAGATGTTCGACAGCCTTCAAGTACCCTACGATCAACTTCAGCCCACCAAGCCCTTCTCAGGAGTGACTGACGGCTCCACCACCCGGATAGGGCAGGTCCGCCTCCCTGTCACCTTCGGACAGCGCAACAACTACCGCATCGAGCTCATCGACTTTGACGTTGCTCACATCCGTCTACCGTAGAATGCCATCCTCGGGTATCTAGCGCTAGCCAAGTTCATGGCAGTGACCCACCACGGCTACAACGTTCTCAAGATGTTAGGAAGCGGCGGGATCATCACAGTCCCCTACAAAGAAAAAGATGCGGTGTGCTCCCTCGAGCGCGCCTTCCAGGCCGCAGCAATCAAAGACCCTGAGAGCAAGAGCGCGTACCCTCCCGAGGCCACCCCCAATAAGAAGAAGCAACTACTCCGCACAGGGCCTCAAGGGAGCGGCGCCTCTAGCGGTGCCACATCAGGTTCGGCGCCCGCACCTGGGGCGCCTCCCTCCCTCGCATAGGAAGGTGCGCTCGGCGCCCTCCTCGGGCAGGGCTCGAGGGTTCTCTTCTAGAGGGCCTCAGACCTAGCCGACATCAGACGGAGGCGCTCGGGCACCACGTGGAGGCGTGCTTCGCGGCACGTTTCCCTCAGGAGGGCACTGGGCGAGGAGCGCCCGGCGCTCATGAGTTCATTGTCAAGGCCACCCAGGATCTTCAGGAAGCGAGGGCAATACGCAGTGACCGCCGCCCACCTGGTGCAGCTCCCCATCCAGGCGAGGGTGGCGAGCTACGTGTCTGCATCGACATCCTAAGGCTCAACAGGGCCGCATCTCAGGAGCGCTTCTGGCTTTCGCGCATGGGACGTTGCGAGGGTCCACCTCACAGCTATGTTAGCATGTCGTTTGGCCTGCCGAGCGTGGCAGCCGCCTTCCAGCGCAACCTACCAAGCATCCTAGCAACCTAGGAGGCCGGGCATCACGTGGTCCTGGCGGAGATGGAGAGGGTCCTCCGGGAGCCACCTGAGCCCCCAGAGCTTCCCGAAGCTCAGGGTATTGGCGGCTCATGAGGAGCGACCCCTTCGCCATGCATCTTCAGCTACCCCAACGCTCCTTCGACAACAAAACCAGGTGACATTTTCGAAGTTCATTCAGCTGGAAGCGCCCCTCGGGCTGCATTATTCCTAGGTCGCATGGGCCTGTCCCTGTGGCGTGTATCCTCTTACATCTTTAGCTTACCTCACTGGGGGCGCCCCTCGGGCTGCATCATCCCCAGGCCGCTCAGGTCCGTCCCAGTGGCATGTATCGCTCTCGCATCTATCTAAGCTAGCTGGTCCCCATGCATGATTTATTTATAGTCATCTCCTACTTGATTGCCACCCACCACATGATCTACTCATGCTGGCACGGCGCTTGTGCTCGGGTCCGTCCCTGCAATGCTGACAAATCTGAGCGGTCGAGCTCTGGCTCGCGGCACGCCTGTGCACGTCACCTCACCAGGCCCTCAGTGCCTTCATCTTCTCGTGGAATGATCAGTGGCAGACCGGCAATCGTAGTGCCAATTTGTGTCCCTCCTCGCGCTAACCTGCAGGAACCTCCTGAGGACAACAGGAGGCGGTACCGCGGGCTCCCTCTTCTTCCATGCAATTCGCTTGCGCGCTAAAACGGGGTCTCCTGAGCATCACGGCTCAGGGCTCTTACTAGCTCTCCAGCCCTCATCCCCTGTCCTTAACCACGGCACCGCAACTGGCATACCAGCGGCGGCTGAGCTCGCTCGAGGGCTGGGACCTGAGGACGTAGAGCACATAGAAGAGCGTGGAGAAGAGGGGGAGGCTCGCACGGGCCTAACCTGGCTACGTTATGGCCGTCGACGTGCAAGCCTGGCACTGCACAAGGAATCAACTCTGACTGGCAAGATAAGTTTCGCACCCGGGTCGACCAAGCGCTACGGCATAGGATTCTCACTTGTTGTAGCCCTGCTGTGGCAATGTCACCTCCCCTTCCCACCTTAAGGTAGCTACTTGCACGCTAAAGGGGACCACTTGAGCATCGTGCCTCAGGAGCTCTTACTGGACCTCGGGCCACTCACCTCCTGGCCTTGACAACGGCATCGTGACCTGGCATACAGCGACGACTGCAGCCTGCCTGGGGACCGGGACATGTCGGTGTAGAGCACCAAGCTGCCGCGGGGTTGGAAAGGGGAGACCGAGCCGAAACAGGACATGCGTTCGCAAATTTTCATAATGAGGATAATATCAACAAAAGACATTACATACCCTTTACATGCCCCCACGGGGTCCATCTTGATTCCTTGCAGGGAACAAAAGAAGGAAGTTTCTAGGGGCCCTATCTACACGCGCTAGCGCGGCCGACGCCATCATCAACAATGGACCACGGAAGGTCGGTGCCAACCCCATCTAGATCAACGACGGTGGCGGTCGGACGCTGCAGCCTTGCTCCGAGCTCGGCGAGAGCTCGGGGGCACGTAGCTGTTGTCGTTCGTCTCTGGGGTCTCGAAGGGCTCAGGAGAGTCGCTGGACTCCCAAGCGCCGCCGCTACTGCTGGAGGAGCTCCTGGCGAGGCTAGGGGCAGGCTCGGCGTTGGCCGCTGCGCCATCCTGAGGACCCCCTCCTGGACAGCACTCCATGTGGCGGCCTTCTTCGTCGAAGTCTTTGAAGAGCATCGTGGAGGCGTCGTCGTACTCAAAATGGATGGCGACTGCGCCTTCCGCACGACAGACTCGAGCAACCTCGCCCCAGCCACGGGTCATGAAGATCTTGCCAGGGAGACGGCTTCAACCTCCGCTCCGGTCGCCGGGGTGTCCTAGTCGGTGTGCTGCAGCCAAAGCTCGAGGGGGCCCCTCGGTAGCATCTTGGTAGAGAAGAACTGCGGAAAGCGAATCCAAGTTCGCGGAGGCATCACCGCCCACAACATGAGTTCGCGCGAGGAGTCTGTGGCGTGGGCTCCTGAGGCGATGGCGTGCGTCACCACGGCGCGGCGACCACGGCCATGGCGTGGGCGGCGCTGCTCGCCGCCTATTCCTTCGGAGCCCTCGGCTTGGGCGTGCAGAGGCAGCGGATACTCGGGAGGTGGCCGCTCGCACCAAGGCCTCGACACCTCCGGCCTCACGACTACGTCGCGGCGGTGGGCCAGCCTCTTCTTCGG
>NC_041384.1:380293575-380319649 GCF_002162155.2 Triticum dicoccoides
AACCTTTGTATCGGCGCCATGGGTGTCACTGCTAGCGATGAAGTAAGGGAGAAGAATCGAGCGGAGCATGAAGGGATGAGCGACGGGGGGCCCAGCCCCTCCTCATTTATAGCGGGAGAAGGCCAACCGACGAACCCCACAATCACAGGTAATGATGATTTTTCTCTGCATGCAGCAGGGACTCGTCAAGTCGGGCAGTTGTCGAGGCAGCGTGGGGAAGCGGTGCCGCCCATGTCCCATCAATCGCCCTGCATCAACCGAGGCTGTGGGCTGTTGGGGCCCGCAGTGCTCCGCACTTGCCCCTTGGCTTCACCTCGAAGCCAAGTCTGAGCGCGCCTTGGGCCCAGGGACTACTGTCGACGTCCTGGGAACTGGGGTCCCCAGACTTGCCTGCCTGCAGCCCACGGTGTGGCTTCGCGAACGGCCCCGTATGGCCCATCTTCACCAGCAAACACTCAAGACACTCCCGAGGGGCTGAGCCTCGCGAGACGGACGACGCAAGACCTCCTCGGGGGCGGCCTCACCAGGCTGGCTCACGAGGGGCGGAGAGATCAAGGCAAGGGGCACCTATCGAGGTTCCTGTGACGCAAACCATGACGACCGGGGCCAGGCGGGTGCCAGCGCACACAGTGTCCTTGTTTCCTCATTTGTGCTAAAGAGGCAAGTGCACGCGAGGAGTCCTGAGGCATCAGGCAAAGGTTTCCATATCAGTGCAATGAGACCAAGACTAGCAGGACGACAGGACGGAGGTCCCCATGGAGCCCAGGACAGCGTCACCACCAGAGCCTTTGGCAGGCGAAGACCACCTTTTGTCAGGATAACTTGTACTAGTTGTCTCCCTTCAAATTTGGCCGTTGTGGCATCCCTTCCCACCAGCGTTTGGGAAGAGGACCAGGGCCTTTATAAATAGGGCTCGCCACCATAGTAGGAGGCAATTGGAAACTGATCCGAGGCCATTCAGATCATCCTCATCCACACAAACTCACCAAGCACAAGATCACCTCTCCTCAGGAGGCCGTTCTTCCCTTGTAACTATTCATCCTCTGCCCAAGAGGCAATGCACCACACCACAGTGGAGTAGGGTATTACACCACATCGGTGGCCCGAACCAGTATAAATCGTGTGTCCCTTTGTTCTGCGGATTCGATGCGCTGAGCCTTGAGATCGCGGTGAGGGAGAGTCCCAGGGGGAGGAGAGATCTTCGTGCGCACCCCAGTGTTCGAACCTCAAGGGTTTTGCCGGAACCCAAAATCCGGTACCAAGTGCAAGGTTTTATAGGAGTTGTCGTCCTAGTAGGAGTATACTACAACTATAGCAAATGATGCTACTGTATGATGTCGCCACATCACCTGTATCCAAAGTTGTGCCACCTTTTTTTTCTCAAAGAACGTGTTAGAGCCCGTGCAACAACCACACAAGTTGCACGTCCACATAACACATTTACTAGTAATAAATTCTGAAGGACAAATGTTAGTATGCCATACAAGTTTATCTCCACTTCATGTGATAAATTTGTGCATGACTAGTCTACATATATTCGCAGCGCTACCGTTCATAATTTACCACACTCCACTTACACATTATAGATGGGCTACATGTCCTCCTCCAAGTTCCAGTCCCAGGTGTTCTTCATGGATGACACGATCCATAGCAGTGGGCAACATGAATCATTGTCGCAGCTTTCTAGTCCGGTTCCACACGATGGAGACTCATCCAAGCTAAAGCGGCATAAATCAGGGATAGCGTGTCCCAGCATGTCGTTCATCCAGCGGTGCGCACTGAAGACACAACCATGCTTCATGAATGGTAGGCCTTAGGTGTCGTGCATGGAAGGTGGCATCCGCTTCACAATGAGGTAGTTGTCCCCAATGAAAAGTGAGTACTCTCCAAGAGTGTTCCTCGGCACCCACATAACATCACATGGGTCGAACTCGGCACCGTTCATCTGGTACACGTAGCATCTCAGATCTGGACACATGGTGACATACATAGTCAAAGTCCATGCATAATAATGTTGTGCTCAAATATGGCGGTCAGTAATATTGTGCAGCAAATAGTACTACCCCGGTATAGGGGAAGTAAAATAACCGGCCTATTATATATAGCCACTCTTGGCTACATGGATGAGATAGTAAGACATGGAAAAACAAAAATGGCGGGAGCTAGTGGGTTCAAGTCTTCAAGGGCCTAGCTAGCTATATGCGTCCTCCAAGGTAAACAGTACTCCTACTAGTACTAGTAAGTAGTACAACAATGAAAGAGAAGGCGAGAGAGTTAAAAAAATATAACACTAAATTGTACTACTAGTACAGTAAACATGTCCCAGTCAAGAAAAGAAAATAACTAGCAAGTACTACTACTCTAACACACCGTAATGAGAAAATGGAATACTTGGGTAGATGGTGACGGTCCGATCGTGGTAGATTGTATGACCATGTTGCACATCAGCGGTACCATGGGTAACGACTGCTAAGATAGTTGATCCCAATATGCCAAAGTCAGCTACAAGGTTCCAGGTTAGACCGAATCGCAGATGCAAATGCACATCTAGGATCGGTATTCTTATTTTGAACGGGCGATGACTGGTCCCTGCAAAATAATGGAGTACCGTTAGGGATGCAAATGATGGTTTGTGCATTCTGTTTGTAATCTCCCATACCGTAGGATGGCAGCCAGATGAAACAAGTCCCCTGACTTGTCACCCCGAAGATGCGGCCTTGATGGCACACGACATCTTCAAATGTTTAGGGATACAAATCAGCCGCGGCCAACATGCGCCAGCCTCTGCCGTTACTGCCTCTTGCATTGATGGTAATCCTTATGTCGAATACCGCGATGAGATAGTAATCGTCGTAGCCGCGTCGCTTTGTCGGCGGGTCCGCAATTTCTATCTTCTTCAATGTCATGTAGGCATCATCATACGTATTCAAGCCCAGCCAGTCTAGAAGGTCGATCCCAATGGTGGAGAAGGGGAATACGGGAACGGCCGCACTGCTGTGGATGTTGTGCAAAATGATGGTGGTATCCAGTCGGAGGTATGCAAGCCAATCTTCATTGGCACCGACCCAGACCTATATATAAGACGGTGGGCAGCAAAGAAATTATGGGATGGAAATGGAATAACTAAGTACTACATGATCAAACTCCATGACTGACCTTCTCATCATACAAAATCCAACTACCTCTCAACATCGGCAACTCTAACTCTAGAGGAGTCAACGTGCGACCATGGCCAAGGAGCGGTGAACTGTTCGAAGGATTGTCCCATAGAATAACCTTCTCCTCAAGGAAGCATGGAAGACCAACAAGCATGGCCTTTTCCCAAGCCTGTTTAAGCACCGTCTTAAAAAAGTTGGTGCAGGAAGCATCGAGTCTTGCAGTGGTGAGGACGTCGGAGCGGCGTGCGATTTCTCCCAGAGGATCGTCGTCCAAGGTCTCCCAGCCCCGACGAGGAGGAGAACCGCCTGGCGAATCCATGGGAGTAGCAACGAATTGCCTTCTCTTCGGGGGGAGGGGAACTGACGAGGAGGAGATAAGAGCGTAGTAACTGCAGGGCCTCGTCCCTTCCAACATAGCTCCTCGATCGTTCCTTAGCGAAGGGGTGAGGCTATTATTTACTACATACTCGTACTGTAGAAGTACTAGTACTGCTTTCTCAACTAGTAGTGTGATGTATTGTACTTCTAGTATAGTGCACCAGTTTTGAACTCTTAAATCTCAGGGCCAAGGAGCTACAGTTGGAAGTGGAGGGTACTACTGTTCTCTAGTAGAATCATTGTTGTACTATCAATGCAGGGAAAGTACACCTGCGTAGTGGGTAATCTCGGTGCTCGATTCAAGCGCGTAGCTGGCCTACTCGGCCGCTCCTCTCACACACACACACACAAGCAACATGTTTATTAGCGATGGTTACTGCGGGGGCAGAACATTTGAGTTATTTGATACAGCGAGACTAGGCTTTTCGCTTCCATTTGTGGAGGTGTAATGGATCTTGTCAAACTTTGTTAGTAGTTTGCTACCTCTTGAGCATGTGTTGGTTTTCCCTTGAAGAGGAAAGGGTGATGCAGCAAAGCAGCGTAAGTATTTCCCTCAATTTTTGAGAACCAAGGTATCAATCTAGTAGGAGACCACGCGCAAGTCACCTCGTACCTACACAAACAAATAAGAACCTCGCAACCAACGCGATAAAGGGGTTGTCAATACCTTCACGGCCACTTGCAAGAGTGAGATCTGATAGAGATAATAATAATAAGATAAATATTTTTGGTATTTTTATAATATAAATTGAAAGTAAAGATTGCAAAATAAAATAGATTGGAAACTTGTATGATGGAAAATAGACCCGGGGGCCATAGGTTTCACTAGTGGCTTCTCTCAAGATAGCATTGAGCATAGTTATGTGAATTGAGCATAGTTATGAGAATATCTAGGTATGATCATGTATATAGGCATCACGTCCATGACAAGTAGACCAACTCCTGCCTGCATCTACTACTATTACTCCACACATCGACCGCTATCCAGCATGCATCAAGAGTGTTAAGTTCATAAGAACGGAGTAACGCTTTAAGCAAGATGACATGATATAGAGGGATAAACTCATGCAATATGATATAAACCCCATCTTTTTATCCTCGATGGCAATAATACAATACGTGTCGTTTCCCCTACCGTCACTGGGATCGAGCACCGCAAGATTGAACCCAAAGCTAAGCACTTCTCCCATTGCAAGAAAGATCAATCTAGTAGGCCAAACCAAACTGATAATTCAAAGAGACTTGCAAAGATAACCAATCATACATAAAAGAATTCAGAGAAGATTCAAATATTGTTCATAGATAATCTTGATCATAAACCCACAATTCATCGGATCTCGACAAACACAGCGCAAAACAAGATTACATCAAATAGATCTACAAGAGAATCGAGGAGAACTTTGTATTGAGATCCAAAGAAAGAGAAGAAGCCATCTAACTACAAACTATGGACCCGAAGGTCTGAGGTAAACTACTCACACATCATCGGAGGGGCTATGGTGTTGATGTAGAAGCCCTCCATGATCAATGCCCCCTCTGGCGGAGCGCCGGAAGAGGCCCCAAGATGGGATCTCGCGGGTACAGAAGGTTGCGGTGGTGGAATTAGGTTTTTGTGGTGCTCTCTGATGTTTTTAGGGTACGTAGGTATATATAGGAGGAATAAGTAGGTCGGCGGAGCCACGAGGGGCCCACGAGGGTGGAGGGTGGGCCCCCTGCCTCGTGGCTTCCTCGTAGGTTGCTTGACGTCCACTCCAAGTCCTCTAGATCATGTTTATTCCAAAAATCACACTCCCGGAGGTTTCATTCCGTTTGGACTCCGTTTCATATTCTTTTTCTGCGAAACACTGAAATAGGAAAAAAAATTAAAAATTTGTGTTGGGCCTCCGGTTAATAGGTTAGTCCCAAAAATAATATAAAAGTGTATAAATAAGCCCATTAAACATGCAAAACAGAATATATAATAGCATGGAACAATCAGAAATTATAGATACGTTGGAGACGTATCAAGCATCCCCAAGCTTAATTCCTGCTCGTCCTCGAGTAGGTAAATGATAAAAACAAAAAATTTAATGTGGAATGCTTCCTAACATATTTCTCAATGTAATTTTCTTTATTGTGGCATGAATGTTCAGATCCGAAAGATTCAAGATAAAAGTTTAATATTGACATAAAAATAATAATACTTCAAGCATACTAACTAAGCAATCATGCCTTCTCAAAATATCATGGCCAAAGAAAGTTGTCCCTACAAAATCATATAGTCTGGCTATGCTCTATCTTCATCACACAAATATTAAATCATGCACAACCCCAATGACAAGCCAAGCAATTGTTTCATATTTTTGACGTTCTCAAACTTTTTCAACTTTCACGCAATACATGAGCGTGAGCCATGGACATAGCACTATAGGTGGAATAGAATGGTGGTTGTGGAGAAGACAAAAAGGAGAAGATAGTCGCACATCAACTAGGCATATCAACGGGCTATGGAGATGCCCATCAATAGATATCAATGTGAGTGAGTAGGGATTGCCATGCAACGGATGCACTAGAGCTATAAGTGTATGAAAGCTCAACAAAAGAAACTAAGTGGGTGTGCATCCAACTTGCTTGCTCATGAAGACCTAGGGCAATTTTAGGAAGCCCATCATTGGAATATATAAGCCAAGTTCTATAATGTAAAATTCCCACTAGTTTATGAATGTGACAACATAGGAGACTCTCTATCATGAAGATCATGGTGCTACTTTGAAGCACAAGTGTGGAAAAAGGATAGTAACATTGTCCCTTCTTTCTTTTTCTCTCATTTTTTTATTTGGGCCTTCTTTATTTTTTTGGCCTCTTTTCTCTTTCTTTTTCATCCGGAGTCTCATCCCGACTTATGGGGGAATCATAGTCTCCATCATCCTTTCCTTACTGGGACAATGCTCTAATAATGATGATCATCACACTTCCTTTTACTTACAACTCAATACTTAGAACAAAATATGACTCTGTGAATGCCTCCGGCAGTGTACCGGGATATGCAATGAATCAAGAGTGACATGTATGAAAAAATTATGAACGGTGTCTTTGCCACAAATACGATGTCAACTACATGATCATGCATGGCAATATGACAATGATGAAGCGTGTCATAACAAACGGAACGGTGGAAAGTTGCATGGCAATATATCTCGGAATGGCTATGGAAATATCATAATAGGTAGGTATGGTGGCTGTTTTGAGGAAGGTATATAGTGGGTGTATGATAGCGGCGAAAAGTGTGCGGTAATAGAGAGGCTAGCAAATGTGGAAGGGTGAGAGTGCGTATAATCCATGGACTCAACATTAGTCATAAAGAACTCACATACTTATTGCAAAAATCTATTAGTTATCGAAACAAAGTACTACGTGCATGCTCCTAGGGGGATAGATTGGTAGGAAAAGACCATCGCTCGTCCCCGAGCGCCACTCATAAGGAAGACAATAAATAAATAAATCATGCTCCGACTTCATCACATAACCGTTCATCATACGTGCATGCTACAGGAATCACAAACTTCAACACAAGTATTTCTCTAATTCACAACTACTCAACTAGCATGACTCTAATATCACCATCTCCATATCTCAAAACAATTATCAAGTATCAAACTTCTCATAGTATTCAATGCACTTATATGAAAGTTTTTCTTATACCTAAAAGCAAATTACCATTCTGTTCTAAAGGACTCTCAAAATAATATAAGGGAATCATGAGAGATCGATTATTTCTATTAAATAAAACCATCACCATGCTCTAAAATATATAAGTGAAGCACTAGAGCAAAAACTATATAGCTCAAAAGATATAAGTGAAGCACATAGAGTATTCTAATAAATTCGGATTCATGCGTGTCTCTCTCAAAACGTGTGTACAGCAAGGATGATTTTGGTAAACTAAAAAGCAAAGACTCAAATCATACAAGACGCTCCAAGCAAAGCACATATCATGTGGTGAATAAAAATATAGCTCCAAGTAAAGTTACCAATGAACGAAGACAAAAGAGGGGATGCCTTCCGGGGCATCCCCAAGCTTAGGATTTTTGGTTTCCTTGGATTTTACCTTTGGGTGCCTTGGTCATCCCCAAGCTTAGGATCTTGCCACTCCTTGTTCCATAATCCATCAAATCTTTACCCAAAACTTGAAAACTTCACAACACAAAACTTAACAGAAAATCTCGTGAGCTTCGTTAGCAAAAGAAAAGAAAACACCACTTCAAGGTACTGTAATGAAATCATTATTTATTTATATTTGTGTTAAACCTACTGTATTCCAACTTTTCTATGGTTTATAAACTCCATTACTAGCCATAGTTTATCAAAATAAACAAACAACACACGAAAAACAGAATCTGTCAAAAACAGAACAGTCTATAGTAATCTGTATCAAACGCATACTTATGAACCCCAAAAATTCTAAAATAAATTGCTGGACGTGAGGAATTTATCTATTAATCATCTTCAAAAATAATTAACTAAATATCACTCTCCAGTAAAAAATGGCAGCAATTCTCGTGAGCGCCAAAGTTTTTGTTTTTTACAGCAAGATCAAAAAGACTTTCCCCAAGTCTTCCCAACGGTTCTACTTGGCACAAACACTAATTAAACACAAAAAACAAAATCAAAACAGAGGCTATATAAATTATTTATTACTAAACAGGAACAAAAAGCAAGGAATAAAAATAAAATTGGGTTGCCTCCCAACAAGCGCTATCGTTTAACGCCCTAGCTAGGCATAAAAGCGAGGATAGATCTAGGTATTGCCATCTTTGTTAGGCAATCCATAAGTGGCCCTCATAATAGATTCATATGGTAAATTAATTTTCTTTCTAGGGAAGTGTTCCATGGCTTTCCTTAAAGGAAATTGGAATCTAATATTCCCTTCCTTCATATCAATAATTGCACCAATCGTTCTAAGGAAAGGTCTACCAAGAATAATAGGACATGAAGGATTGCAATTTATATCAAGAACAATGAAATATACGGGCACATAGTTCCTATTTGCAACAATAAGAACATCATTAATTCTTCCCATAGGTTTCATAATAGTGGAATCCGCAAGGTGCAAGTTTAAAGAGCAATCATCAAATTCACGGAAACCTAGCAAATCACACAAAGTTTTTGGGATCGTGGAAACACTAGCACCCAAATCACACAAAGCATAGAATTCATGATATTTAATTTTAATTTTAATTGTAGGTTCCCACTCATCATAAAGTTTTCTAGGGATAGAAACTTCCAATTCAAGCTTTTCTTCATAAGATTGCATTAAAGCATCAACGATATGTTTAGTAAAAGCTTTATTTTGACTATAAGCATGAGGAGAATTTAGCACGGAATGCAACAAGGAAATACAATCTATTAAAGAACAATTATCATAATTAAATTCCTTGAAATCCAAGATAGTGGGTTCATTGCTATTTAAAGTTTTGACCTCTCCAATCCCACTTTTATCAATTTTTGCATCAAGATCTAAAAACTCTGAATCATTGGAACGCTTTCTAACTAAAGTTGACTAATCTCCAGTCCCATCATTATCAAGATTCATTAAAACAAAGATTTAGTAGGGGACACATCAATAACTTTTAGATCTTCATCATTATTATCATGGAAACTAGAAGAACACGCTTTCACAAAGCAATCTTTTTTAGCACGCATCCTAGCGGTTCCTTCTTTGCACTCCTCAATGGAAATTCTCATAGCTTTAAGATACTCATTGATATCATGCTTAGGTGGAATAGATCTAAGTTTCAAAGAATCAACATCAAGGGAAATTCTATCCACATTCCTAGCCAACTCATCAATCTTAAGCAATTTTTCTTCAATCAAAGTATTGAAACTCTTTTGCGAACTAATAAATTCTTTAATATTAGATTCAAAATCAGAGGGCATATTATTATAATTTCCATATGAATTGTTGTAGGAATTACCATAATTATTAGAGGAATTACTAGGAAACGGCCTAGAATTAAAATTACCTCTATACACGTTGTTACCAAAATTGTTCCTACCAACAAAATTCACATCCATAGATTCATTATTATTCTCAATTAAAGTAGACAAAGGCACATCATTGGGATCAGTAGGAGTACTCTTATTAGCAAACAATTTCATAAGTTCATCCATCTTTCCACTCAAAACATTAAGCTCTTCAATTGCATGCACCTTTTTACTAATAGATCTTTCAGTGTTCCATTGAGAATAATATATTATCTAGGAGTTTGGTAGCTTATACTAAAGTGATTTCCATAAAAGTGCCTCCCGCGGCCGAATCTAAAAGATTTCTAGAAGCAAAACTAAATCCGGCATAAAAATTTTGTATAATCATCCATATTCAATCAATGTGTAGGGCAATTATGTATCATTAATTTCATCCTCTCCCAAGATTGTGCAACATGCTCATGATCAAGTTGCTTAAAATTCATAATATCGTTTCTAATAGAGATGATCTTAGCGGGAGGAAAATACTTAGAGATAAAAGCATCTTTGCACTTATTCCATGAATCAATACTATTTTTAGGCAAAGACGAAAACCAAGCTTTAGCACAATCTCTAAGAGAAAACGGAAATAACTTAAGTTTAACAATATCATTATCCACATCTTTCTTCTTTTGCATATCACAAAAATCAACAAAGTTGTTTAGATGGGTAGCGGCATCTTCACTAGGAAGGCCAGAAAACGGATCATTATTGTTGGTATTGGCAAAGTCACACAATTTAGTATTATCTTGAGCCATCGCGACAAGCAAGCAATCCAACACACAAGCAAAAAAGTGAACGGAAAGAGAGGGCGAAAGGAAAAGAGGGCGAATAAAACGGCAAGGGTGAAGTGGGGGAGAGGAAAACGAGAGACAAATGGAAAATAATGTAATGCAAAGGGTAAGAGTTATGATGGGTACTTGGTATGTCTTGACTTGGCGTAGATCTCCCCGGCAACGGCGCCAGAAATCCTTCTTGCTACCTCTTGAGCATGTGTTGGTTTTCCCTTGAAGAGGAAAGGGTGATGTAGCAAAGCAGCGTAAGTATTTCCCTCGGTTTTTTATAAACAAGGTATCAATCCAGTAGGAGACCACGTGCAAGTCACCTCGTACCTACACAAATAAATAAGAACCTCGCAACCAACGCGATAAAGGGGTTGTCAATCCCTTCACGACCACTTGCAAGAGTGAGATCTGATAGAGATAATAATAATAAGATAAATATTTTTGGTATTTTTATAATATAAATTGAAAGTAAAGATTGCAAAATAAGATAGATTGGAAACTTGTATGATGGAAAATAGACCCGGGGCCATAGGTTTCACTAGTGGCTTCTCTCAAGATAGCATAAGTATTACGGTGGGTGAACAAGTTACTATCGAGCAATTGATAGAATTGAGCATAGTTATGAGAATATCTAGGTATGATCATTTATATAGGCATCACGTCCGCGACAACTAGACCGACTCCTGCCTGCATCTACTACTATTACTCCACACATCGACCGCTATCCTGCATGCATCTAGAGTATTAAGTTCATAAGAACGGAGTAACGCTTTAAGCAATATGACATGATGTAGAGGGATAAACTCATGCAATATGATATAAACCCCATCTTTTTATCCTCGATGGCAACAATACAATACGTGTCGTTTCCCCTACTGTCACTGGGATCGAGCACCTCAAGATTGAACCCAAAGCTAAGCACTTCTCCCATTGCAAGAAAGATCAATATAGTAGGCCAAACCAAACTGATAATTCGAAGAGACTTACAAAGATAATCAATCATACATAAAAGAATTCAGAGAAGATTCAAATATTGTTCATAGATAATCTTGATCATAAACCCACAATTCATTGGATCTCGACAAACACACCGCAAAACAAGATTACATCGAATAGATCTCTAAGAGAATCGAGGAGAACTTTGTATTGAGATCCAAAGAGATAGAATAAGCCATCTAGCTAAAAACTATGGACCCGAAGGTCTGAGGTAAACTACTCACACATCATCGGAGGGGCTATGGTTTTGATGTAGAAGCCCTCCATGATCAATGCCCCCTCCGGCGGAACGCCGGAAAAGGCCCCAAGATGGGATCTCACGGGTACAGAAGGTTGCGGCAGTGGAATTAGGTTTTCATGGTGCTCTTTGATGTTTTCAGGGTATGTAGGTATATATAGGAGGAATAAGTAGGTCGGCGGAGCCACAAGGGGCCTGCGAGGGTGGAGGGCGTGTCTGGGGGGTAGGCGCGCCCCCAGCCTCGTGGCTTCATCATTGGTTGCTTGATGTCCACTCCAAGTCCTCTGGATCACATTTGTTCCAAAAATCACGCTCCCGAAGGTTTCATTCCATTTGGACTCCGTTTGATATTCTTTTTCTGTGAAACACTAAAATAGGCAAAAAAATAGCAATTTGGGTTGGGCCTCCGGTTAATAGGTTAGTCCCAAAAATAATATAAAAGTGTATAAATAAGCCCATTAAACATCCAAAACAGAATATATAATAGCATGGAACAATCAAAAATTATAGATACGTTGGAGACGTATCAAATTTCCTTCTTTATGAATGAGATGAGGCAAAGCTTTTGCCTCCGTTTCAAAACAAAAAAAATCATGTTAAGAGGAATTCTTTTATAGAGCCGATAATGGAGTGAAGTCCATGCATGCAACGCCACAAGCTACAGAGTAGTAGAGTACTAGCACTTTACGTACAAAGCCATATTGCATCGTTCCCAATGTCGCGCCAGGCTTTTCCGGCTCGAGGCTTAATTGGGAGGTGCTAGTTTAAATATGCTAGCTGACGAGGAAGCTGCAAACGAGGTGCGGCTAGGGCGAGCACGCGAGCCATGAGATGATGGGAGGGAAACCCGTTCACATGGCTGGGCTATCCAGTGCACCCAGATTGTGGTGTGACACGTCCGTTCGACTTCAAAACTCAAACTACCAGTTAACAATATTGGCTTGCAGTGAAGTTACTATTTAAAAAAAGGTCGCCGTGCGTTCGGCCGGGATCGAACCCACAAAACGAGCTATACACTCCTGCGGCCACTATTAGTACTCGTTGGAGTACAACGCAACCTAGAATCACCTTTTGTCGCTAGTACATTGTTCCTTACAAGAAACCACTAATAATGCCAAGAAACCACTAATAATGCCAAGAAACTACTACCACTTGCATACATGGCAGACTTAAGATAAGACTACCTTATCAACCATTGTACATGCCCTTTCCATCCAGCCCTACCAAGCAAAGACTACTCTACAAAGTGTCTTTATAGTCACATTTCAACCCATGTCGCCCCTTAAGTCAACGCCTTCTATTCGACCGGAAAGTTAGGCGTTACGACTTGTGGGACCTACATGTCAGTCTGCACAAAAATCCCCGAGTGACCTTCTACCTCCGGCCCATCCACCTAGTCATCCTCGGCCATGGGATGCAACTACCACTACTGGCAGAAGGCGAGGTCAAAACCGTCGGCGGTGCGGAGCCCATCTTGCGGCAGCCCGGATGCCAGCTCGTCCGACCCTCACGGCTGCTAGCTAGCCAAGATAGCACACACCCTGCTGGATGCATCTAGCTGCTTGTCTGCAAGGTTTGCTAGCTAGATTGGCATGGCGGTGCGGCGGCTTGCTCGCGCGCGCCGTGCTAAGGCCAGCCATCTGGCTCGAGTGAAGGCTAGCGCGGTGGCTTGCTCACGCGTGAGTCACGCTCGGGCCAGCTTGCCAACCCGTGCAGAGGCCAGCGCGGTGTCCGGCCCGTCCGGCGGAGCGGCGGCCAACTCGCTCATCACCGGCACCACCGACGAACATGCATCAGTATTGTTTGAAGTAATGTTCAGGAAAAATAATGATTTGAGGGGGAATAACAGGATAGAAGGTCAGATGTGGGTCCCTCGTGTCAACGGTCAAAAAGAATGTGTTGGTTTAAGCTGCCTCGTCAGCACGGACGTGTGGGCCAACCCTATCATAAACGGGTTTAAACGTGCCTAATCGGCACTAGGTAGTAGTTTTTTGCATGTATTAAGACATTTTGGGCATGTTTTTGCTATTTTTGTACAATAGTTTCTACCTAGGGTTGGTTGAAAGTGGTAGTTTTTTGTTAAATACTCTACATATTGTAAGTAGGAATGGAAGTTAAGCTTTGGAAGCCAATAAGCAAGGCTAGTTACATAGTGCCTATGTGTACATGATCGAAACTAAATATCAACCATGAGTAACTAATATCTTGATGGAAAACTCGAAACTATGGAAATACTATATCATAATTAGAATAATACTTATTCACAAACTTGATAGAAAACACTCTAATTTTGATATACATATATCACTAGAAATATGTTATGTTTCAATCTGAATATATTCCTTGGGCTATTTTGGTGAGGTGAGGGAGGGATGTGGTTGGTTTTAAGTTACTAATTATGGGTTTTTCGGCAAATTGGTAGAGAAGTGGGATGTTGGTGAGAAAAGGCAACAACTTACCTCACAGTCGTTAGATGTAGATCTAATGGTCAAAAATGACGAATGGCAGACACACCATCATCACCAACTAAGTCTTCTGTAGGAGTACTAGCAAGATGTATGTGCATTGCACGGAACATCAAGATGCATTTTTTATAAAATACCTGTTGTGATTAACCCATGTGGGAGTAATCCAATGTGCAAAAACTAATGATATCTCGAGAAAGAGGAGATAAGGTGAAGAGGAGTGGGCGTGGTGGTGATTGGTGGTCAGACTGAGTGGAGGCATGGGGATGGACGACGCCGGCAGCGACCACCATGCCAGTTTGCTCCAGAGGCTTCCTTTTTAATTTCTCAACAATGAGGTTGTTGGAGATAAGGATGAACGAGGGAAGGCCTTGTCTGCAAATGTGGAGAGAGGTGCGGGTATCTTTTAGTTTAATTTCTATTCGTCAGATATAGATCGGACAGTCTATATTGCAAGATGGCATGTGTACCATCATCACGAACTTGGTTTTTTTATAAGATAAGAAATATAAATATGGAAATACAAACATATTATCGATACTTGTTTCCGTAAACTAGGATCTACATTATATTCAATGGCTCAGCATGTGGGGCCTTAGCACAATGACTTCTCGACTGTGTAAAACAAAGGTTTTCCCGTTGCCGATAAGGAGGGGGTGACGGTGACGCGCTTTCGGCTTGCTCTAGTCCTAGTAGTCATACTAGGTGGTCTACGCACGTGTAGATTTATTCTTTTTCATGTCTCGTGTTCACCGTACTACCACGACTATTGATGAATAAATGGTAAGTTATTCACGGGAAAACCTTTGTTGAGCGTGTGTGCGAGAGAGAGAGATAGTGTGCGTGTGTGATATGTGTAGAGACTAAGGCAATGATAAGAGATTCTTTATGTCTCTGTGTGTGGAGGATAGAGAGAGGCATGTACATGGTGCTTTGTGTTGTGTAACGTGGAGGCACATAGACATAATCAGAGAGTGTGTGTGTGAGATACACATGGGGAGAGATGTGTGAGTTAGAGAGATGGAGAATTTTGGTGTGCATCTGAGCTAGAGAGGGGGGGTATATACATACCTAGAGCTAGAGAGAATATGCAAGGGTGTGTGTCTTAAAAGAAGGATCCAGTTAGATGGGTGTTTGTGTGTGTCTGTGTGTGTTTGTGTGTGAGAGGGAGTGTGTATATGTGGAGTAGAGAGACCACTAACGATGTAAACCCAGTATAGGGAAGGGGGAATGATGTGACATGTGTGTCAAAGAGAGACAAAGGCATGTGTAGTAGAGGGATAGCATGGGTGCGCGCGGGGAGCATACTATTTGGAAGAGACATTGAGTGTGTGTGGGAGAGGGGTGTGAGATAGAGAGAGCGAGAGAGGGAGATCTAGTGACGGATAGAGAGAGAGAGAGGAAGAGAGGGGGAGAGAGAGGGGTCGTTTGTGTGCAGAAGTGGCGTATAGATAGGGAGACAATGTTGATGTTGTTCGAAAGTGGCCTATGTATGGAGACGCAAGGGAAGCGAGTCATCATGTGTGTGACAGGGACTTCATGAGAGATCTAGAATAGATAGTGTAGAGAACAATGTGCGAGATTGAGAACGATGATACATTAGGGAGCTATGGAAAGAGTCGCGGCATATATGTATACAGGAAAGGAGCTGGGGCAGGTCCACATGTGGGAGAGATAGAAAGAGGAGAGTGGTGCACAAGGAGACAAAGTGTGCTTGTTTATAGTAGGGGTGGTGTGTGAGGTGAGTGTGCGAGAATCACATAACTAGGGAGATAGACGTTTGGGGCGACATTTTGTGTGTATGGGAAAGATACACTCTACATAGTGCATGTGCTTTGGAAAGAGAGATGCCGGGAGACCTAGAGAGTGGGGGAAGAGATGTGTGCATGCTCGAGAGACAAAGTGATAGAGACCTATATTGGGGTCCAGACTTTAGAAGAGACGGGGTGTTAATGTGCTCGTGTGTTCGTGTCTGGGGGAGAGAACGACTTGTGTGGGGGAGGGCGGAGGGGTTTGCTTCAGATAAGAGTGAGGTGTCTGTATTTGAGGGACTTTAGCGTAATTGAGATATATATGGTCAATAGTGTGTGCACTCATGGTTGATCAATTTGTTTCACAGTTTGGACTATGAGATAACGATATTTTTGAACATGCGTGATATACCTTGAAGTGCCAGAATTACAAACCTAAGATTGGAAATTCGACCACATCATTAGCTTTTGTAATTCATTTAAACGGAGGTACATTTTTAAGCCGGGATTTCTTGATTTCAAATTCATATATCAAACCTAGAGATATACACATACGGGCATGTTCAAACTTTATAATCATCCACTTTATTCATACACATACACATTTTTGCTTTTCTCATCATATTTAGGATAAACACATTTGGAATTTCATTTGAATTGGACCGTATGATGGTATTTGCTTGTACTAGCTCAATGATCCATATTTGAATTGAATGGACAATCTAAGTTTCGCGTTGGAGACATTGATTTTCAGAACTTGCACTTTTTTTGCATGCAAGACAAATAAATTCTCGGCCATGATATCATAGTCGTCCGTACAAGAGCAGAACACTTATAATTTCAGGCGGCAAAAGGTTTCAAACTTCCCGCTCACGTCGAATATCACGCGCCCGAAAGTTTAGCCCTACGATATTCCTGTTTTGCCCCTGCCACATGAACAGAAAAGGCCTGCTTTGGTAACTCCATTGTTTTCCCCTCTTTGCCCCCCACATTCTTCCCTAGAGCCGCTCCCCTCCCCGACCCCCCCCCAACCATGGCAAGCCGCCGAATCTAGTCCTTCGCCACAGCGGTGGACCTCACACCCTGCTGGATATACATTCCACACCTTGGAACCCCCAACTGCCAACTCACCACTTCACCAGAGCCTCTTCAGCGACTGGCTTCTCCACCGCTCTAGATATCCTTGACCGCCATCATGGTCCACCACACCGGATCTGCTTAACCGGCGCCCTCTTCCACCAAGTGTAGGCCCTTCACTGACTCCCCCATACACCCCATCGCTGGCCCTTCATACAAGCCCTCGTCCACCGCAACAGATCCTCCTCACCGAAAGCACTGTACACCGCGCCCACTGACGCCTTCGTCCACTGCACCGGAGCCGCTCCACGGATGCCATATTCAACTCCACCGGCCTTGCTTTACTGACGCCACAGCCTCATCGGGTTATTTCAATTTGTACTCCTTCAGTTTTTCTCTTCTTTATCATGGAACTGTTCACTTACCACAGATGAGCTTTCTTGTATGTCGACAGGTGCCGCAACCGAAGCACCGGAGCCGCTTCAGCAACGGTGACAGCCGGCCCAAACTCAACCGCAACACGAGCACCATCGATGATCCTTAGCTATCAAGTATGACAACGATACCCATACGCCGCAAAGAATCAGGCACTATTATCCAACGGCCGGCGCCTACGTTCACTTTCTTAGCATAAGCACCGCGCCTTTCAATTTCTTCAGGGCATCATTCAATTATTCATGAGACGTGTTATTCTGCCTGCACCTGTAGGGCCATACTTCTGGCAGTGAACACGTTACATGTGCTAAATTACAAACTAGTGTGCATATAGTTACAATGCTTTAGTTTTGTCCTAAGTATTATTGTACTTTCGATATCACTGCCTACTATTTTACTTCTTGCATGCTATATTTATGATAATGGTGTTGTTCTGATGCCACCTGTTGGTTCCATCAGACTGCTTCGTGTTCTCTATGCTTAATTACACATCAGTAAACTAGCATGTGGTTCCGCTGCTTTTTGTTCATTTTGCCCTACATTTTCTGATGCTAGCTATTACATCACTGCTCCTAGCCTTTGTTCATTAACTTTTTGTGTGTTCTTTATCTTCCCAAGTTGCATGACTAATTTGATGCTTCTATTAAATATGGAGCTGCCAACCCCATCAAGCAAAATATTTGTTCTTTTGGGGTTGGCACCTCGAACAAGCATAAAAATAGAGTGAAGCACATATATTGTCGTGTAAGCACACACACCCTTCTTTCATTAGTTTAGATAAACCATTGATGATCAATTCGAACCAGTGCATGCGATTAAAATTAATTTTACTTAAATAGAGGGTGCAGAATAAACTACAACAACTAGATTTGCAACCATGGGATGATGATGATATCTTCAAAGAACATTGCAACAGCAACGAGGCTTCACAGCAACATATGGTAAGCCAGTGTGTTTTAGTACATGTGAAATGTAATGCATGTGGGATGCTTTCTTGGGTTGTACCCTCAACCTGTAATCCTACAAAATTACATATAGTTCAGTTGTCTGCTTTGCTGTATTGCTTGATTCGAATGCTTGCTTGTTACTTGTTAGGCTATACCTGAGTTGGCCAATATGTCAACAGTGCTTGTTGTACTATCATAAATAAATGCATGCCTAGTTCATTTGAGTCCTTAACTTTTCCTATGAACTTCATCACAATACTATCTTCATAGTTTATATGAGGCCACACTGTTAAGTGCTTTCTCAGATTATTTCAACTACTTAGATGCCTTGGCAACTTAAATATAGCGGCGATACACTCCCTTTCAACTAGGGATGTCAACTGGGTCCCGTTTAATCCCGATTAAAGTCCACTAGCGGTATGATAGTTCAAAAGATTTTTTGTTTTTTGAGGAAAATGAACTAGGGAGCTAGCAAAAACTAACTAGATGGGACTGGCGGATGTCGTTTATTTGCCACTTACATCCCTAGTTTCATCTTACCATTTTAATTTCTTTTCAGATGCTGCTACTTCGAACCATTTAAATATAGCTTGACATGCTCGGCAATAATTCGTATGTCGTTTACCATGTAAGCTTACTGCCTGGATCATGCGATAACTATCTCTTACTTATGTCCAGTAGAAACCTTTCAGGATGTCGTTCCCACTAGGACACAAATGTACAACCCCAGAATCTATTTGTGGAAGCAGTGTGCCATCCATGTTACCAGATGGTAGCAGTTCAACGGCAACACCGCCGGAGAGCAGTCTGAGCATAGATATTATAGTTCTTGAGGCTCTACTAGAGGCAGAAAGAGATGGTGTGGCTGCCATGAATGAGGTAATCTCAATTTTGAGGCTGGAAATTATGCAATTAGCTGCAGGTATTATGCAAGCAACCCAAGAATTGGAGGAAGTAAGAATGTTTCATTTGAAGACGGAGGAGGTCCTATTGTTTCTGCTAACTAAAGCCCAGGGTAATCCCAGTTCTTCTTTAGATACCAGTTGAAATTGTCATTAGATTATTGTACTTGCATGTTGTGTCATGTATCTGAATGGATTATGTTGTAAGACCCGCTATGTTGTCCATGTGTTGTAATGATCCGAATTTTTTAGGCGATGTAATCCCTAGTACTTGTATGATTGACATAAGGTGAACTGTTTTTCGTGTGAGCATATTGTATTGGATGAAATAATTGTTTGACTCAAAGTGTATCCAACCTACTGAATTCGAAGATCACGACATTTATAAATTATAATCATATAAAAAGGTGGAATAAATCTTTGTTGTGGTTTTGAATAAATAAATAACAAAACGTAGAATTATCTATGGATATTCGTAATCGAATACAAATTGGATTTGAGTTTAGTTGCCAGGGCCCATGGTAAACGTGAACGCTAATTCTCCCAAGTTTTGAATGAAGCGGCTAAACACCCACTATCATTTGTGGGCTTCCCGAAGCAAGTGTTTGCAAGATGGAAATTACTGTCTACCCCTGACACTTGACATCCTAATTGATCGGATTTACACTACTGTTGATAGGGGTAGAATAGTAACTTCAATCAGACGTGACACGACCGCCTCTGAGGCCATTCAGACATGGTGGATGCCAAATGTGGGTGGAAAAACACATTTGATTCAAGCTCATCCAAAAGACATGCGTCTCTCCCTCCATTTCCGCATTCATACACGGTGGGCGGAAAAACAAACTCTCCTCGTCCGAAATCGATGTAGGCAAATATTTTAAATAGGGGCAGATGTGTAGGAACGGGGATACAACCGCCCTACATGCCAGCCCCATTCATACACCATGGGCGCCAACCGTGGGCAGCAAAACACCCTCTCCTCGCCCGAAATCGCTACCGGCAAATATTTGGGATATGCGAGATTACCATCCTATCCCCAACCGACGTGATGTCCGAAATTTTAAACGGGGGATAAGTTTGTAACTTTCCCACATTTCAGACAAGCGCATCCAAAGCTTGAGATCGCCCCTCCCCCTCCATTTCCCCATTCATACACCATCGGCGCCACAACAGCCTCCCCACTACGACCAGCCTCCTCCGTTCGCCACCCCATCCCCCACCTTGCCGGAGCTACTACCCCTACCCCGTCGTCCACTGCAAGAGATGGACGTCTCTCATCCATGGCGCCGAACTAGGATCCTTTCATCGCGTCCTCTTGCTTCATCGGCGTCATCGTCCACCTTGTCATTGTCGCTCCTATGACCGCCTCGTCCATGGCAACAGGACTTATCCCCTAACCCGGCCGTCAGTCGTCTAAAGTCTTCTTCAGCGCCGTCGATAGCCATCGCACCCGCAGCACCCTCAACGTATCAGGAGGGGCCTACACGATGTCGCAAGAGAGGTGGTACTCTTCCATATGTGCTTAAGTTATTGATCTCACCCAGAAAATAGGTCATAAATTTTTTACTGTACTTTTCTTGTTCGTACCAAATCGTAGGGGCTAGTTGAAAGGAAACATTGCTTGTGAAGTAGCTTTGTCCAATTTGCACCTTCAGATCCGCCATGGCACGGTCACTATACTCGTAAAGCTTATGTTTTCCCCCCTTTATATTCACTACCATCATCCTAGATGCTTCGTGTCGTGCTAGCACTGCTCCTCAAGACCTCAACACATCAAGCGAAACAACATGCCACTCATAATTCCAAAGCTTAGGTGTTGAAATATGAATCTGATATCATGCTCATATTACTAAGACAGATAATGCTTAATTGATCACCTAATTTTCCTATATTCATTTCGAAAAGCTTGTGCGCCATCCACTGGTCCAGCTAGTTCCACTTTTCTGATTTTACTATTGATGCTTAGGGTTTTCCCCTTTTATCTACTCTACTATGATCTGCGTAGGTGCTTTCTGTCGTACTAGCATTACTCTACCCTTCAAGCTAAACAACACAACACTCAAAATTCCAAAGCTTAATTGTTCAAATATGATTGTGATATGATACTGATATTAGTTAACAGGCACATTTAATTGGTTAGCTAAGGGTCCCACTTGAAATTCCAAATGCATGTCGTGACATATAGAGGGACAGCACAATTGCATTTATTTGTCACTTGTTGACTGTACTTTCTTGTCCATACCAAATATTAGTTGTTATTTCGAAGCAAACATCGGTTGCTAACTACCCTTTGCACAGTTTGCAGCTTCAGATCTACCATCCCACTGCCACGGTCAACATTGTACTCATCATGCTTACGGTTTCCCCATTTTATGATGAGAACGATCAGCCTACATGGTTCGTGTCGTAATAGCACTACTCCACCCATTGAGCTAAACAAGCTTAATTGTACAAATTCAAATCTGATATTATGCTGATATTAGTAAAACTGAGAGATGTTTAATTGGTTAGCTAAATGTTCCTACTTTAGTTTCGAAAAATACATGTGAGCCACACATGGAGAGACCGGAAGGAATAGTATTTCTCTGTGCACTCTGGTTTGTCATGGTGGGAAACCGACATTGTATAGAAAGACTTGTAATATCTTCAATCTGCTTGCTCTTCTGCTCTTCTTTAAGATGATCCTCTTCTCTTCTTTAATAAGTATGTTCCTTGTTGGGAAGAGTATCAGAGACATTTGCGGTCGACTGGTCAGGTTGAGTTGTTCTCCCTTAGTATATTTTGAATCTATCAGGTCAGGTCGACTTGTTCTTCTTTACTATATGTTGAAGCTGTCATCTGTGAAGTGTCATCACTTCTGGAGCTCTCATATTTTGAGTAGTAGGCCACGTTATTAATGCACACACCAAATTACAGCATGCATGGGATCTCTCAGAAGAATTGCAGAGATAACACAAAGGGGTTTATAAGGAGGCAGTATTGGATTAGAATCACTTATGCATTACAAAAATAATCTCACTTGTTTTTATGTTTTCATGCATGACAGGTATTGAACATTATCAAAATAAATATGATAATGGGCACAAGAGAGGAATATTGTAGAACAATACACTGGCTAGCAAACTTGGCATGGTGGAGGATGGCATATCTTATTCACCCATCAAGGTGCTTGCTCTAACTTGGCAATGTTGTATTGGTCGCACATATTTTGCATCTGACCTCTTGAATTACTTCTACTTTGTTACACCATCTGCTTAGTTTAAGCATCATATATGAGTATATGACATACCTATCCATTTTCTGTATCTATTCCATGTGTCGTCATACTATGTTTTCCTAGTCAAATGTTGTTCTTTCATAATAGATGTCCAGAAGGAAGAGGGTGAGTGCAAATCCTCAAGGGATACAAACTAGGTATTCGAAAAAGGTAGTGATATCTGTTAAATCATATAGATCAGCAGCCACAGAAAACACACGACCAACTGTACCACACCTTACCCCTACTCCACTGGCCAAACCCCTATTAGAACTGCTGAGAGCCCAGCGTCAGGTACTGTCTATGATATCAATTCAAAATTTGAACTCCTAAATTTCTGCATGTGCCTTACCTTCTCTCTTGTTTGAAAACTAATTTTAGATGAATCTCCTTGCTCAAAGGATCATAGGATCTCACAACAATACTGGGCACTGCATTGCTCTTGTCAGTATCTCTTGCCCTCTGTCAGCATACTTACAGTCATTGTTATTTGATTACGTAGCATCACTGTAAATGTTCGCTTCTTTATCCTCTCTTTGCTTGAAATTATAAGATCTATATTTACTCTTAGATAAACGTAGAATTAACACAATGGTTATGAAGTTTTGGATTGCTCATGTAAGTACCTGTTGTCATGTACTCCCGCTATATCGAATTAATTGTTGATCAATTGGATGTATTTAGAACTTAATAGTGCTAGATACATCCATTTGAGAGACAAGTAATAACGGACAGTGGTGGTATTACTGCACTTGCATCGCGAGATAGTTGATTGTCTAGCATTACTCTGCATCTTATCTGCCCTGCCCTCCACTTTCTCCAAATTATCATATCTACATTTACTCTTACCAAAATGTTGAATAAAGCCAATGCCACTGTACACGTTGATGTCTGCATTCCTCTTGTCAGTACCTTTTGCCTTGTAACGTTGTACTTAATTAATTGCTATTTGATTATGTATCATTAGTCTGCACCTGAGCTTCATTATCCCCTGTTTCTTCCAATATTATTTGATCTATATTTACTCTTTGCAAAATGTAGAAAAATGGCAATGCTTATAAAAAAGTTTCTTTGGGGAATTTATTGAATTATCCTTCCAACAACATGGAGAAAGGCTTTGTCCAGCCCATGTTAACATGTAATGTAAGTTCATCCTTCTCAAGCCTACAAACTTTGTTCTAGTATAGATTTGGATAGGCATCATTTCCTCCACTGTTGTTTACTTTGCTGTTTACATCTGATTGGATGTTTGCAACAACTACCAGTTTTAAATTGTAGTTGTAAAAACATGTTCCTTAAACAGATCCATTTATTTGCTTATATAATTGTGAAACCCGTTACGTGTCTTCTTGTTTCTCTTTCAGAGTCATATCTCTTGTGCCAGGCAGAACTTTAGGGAAGATAGTGAGCCAAGTCATATTGAGGAGCAGTGAGATGACCCCAAGGTCCTGTCTTGATGAAGACAGTGAGTTGAAGCTACTCACCAGCATGTGTGAGACAACCTCTGTGCAGTCGCTGCCTCAATCAGTTCGACTTTTTCAGTCTCAACTTAAAGCGGAAAGGCTTGCTTCAGCTCAGCTCCGACTTGAAGTCAAAGATGCACAGAAGATGTCAGAGGACTACCTTGCGCACTATGGTGCCATACAGCTAGGGATGGAGCATCTATCGTTGACACAACTGAGGTCTCATCAGCTTGTTCGGCTACTTGTGGGACCCGTCCTGGCCAGGCCTAGTGCCTTCTGAAGTGCTCCCAGTTTTGTATATTCTTTTGTCGGTGTGTTTATATGCACGGGTGGCGACATTTGATGCCCAGTGTATGTAATCTGCGGCCACGTTGTGCTTTATTATCACCGATAGCGAACTTTGATTCCAAGTGGATGTAATATGTCGTAATTTCTTTATTGTATAGTCTAGGTTTATTCTTGGTCGGTATGCTGTAATTTAGGCCGGAAGGTTCAGTGGATCTTAGTGTTGTCGGTCCTTAGGCCGGCCCGTTACTCATGTGGGACAAAACGTGGGCCTATAATCATCTTGGGCCATTAGCAGGTCTAAACCTATAGTAGTTTCTTGCCTTTAACAGGCCAAGTAAAGTTCTGGTCAGCTGGGCCAGAGAATACCATGGGCTTTTAACAGGCTAAAACCTAGATTGGGCTACCGTTGAGCCGAAAAATTCATGGGCCAATACAGGCCGAAACTGCCTAAGGCCCATGTTTGGCCCAAATAGGACACGCAGTTAACAAGCCAAAATATATCTCGGGCCTGTTTGGCCCAATAAAATTATTTGCTTTAAGCAGGACGATATCCACGCGGGCCTTAGGCCCAAAAGTGTCACGGGCCATTATCAGATGGGTTATAAGCAGACCAGATTCAACGCGGGTTGTTGATGTCTACTACGCAACTTTATTCTTGTAGGCTCGTGTTGGGCCTCCAAGCGCAGAGTTTTGTAGGACAGTAGCAATTTTCCCTCAAGTGGATGACCTAAGGTTTATCAATCCGTGGGAGGCGTAGGATGAAGATGGTCTCTCTCAAACAACCCTGCAACCAAATACAAGAAATCTCTGTGTCCCCAACACACCTAATACAATGGCAAATTGTATAGGTGCACTAGTTCGGCGAAGAGATAGTGATAAAAGTGTAATATGGATGGTAGAAATATATTTTTATAATCTGAATAAATAAAAATAGCGAGGTAGAAAATAGTAAACGGGCACAAAAACGATATTGCAATGCTTGAAAATGAGGCCTACGGTCTATACTTTCACTAGTGCAATCTCTCAAAAGTGCTAATATAATTGGATCATATAACCGTCCCTCAACATGCAACAAAGAATCAATCCAAAGTTCCTATCTAGCGGAGAACATAAGACGGAATTGTTTGTAGGGTACGAAACCACCTCAAAGCTATTCTTTTTGATCGATCTATCCAAGAGTTCGTACTAAAATAACACAAAGCTATTCTTTCCGATTGATCTAACCAAGAGTTCATACTAAAATAACACCAAAGCAAATTTATATTCATAATATTGAATCCAACACAAAGAACTTTAAAGAGTGCCCCAAGATTTCTACCGGAGAAACAAAGACAAGAACGTGCATCAACCCCTATGCATAGATTACCCCAATGTCACCTCGGGAATCCGTGAGTTGCATGCCAACACATATATCAAGTGAATCAATACGATACCCCATTGTCACCACGAGTATTCAATTGCAAGACATATATCAATTGTTCTCAAATCCATAAAAGTATTCAATATGATAACAACGAAATCTCAAAGGGAAAAACTCAATTCATCACAACAAGATGTAGAGGGGAAAACACCATATGATCCGACTATATTAACAAAGCCCGCGATAAATCAAAATCGTGACATCTCAAGAACACAAGGGGGAGAGATTAAACACATAGCTACTGGTACAAACCCTCAGCCCTGAGGGTGGACTACTCCCTCCTCATCGTGGTGGCCGCCAGGATCATGAAGGTGGCCACCGGAGATGATTCCCCCTCCGGCAGGGTGCCGGAAAGGGTCTAGATTGGTTTTTGGTGGCTACAGAGCCTTGCGGCGGTGGAACTTCTAATCTAGGTTAACCCCCAGGGTTTTTGGAATTTTGGGGAATTTATATGGTAAATAGGGGGTGCGGGAGGCCACTGAGGTGGGCACAACCCACCTGGGTGCGCC
>NC_041384.1:380320243-380413496 GCF_002162155.2 Triticum dicoccoides
TGTTCTAGTCCAGCAAAACTCTCCAAGAAATTTCGCAGTGTTTGGACTCCGTTTGATATTGATTTCCTGTGATGTAAAAAACAAGCAAAAAACAGCAACTGGCACTAGGCACTGGGTCAATAGGTTAGTCCCAAAAAATGATATAAAGTTGCTATAAAATGATTGTAGAACACCCAAGAATGATAATGTAACAGTATGAATACTTCATAAATTATAGATACGTTGGAGACGTATCAACATCTCCAAGCTTAATTCCTACTCGTCCTCGAGTAGGTAAATGATAAAAGAAATAATTTGTGAAGTGTGAATGCTAGCAAAGTGCATAAGTTTTATCAATGACAATTTCAATCACTTTTCCTAGCATCATAATAGCAATTCTTTCTTATGAAATTTCTCATGTTTAAAGTAGCAACCAATTCACATGTTAAGGTTCAAAAAATGAATTCTCTTGAAACTCAGCAACCTATGTTCTCAGTCACCAAGCAATTGCAATTCAACTTATTCAATAGAGTTCAAGTAAGAGCTCCACGTACTCAACCATCATATAGTCTTCTATGATTGCTCACACTCACCGCTACACATAAGAAAAACATTTCAACCGGACACAAAGAAAGATAGGGGCTTATAATTTTGCCTCCCAACGTATTCACCTCAAGGGTGATGTCAACAATAATAACTCTGCTACCCATATCCCACTGGATATATGCGCCTAGATCTTTTGTAACGCCCTCGATGCGGCTATATCTCCCACGTGTCGAAGCACGACTTAGAGGCATAACCGCATTGAAAGCAATGTCGCAAGTGAGGTACTCTTCACACAACCCATGTAATTCATAAGGGAAAGAGATACATAGTTGGGTTACAATCGCCACTTCACACAATTACATGAATAAAGAATTACATCATCCAGATACAAACAAGGTCCGACTATGGAACCCAAAATAAAAGAAGACTACCCCAAATGCTACACAAATCCCCGATCATCCCAACTGGGCTCCACTACTGATCAACTGGAAATGGAAACAACATAACGAACACGATCTTCATCGAGCTCCTCCATGCGCTCGGTTGCGTCACCTGCACGGTATCATCGGCACCTGCAAACTAGTTTTGGAAGTATCTATGAGTCACGGGGACTCAGCAATCTCACACCCTCGCGATCAAGACTATTTAAGCTTATAGGAGGGGTAAAGGTATGATGTGGAGCTGCAGCACGCGACTACCATATATGATGGCTAACATACACAAATGAGAGCGAGAAGAGAAGGCAAAAGCACGATCGATGAACTATGATCAATAAGTGATCCTAGAACAACCTACGTCAGGCATAACTCCAACACCGTGTTCACTTCCCGGACTCCGCCGGAAATAGACCATCACGGTAACACACACGGTTGGTGTATTTTAATTTAAGATCAACTTCAGGTTTTCTACAACCGGACGTTAACAAATTCCCATCTGCCCATAACCGCGGGCACGGCTTTCAAAAGTTCAATCCCTGCAGGGGTGTCCCAACTTAGCCCATCACAAGCTCTCACGGTCAACGAAGGATATTCCTTCTCCCAAGACAATCCGATCAGACTCTGCATCCCGGTTACAAGACATCCTCGACAATGGTAAAACAAGTCCAGCAACACCGTCCGAATGTGCCAACAAATCCCGATAGGAGATGCACATATCTCGTTCTCAGGGCACACTCAGATAGGTCAAGCTACGAGTAAAACCAACCCTCAAGTTTCCCCAAGGTGGCCCCGCAGGCTGCCCAGTTCGGACCAACACTCATACGAGCACTGGCCCAGGGGGGTTAAAATAAAGATGACCCTTGAGCCTGCAGAACCCAAGGGAAAGAAAAGGCTAGGTGGCAAATGGTAAAACCAAGGTTGGGCATTGCTGGAGGAGTTTTATTCAAGGTGAACTGTCAAGGGGTTCCCATTATAACCCAACCGTGTAAGGAACACAAAATCCGGGAATATAACACCGATATGACGGAAACTAGGGCGGCAAGAGTGGAACAAAACACCAGGCAAAAGGCTGAGCCTTCCACCCTTTACCAAGTATATAGGTGCATTAAGATAAACAAGATAATATTGTGATATCCCAACAATAAACAATGTTCCAACAAGGAACAATCTCCAATCTTCACCTGCAACTAGCAACGCTATAAGAGGGGCTGAGCAAAGCGGTAACATAGCCAAACAACGGTTTGCTAGGACATGGTGGGTTAGAGGTTTGAAATGGCAATATGGGAGGCATGATAAGCAAGTGGTAGGTATCGTAGCATAGGCATAGCAAAAGACCGAGCAACTAGCAAGCAAAGATAGAAGTGATTTCGAGGGTATGGTCATCTTGCCTGAAATCCCACAAGGAAGAAGAACGAGTCCATGAAGAAGACAAACGGGCGTAGCCAACGGATCCTCACAAACGCAACATTACCGGATTACCGAGAAGAAGTACACCGGAAAGAAAGCAAACAACATAGTAAACAATCATCACATAAGCATGGCACGATGCGCAAACAAGTATGATGCATGTCCGGTTTAATGATACATGGCATGGCATGGCAAAGTGCACAAACAATCCTACAAATTAAGTGGAGCTCAATATGCAATGGAGTCGCATATTGAAGAAAACACCACATGACTTATTTAGTTCTCTCTCGTTTATGTACCCAACAAGATTAAATGTTGTTAGCATGGCAAGAGGTGAAGCATGATGAAACTATCTAATCTAGGCAAGTTTAAATGAGGCCGGAACAACAAAACAACAAGTTTGGAAACTCCTCATATGCATATATTAGGTTTGGTACTGTTCTGCCCTAAACACAATTTTAGAGTTGTTAAACATGCTAGATGAGTGCATCATGTTAAACTAGGCATTTTTCCACCCCATTTACATATAAAGTTTGTTACAAACCGAGTTACGGTTAAAAAGTTATGAATTAAAGCATTTTAACATGGCAATAGGCAAATTAAACCAAACAACAATTTAAACATTTCAAACATGCATGAAAGTTGCAAATTATGAAACTAGACAAGATTCTAAGCATATTTGATATATAACTTATTTTAATCCGATGCACGGTTTGTGAGATATTAAATGCATGGACATGGAGGGTTTTTCTGTAAAACTGCAGTCTCAGAAATAAATAGTAAAATCGCAGGTCAGCAAAAAAAACAACACGGGCCAAAATTGACTAGCCCAACAATGTGCAGGGACAACCGGAAGATGGGCTTCCTCACATTGGGCCTGGCAAGGCAAGGGGGGTGCTGGACCGATGGATCTGGCAGCCCAGCTCGATCAGGAGAGGGTCAATGCTCACAGGCGCGCTCGCTGCAGAGTGCAGACGAACAGGTCTTGGCACCCGGGACGGCAACGGCGACGTGGGATGCTCACGTCGGTGAACTTGAGGACGAGCGGGCACCGTGGCTCCAGGAACATGGCGGGGCGGCGAGATTCGACGCGAGGAAGAAGCTTTGGCCGGAGACGATGGCTTGGCGAAGCAGGGGAGACTCAGGCAGCGCACGGGGTAGAGGAAGCTGAGGCCGCAATAGGCGGACTTGGCGGCAGCAGCAGGTCCCGGATGGGTCGATGGGGCTTGGACGCGGGGCTCCGGCAAGGTTGGGGAGGTCCGGCGCGCGAGGAATGGCGCATGGAAGGACGGCTGGGCACGGATCCATGGCGCAGGCAGGGGGCTCCATGGCGGTTGCTGCTGTGCTGGTCGCCGGGCAGAGGACGACAGAGCACAGCGAAGAGGCCGGGAACGGGCAGGTTGGCTGCGGGGAAGGACCTGAACACCGGAATCCGAAGGAGCGGCGACTTGGCGGAGGCTGGCCGGATCTGGAGCGGGCTGTGGCGGCTAGAGGCACCGTGCGAGCAGAAAGTCAACGAAGGCCATGGCGCTGCAGATGGATGGGTTCGGGTGTCACTGCGGGGAGCTCCTCTCCCGTATGGCGCAGCGGGTGGACTTGGCAGCAGGTGCTCCGGTGAGGTACTTGGCGGGGCGACGGGTCCTGCGAGGGCGCGACTTGGCGGTGCCAAGGAATGAGGAAGGGCCTGCATCTGCTGCGGAGGGAGCAGAGGATGGCTACGGGGATGGATTTGGTGGGATCTGAACACGAGGAAGGAAAGGTGGTTGCTGCGATTTGTCTCGGGTGGAACTGGATCAGGTGGGGATCCTGATGTGGGAGAGGAGTGGCGGCGGGGAGGGACAAGCCTCCTAGGTTTTAGGGTTAGGCTAGATTTGGTAGGTGGTGGTATATAAATATAAGGGGAAAAAGGAGTTTGGATCCTCCGATCGAAATTGGATGGTTCAGAAAGAATAGGCTAGGGAGTCCAAATAATAAAATGGTGATACTTTGTAGACGTTTGGGGATGATCCAGACAAAGCGGTAACGACTGTCCGGATCGGGTCCGTGACAGATTTTGGACGCGCGCGGGAGGAGGCTGCAGGCTGACGAGAGAGGTTAGGTTGGACCTGGCGGTAGGTAGTGAGCTGTGTAGACGGTCTGGAGCTGAGAGAAGAGAAGAGAGGGAGGCCCGGCGACTATTTCCGGAGACCAAAAACGTCCGACGTGTGCCCGACTATAATGCCGCTATAGTTTAACGGTTGGGCTATCAGACGAACTCCGAATGCGATGAAACTTGGCACGCGGTCTATCTACACTATAACAAGACCACACGCCAACTTTCATCCCATTCCGAGAACATTATCCAGCCACTTATAAAAATAATATTTCGGAGGTGCCACGGGCGCGTGCAAGTGTGTCTGGGCTCAGAACGGACAACAGAAGGAACAAGGAGACCGGGACGGATGCAAGTTTTTGAAAACATGGTGATGCAATGCACATGATGACATGATATGAAAAACATGACACGCAAGCAAATGACAAGGCACCAACAGCGAATAACTGGAAGACACCTGGCACAACGGTCTCGGGGCGTTACAACACTCCACCACTACGAGAGGATCTCGTCCTGAGATCTAGAATGGCACCGGAGGGAAAACGAAAGAGGAAGAGGAGAGGTAAACTAAGTTGCTCCTTTGACAAACGAGTGAAACCATGAATCCTGAGAGGTTGAACAGATTGAAAGGAAGAATGCAAAGAAGATGAACGAAGTTGAGAGCACCCCATTAGAAAAGAGAAACAAGGAAGAACAAATTCGGGCAGCACTCCGATTGAAAAGAAAAGGAATTGAATAAGAACTAGATAAGATGAGAAGATACTTGATGAAAACACAACACACTGCCTCCGGAACTATTGAATGAATGGAACAAGGGGTAAGAAAGATCTCAGATAGCACTCCGGTTGAAAGGAGTTCCAAGGCTTGATAAGGCGAAAAGAACTTGAGCAAAAGGGCACAACACTCCGGTTAAATGGATAGGCATGAAAAGAACATGATCTTTGATAAAACGAGATGATGGGTTGAAGAGAGCAATATCACAATGCCTCCGGAAGAAAAGAATAGAAGTTAGATCATTGTAATAAAAGAATGGAGTTGAAAAAGCTAACTTCTGCAACAAATGAGCTTGGAAAGCACCCTTCCAAGAAAGAAATAATGAAGTTGTTGGAAAAACCCACAACGAAAAGGGTAAGCTTGAAGTGGGCTTATAGAAAACATCTCGAAACTATGAGGTGAAATTTTGCCACTCACGGGAAAAAGAATTGGATTGATATGAACAAGGAGACGAGAAAATATTTCACCGGGAGGAAAGATGAAGAACTTGGGTCATTTATGAGCACCATAAATAGCAACAATCCTTAGGGAAGGCTTTAGGTGAACTATAACCCAAGATAACTCCAATGATGAGATTGATGGGTTTAAAATATCTCATTCTTAACAACATGTGAATCATGGAACATGAACTCAAATTATCAAGAATGACATAATACCACCTCTAATGATACGGAAGAAAGAATTGCACTCCGGATTGCAAGAAGAAGAAAACTTGAAGTATATCTTGGCGGATCATAGCTTCGAGAGATATCTTGAAGAACAATTGAAGAATGAAAAGAATCCTTGACGAACAACCCTGAGGAACTCCGGTAATAAAAGGATGATCAAACAAAAGGAAAGAGAAGTTGAAGACACAAGGTGAAACCTTCTAATGATTTAGATGGGTCTCAGTGGTGAGATAAAACGGAAAACCTCGGAACTTCGGAAAAGAAAGATGAAACAATTGAAATAGAGAATTTGAAGAACCTCCGGAATAAGGAATTAATCATTAGGATGAAACAAGAATAAGAATTACATTATGCTTATCCTTCACCAATTAAATTGATGACCAACAATGGATTTGGCACACTACTTATTCACGTAGTAAGGATTAAGATAGATAAAGCGCAAACTTGAGAAGGTCTTCAATGAACCACCGGTAGGATGAAACAATGAATGAATTAATTTGATAACCATGGAAGAGAGATCTTGAACGAACAACCGTAAGAATTGAAAAGGAATGAATAAAACATGAGAAAACACCGGGAAGGATCAGCAAATAAACGAAGATGCTTGAGAGAATTTAGATCCATGAGAACGAAGAGATTACGAGCTGATTAGAGAATCCTTGATTTAAGCACCGGTATGATTGGAGAATGATAACTGAAAGCTGAGAATGAAAAAAACCTGAATTGATGGACTCCGGATAACAAACTGAGAAGGCTCTTGAATTGCTCCGGATGGGTGAAAAGAATTCCCACAATCGAAAATAATTATGAGAGGATGGCAACAAGCTAGAATCACGAATCTTGAAGAGAATGTAGCAAGATTAAAGAGAAACACTTCTTCGGTCTTCAAAATCTGACAATGACGATAAGAAACACCACCAAATTGTTGAGATACTCCGGGATGACAATTAGAAAGGTTGAGCCAATGATGAAAAGAATTTGAAAGATCTTGGAGAAATACATATGACCAATAATGAATCATTCTTACGTCAAACTTCGAAAATCATTTGAGGAAAGCTCCGGTAAATTAGAAGAGTCAGGTAAGATCCTGGGAAAAGACTTGTGGGTTAGGGCCCACTCAAGAGAAAAAACACCGTTGAAAATATTTGAAGAGAGAGAGATAGCACCGGTTGAATTAAAAGGCTTGAATGAGATAACATCCTCGAAAGAGCTTGAATGAAAGCAGAGTGTGGAAACATGAATCTTCGAGATATCTTGAGCACTCCCGAACAATTGAATAGTGAGAAGTGGATGATTATGAGGTCCATCGGCATAAGAAAAGCATTGGGCAAAAAGAAAAGACTATGCTCAATACCAAAGCTTGAATTGAATCCACAGGAGAAGGAAAAGAATGAAGAATGATGAACTTGAGGTTCCGTTAGAATCTTCATGAGAATCACCGGGTAAGGACATTGATTGAAAAGAAAGAAGAGGCTTCACAAGAATAAGATGGATAGTTGATTAAGAATTCCGAGTCCTCGAAGAAAAGAGGTGGGTGGGCGGGAAAAACAAAGGTAACTTGAAGACGGATGAAACAAACACCGTTGAGAAGAACTGATACTTGATCTTGCGGATGTTGAAATGATCGGATCCACTTGAAGAGAAACACACCGGTTGAAAAGGATTCACAAAACAATCTCGATGATCAAGAATGATTAGTATTCGCATAGAAATATGAGAACATTGCTTGGGAAAGGTATGGAATCAACATTTGACTTCGAACCAACGCGAATACCACCACTCAAAACAAAACAAAGGATTGGCTTGCAAAATAAGCCGGAACAAACATATGATAGAGATTTTGTCTGAAATTTTTGTGGTGGGGCCTACACAGGATCGATCGTACAGCACCATCATGTACAAGGCAGTGCACATGATATACGAAGCGTCCCCGAGTCGACATAGCCAAGGACTCTTTAAGACACAATGAGACCACTGTAAAACCAACCGTGGATAGGCGGACCACTAGACGTCGAACCCCAATTTCATATCATATATCTGTCGGAAAGATATCGTAAGAGCTACTTGAATTCCCACTTATAAACTCCCGAAATTTTCCGGTTATGCAATCAGGTGTTGGGGATACAGGGGAAGCATAATATCTCACCCAAAACTAGCAAATCCTACATCCAGTTGTATCCATCCTTCAACACATAACCAAAAAACCATCGGAAATCATTTACCTCAACCTTCGAAAAGCATCCGTTATACGAGTTATGGCAATACTCCCGAACTCCCACCCCAGTACTGGGTGGCGTCGAGGTTATCTCACCAACAACTGCATAAAAGAGATTTTCGATGTCGGCAAACTCAGGTATTCCAGAACTGCAACGATAAAATTGTTACGACAACACCTCAGAGCTCAACTCCTCGGGACACTACCACAACCCCTAAATGTCAGGAGGCACCAAGAACAATGTTCTCGTCACAAATTGATCGGAACGATTCCAAGATACCCGCGTGATCCTAAAAAAAATTAGTGAAATTTGAGAAGAGAAGAGTCAAAACTCTACGTCAGGATGCCTCACCAGAGCGACGAAGGGATTGAGGAGTAAAAAGAATCCTACTCTCCGATATATATAATCCTAAATGACTAAAAACATTTTTCTAGACTCAACAACGCCAGTGATTCGATCAAGCAGGGGGCTCCTAAGGTCGGGGAAGGCTCTGTTTACCAACTTGTAATGCCCTTGATGCGGCTATATCTCCCACGTGTCGAAGCACGACTTAGAGGCATAACCGCATTGAAAGCAATGTCGCAAGTGAGGTAATCTTCACACAACCCATGTAATTCATAAGGGAAAGAGATACATAGTTGGCTTACAATCGCCACTTCACACAATCACATGAATAAAGCATTACATCATCCAGATACAAACAAGGTCTGACTACGGAACCCAAAATAAAAGAAGACTACCCCAAATGCTACACAGATCCCCGATCGTCCCAACTGAGCTCCACTACTGATCAAATGGAAACGGAAACAACATAACAAACACAATATTCATCGAGCTCCTCCTTGAGCTCAGTCGCGTCACCTGCACGGTATCATCGGCACCTGCAAAATGGTTTTGGAAGTATCTATGAGTCACGGGGACTCAGCAATCTCACACCCTCGCGATCAAGACTATTTAAGCTTATAGGAGGGGTAAAGGTATGATGTGGAGCTGTAGCACGCGACTAGCATATATGATGGCTAACATACGAAAATGAGAGTGAGAAGAGAAGGCAAAAGCACGATCGATGAAATATGATCAATAAGTGATCCTAGAACAACCTACGTCAGGCATAACTCCAACACCGTGTTCACTTCCTGGACTCCGCCGAAAAGAGACCATCACGTTAACACACACGGTTGGTGTATTTTAATTTAAGATCAACTTTAGGTTTTCTACAACCGGACGTTAACAAATTCCCATCTGCCCATAACTGCGGGTACGGCTTTCGAAAGTTCAATCCCTGCAGGGGTGTCCCAACTTAGCCCATCACAAGCTCTCACGGTCAACGAAGGATATTCCTTCTCCCAAGACAATCCGATCAGACTCGGCATCCCGGTTACAGGACATCCTCGACAATGGTAAAACAAGTCCGGCAACACCACCCGAATGTGCCGACAAATCCCGATAGGAGTTGGACATATCTCGTTCTCAGGGCACACTCAGATAGATCAAGCTACGAGTAAAACCAACCCTCAAGTTTCCCCGAGGTGGCCCCGCAGGCTGCCCAGTTCGAACCAACACTCATAGGAGCACTGGCCCAGGGGGTTAAAATAAAGATGACCCTTGAGTCTGCAGAACCCAAGAGAAAGAAAAGGCTAGGTGGCAAATGGTAAAACCAAGGTTGGACATTGCTGGAGGAGTTTTATTCAAGGCGAACTGTCAAGGGGTTCCCATTATAACCCAACCGTGTAAGGAACGCAAAATCCGGGAACATAACATTGATATGATGGAAAGTAGGGCGGCAAGAGTGGAACAAAACACCAGGCATACGGCCGAGCCTTCCACCCTTTACCAAGTATATAGGTGCATTAAGATAAACAAGATAATATTGTGATATCCCAACAATAAACAATGTTCCAACAAGGAACAATCTCCAATCTTCATCTGCAACTAGCAACGCTATAAGAGGGGCTGAGCAAAGCGGTAACATAGCCAAACAACAGTTTGCTAGGACATGGTGGGTTAGAGGTTTGAAATGGCAATATGGGAGGCATGATAAGCAAGTGGTAGGTATCGTAGCATAGGCATAGCAAAAGACCGAGCAACTAGCAAGCAAAGATAGAAGTGATTTCGAGGGTATGGTCATCTTGCCTGAAATCCCACAAGGAAGAAGAACGAGTCCATGAAGAAGACAAACGGGCGTAGCCAATGGATCCTCACAAACGCAACATTACCGGATTACCGAGAAGAAGTACACCGGAAAGAAAGCAAACAACATAGTAAACAATCATCACATAAGCATGGCACGATGCGCAAACAAGTATGATGCATGTCCGGTTTAATGATACATGGCATGGCATGGCAAAGTGCACAAACAATCCTAAAAATTAAGTGGAGCTCAATATGCAACGGAGTCGCATATTGAAGAAAACACCACATGACTTATTTAGTTCTCTCTCGTTTATGTACCCAACAAGATTAAATGTTGTTAGCATGGCAAGAGGTGAAGCATGATGAAACTATCTAATCTAGGCAAGTTTAAATGAGGCTGAAACAACAAAACAACAAGTCCGGAAACTCCTCATATGCATATACTAGGTTTGGTACTGTTCTGCCCTAAACACAATTTTAGAGTTGTTAAACATGCTAGATGAGTGCATCATGTTAAACTAGGCATTTTTCCACCCCATTTACATATAAAGTTTGTTACGAACCGAGTTACGGTTAAAAAGTTATGAATTAAAGCATTTTCACATGGCAATAGGCAAATTAAACCAAACAACAATTTAAACATTTCAAACATGCATGAAAGTTGCAAATTATGAAACTAGACAAGATTATAAGCATATTTGATATATAACTTATTTTAATCCGATGCACGGTTTGTGAGATATTAAATGCATGGACATGGAGGGTTTTTCTGTAAAACTGCAGTCTCAGGAATAAATAGTAAAATCACAGGTCAGCAAAAAAAAACAACACGGGCCAAAAATGACTAGCCCAACAATGCGCAAGGACAACCGGAAGATGGGCTTCCTCACATTGGGCCTGGCAAGGCAAGGGGGGGTGCTGGACCGATGGATCTGGCAGCCCAGCTCGATCAGGAGAGGGTCAACGCGCACGGGCGCGCTCGCTGTAGAGTGCAGACGAACAAGTCTCGGCACCCGGGACGGCAACAGCGACGTGGGATTCTCACGGCGGTGAACTTGAGGACGAGTGGGCACCGCGGCTCCAGGAACATGGCGGGGCAGCAAGATTCGACGCGAGGAAGAAGCTTTGGCCGAAGACGATGGCTTGGCGAAGCAGGGGAGACTCGGGCAGCGCACGGGGTAGAGGAAGCAGAGGCCGCAGTAGGCAGACTTGGCGGTAGCAGCAGGTCCCAAAGGGGTCGACGGGGCTTGGACGCGGGGCTCCGGCAAGGTTGGGGAGGTCCGGTGCGCGAGGAACGGCGCATGGAAGGACGGTTGGGCACGGATCCATGGCGCAGGAAGGGGGCTCCATGGCGGTTGCTGCTGTGCTGGTCGCCGGGCAGAGGACGGCAGAGCACAGCGAAGGGGCCGGGAACGGGCAGGTTGGCTGCGGGGGAGGACCTGAACGCCGGAATCCGAAGGAGCGGCGACTTGGCGGAGGCCGGCCGGATCTGGAGCATGGCTGTGGCGGCTAGAGGCACCGGCACGAGCAGAAAGTCAACAAAGGCCATGGCGCTGCAGATGGATGGGTTCGGGCGTCGCTGCGGGGAGCTCCTATCCCGTATGGCGCAGCGGGTGGACTTGGCAGCAGGTGCTCCGGCGAGGTACTTGGCGGGGCGACGGGTCCTACGAGGGCGCGACTTGGCGGTGCCAAGGAATGAGGAAGGGCCTGCATCTGCTGCGGAGGGAGCAGAGGATGGCAGCGGGGATGGATTTGGTGGGATCTGGACACGAGGAAGGAAAGGTGGTTGCTGCGATTCGTCTCGGGTGGAACTGGATCGGGAGGGAATCAGAGTGGCAGCGGGGAGGGACAGGCCTCCTAGGTTTTAGGGTTAGGCTAGATTTGGTAGGTGGTGGTCTATAAATATAAGGAAAAAAAGGAGTTTGGATCCTCCGATCGAAATCGGACGGTTCAGAAAGAATGGGCTAGGGAGTCCAAATGATAAAACGGTGATACTTTGTAGACGTTTGGGGATGATCCGGACACAGCGGTAACGACTGTCCGGGTCGGGTCTGGGACAGATTTCGGACGCGCCCGGGAGGAGGCTGCGGGCTGACGAGAGAGGTTAGGTTGGACCTGGCGGTAGGTAGTGAGCTGTGTAGATGGTCTCGAGCTGAGAGAAGAGAAGAGAGGGAGGCCCGGCGACTGTTTCCGGAGACCGAAAAGGTCCGACGTGTGCCCGGCTATAATGCCGCTATAGTTTAACGGTTGGGCTATCAGACGAACTCCGAATGCGATGAAACTTGACAGGCGGTCTATCTACACTATAATAAGACCACACGCCAACTTTCATCCCATTCCGAGAACATTATCCAGCCACTTATAAAAATAATATTTCAGAGGTGTCGCGGGCGCGTGCAAGTGTGTCTGGGCTCAGAACGGACAACGGAAGGAACGAGGAGACCGGGACGGATGCAAGTTTTTGAAAACATGGTGATGCAATGCACATGATGACATGATATGAAAAACATGACACGCAAGCAAATGACAAGGCACCAACAGCGAATAACTGGAAGACACCTGGCGCAACGGTCTCGGGGCGTTACATCTTTCCTCACCACATGATGCTTGCCAAAAGAGAAAAGTAAAAAGGAACAGAGAGAGAAACTTTAACTCTTTGCATAAAAATAAATACATAAAAGCAAAAGATAGGCCCTTCGCAGAGGGAAGAAGAGGTTGACATGCGCTTATTTCTTTGTATGCTCAACACCTTAGTGCAAAAGAACGTCATGTTATATTGCCCCTTATGATAGCCACCTTTATTATGCAGTCTGTCGCTTTTATTCTTTGCCATCTCAAGTTCGTAGAATGCTCAATTTTCTCTTACACTAAGTGATCTAACACTTTTAGAAGCAATTTTTATTGCCTTATTGCACCAATGATAACTTACTTGAAGGATCTTTCTCAATCCTTAGGTAGGTATGGTGGACTCTTGAAAATAAGATTTGGGTTTAAGGGTTTTTGGATCCACAAGTAGTATCTGATGGGGGGCAAGTGATGACCCACAAGTGTAGGGGACCTACCGTAGCCTTTTCGATAAGAGTGTCGAACCCAACGAGGAGCAGAAGGAAATGATAAGCAGTTTTCAGTAAGGTATTCTCTCCAAGCACTGAAATTATTTGTAACAGATAGTTTTGTGATAAGGTAATTTGTAACGAGTAGCAAGTAATAAAAGTAAATAAGGTGCAGCAAGATGGCCCAATCCTTTTTGTAGCAAAGGACAAGCCTGGACAAACTCTTATATGAAGCAAAGTGCTCCCGAGGACACATGGGAATTATCGTCAAGCTAGTTTTCATCACGTTCATATGATTCGCGTTCGGTACTTTCATAATTTGATATGTGGGTGGACCGGTGCTTGGGTACTGCCCTTACTTGGACAAACATCCCACTTATGATTAACCCCTATTGCAAGCATCTGCAACTACAACAGAAGTATTAAGGTAAACCTAACCATAGCATGAAACATGTGGATCCAAATCAGCCCCTTACGAAGCAACGCATAAACTAGGGTTTAAGCTTCTGTCACTCTAGCAACTCATCATCTACTTATTGCTTCCCAATGCCTCCCTCTAGGACCAAACAATGGTGAAGTGTCATTTAGTCGACGTTCACATGACACCACTAGAGGGATGACAACATACATCTCATCAAAATAACGAACAATACAAAATTCACATGACTACTAATAGCAAGACATCTCCCATGTCCTCAAGAACAAATGTAACTACTCACAAAGCATATTCATGTTCATAATCAGAGGGGTATTAATATGCATAATGGATCTGAACATATGATCTTCCACCAAGTAAACCAACTAGCATCAACTACAAGGAGTAATCAACACTACTAGCAACCCACAGGTACCAATCTGAGGTTTGGATACAAAGATTGGATACAAGATATGAACTAGGGTTTGAGATGAGATGGTGATGGTGAAGATGTTGATGGAGATTGACCCCCTCCCAATGAGAGGATTGTTGGTGATAACGATGGTGATGATTTCCCCCTCCTGGAGGGAAGTTTCCCCGACAGAACAGCTCTCCCGGAGCCCTAGATTGGTTCCACCAAGGTTCCGCCTCGTGGCAGCGGAGTTTCGTCCCGTGAGCTTGCTTATTATTTTTCCTCGGACAAAATACCTCATATAGCAGAAGATGGGCATCGGAGGGCCACTAGGGAGCCCATGAGGCAGGGGGCGTGCCCAGGGGGGTAGGGCGCGCCCCCACCCTCGTGGCCAGGGCATGGCCCCCCTCTGGAACTTTCTTCGCTCAATATTTTTTTTATTCTGTAAATAACTACCATGAAGTTTCAGGACTTTTGGAGCTGTGCAGAATAGGTCTCTAATATTTGCTCCTTTTCCAGCCCAGAATCCCAGCTGTCGGCATTCTCCCTCTTCATGTAAACCTTGTAAAATAAGAGAGAATAGGCATAAGTATTGTGACATAATGTGTAATAACAGCCCATAATGCAATAAATATCGATATAAAAGCAGGATGCAAAATGGACGTATCAGCAAGCACCGCATGTTGAAGGATCTATGACAATATAACTTCTATGTTAATATGAACAAACATAAACCATTACGTTGTCTTCCTTGTCCAACGTCAACAATTTTGGCATATAATATTTTGATGGGGACTCACAATCACAAAAGATCTCCATGATAATGTATTTATATGTGAAAGTTCTCTTCCTTATACTAATTATTCGTGAATTGCTTGTATGACCAATATTGTGATTGTCAAGCCTCAAAATATTTCACTTTATAAACCCAATGTGAAGCTACCACTAGGCATGATATGATTTCAACTTCATGACATTCAATTTATTCAACAATTTACTCATAGGATATAAGCGAAGCACAAGAGTAAATGACAAGCTACTCCAAAAAGATATAAATGAAGATCATGAGCATAATATTTATTTATCTCAAATTAATTTAAGTGGATAAAGAGAGAATTTCTTCAAAAATACTAAAGCACACCGTGCTCAAAAAGATATAAGTGAAGCACTAGAGCGATTCCATAGAAAAGAGCTTCGTTGACAGGATGTGAATGTCGCTTACCTAGCCTCCCTGGCAACTATTTAAGGACTCTATTTTATTTAAAAACTTTCATATCTAAGTATTTTATTATAAAAGCAAGAAAAATGAAAATAAATGACATTTCAAGGATAGCACACATCATGTGAAGAAGCAAAAACTTAGGCTCAATCGATACTAACCTATAATTGTTGAAGAAGAAAGGTGGGATGCCTACCAGGGCATCCCCAAGCTTAGATGCTTGAGACTTCTTGAAATATTATCTTGGGGTGCCTTGGGCATCCCCAAGCTTGAGCTTTTGTGTCTCCTTAATTCTTCTCATATCACGGTTTTCCTAAATCTCAAAAGCTTCATCCACACAAAACTCAACAAGAACTCGTGAGATAAGTTAGTATAAACCAATGCAAAAACCTTATCATTCTCTACTGTAGCAAATCTCTAAAATTATTATTAAACATTGCATACTAAATGCCTCTGCATATTCAATACTCCTATCCTCAAATAGGATCGTTAAACAAGCAAACATATGCAAACAATGCAAACATAACAGCAATCTGCCAAAACAGTACAGTCTATAAAGAATGCAAGAGTATGAATACTTCTTAAACTCCAAAAATTATGAAAAAATAGCTCCTGTAGAAAATTTATCAGACCTTATTTTGCAGAAAGTTTCAACACTTTACCACATTCTTACTTTTCTAGGGAATGTTTGCAACAGCGGTAAACTTTCTGTTTTCAAACAGCAACATGCAGGCTTGCAAAATAAGCATAGTAAAGGCTATCATTGCCACTTTTATTGAAATAAAATATGCAAAAAATTATTATAAATAACATCAAGAAAATACTAAAAAATAAAATGATGCTCCAAGCAAAACACATATCATGTGACGAATTAAAACATGGCTCCAAGTGAAGTTACCGATAATGTTGGAGACGAAAGAGGGGATGCCTTCCGGGGCATCCCCAAGTTTAGTTGCTTGGATCTTCCTTGAATATTACCTTGGGGTGCCTTGGGAATCCCCAATATTAGGGTCTTGTCACTCCTTATTCTCCTCATATCGACGTCTCACCAGAAACTTGAAAACTTCAATCACACAAAACTTAACGGAACTTTGTGAGATAGGATAGTATGATAAAGAGCAAACCATTTCACTTTTGGTACTGTCAATGTCACGTCCCTAGTTCTAGTGTGCTCTAGGCTAGTTGTTGATGTTTGCATCATGTTTAATATTTCAAATGAACTTGAAATGGGGGATGTTCAAACCCTAGCATAAAAAGGAATCCACCAGGTTCAACTAAAATATTTTCAGTAATTCCAAATGGCCTTAAAAATGTTCATCATTCTTGGGAAAATGCTGGAAACGGCAACCAGAGGTGATGCACATTTTTGCATGACATTTTGGATTGTTGAATTAACACATATTGTATTTTGAATTGGAGAAAATAAATACTATAAATACTTTATTGCTCCAATAATTCTGATTTTTGTTGAGGGGCTTTGGAATAATCCTTCTAGTCCCTGCAAAATTTATCAGAAGCAACAAAATTAGTTTGGTTCCAAAACCAAATTAAAACAAATGTCAGAAATGGAAAACAAAAACAAAATAGAAAAAAGGGAAACTTACCTGGCGTCTCCAGCGGCCCAGCACTGTGCGGCCCACTAGCCCAACCGCCAGTCATCGTCCTCCTGGCGACGACAGAAGGACGAGGGGCACGCGCTCGCCGCCCGCACGCATGGGCGCCACGCCACCTGCCTGCCTGTCCTCCCCCTCGTCACCCTGGATGCCCCGAGCGATGCCATGATGCACCCCGGACCCCTCTCACTCTCCCTCGTGCTCGTTCCCTGCCTCCTCTGTTATCTCTCTCGTAGGACCGAACGCGCCCGTCGCCGCCGCTCGTCGTTGCCGCGCCCACCGCCACGGCCTTGCCTCTCCGACAAGCCCAAGAGATTCGCCGCGTCTTCCTCGTCCTCTCTGCCAAGCCACGCGCCTCAGGAGGCCCTGGAGTGCCGCCATCGCCATCGTCTTCACCTTCGGCCGCCGGAGATCGCCCACGCCGTTCTGCTCGTGTTTGACCTCCCCCGAGCTCGCTGATGACTTCGCCGGATTCGCTGTGAGCTTCTGCTCTGTTTCCCCCTCTCCGTTCTGCTATTTCTATGCCGTAGCTTCGTTCCCCACCACGGCCGTAGCTCCTCGCCGCCATCAAGCTAGCCGCTGCAGCTCACGACCGCACGCGTCACCGTGCTCCTGGTGACGCCAGGAGGTTGTAGAGGCCCTCGGCAGCTCCTGCCGTGCACCGCAGCGCTGCGCGCGCACCCGGCCAAAATCCGGTTGCCGCCTCGAGCTCGTTTCCAGCGAGCTCCGGCACCCCCGCAGCCTCCCACTTGCTCCAAACGATGAGGACAAGCTCCAGCTCCTCGTCCATGGTCTCCGTCGACTAAATGGTCGCCGGAGGGCGATTCCCGTGCCCTTCACCGCGTTCGGCCTCGCCGGCGGCTAAACACCGGCGATTTGACCGGGTTTGACCCCCTTTTGACCCTGATTTGACATGTGTGGGTCAATGATAGGTGGGACCCGGCCCTGACTAATTTTTTATTAGGGTTAGAGTTAGGATTAATTAACTCTGTTAATTAACTATGACACTGACATGTGGACCCCACACTTTAGGTTTGACCTGGTCAGCCACAGTTGACTCACTGACATCATGCTACTGACATGCTGACGCAGTTGTTCATTTTGTGGTATTAAAATAAATCAGGAAATTCCAAAAAAATGTTTAAACTTCAAAAAATCACAGAAATTCAACCGTAGCTCAAATTGAAATAAGTAATGTATGAAAAATTATTAAAAAAATGCAATCTATCCATCTGTACCATTTTCATGCATGAAAAACCAACCTAAACCTACTATATAGGTGAAACACATGAATGGCATTTATAAATGTTAAATTTGGAGTTGCATTTGAACCCTTGGTTCAAATGGACTTCATTCAAATAGAATGCTAGATGCATTAGCACAAACCACATCACATCTTCATGCCATGTTCATGCATCATATTGTTGCATATGCTTGTGTATTGATTGCCGACACCGTCCTTCTCGATATGTCCTGCTCTGGAGACCGTTCCAGAGTACCTGTCAGAGGAGCACAACCCCCCTATTGATCTTTCAGGCAAGCAAAACCCCCTTGTTCATTCCAATACAATCCCACTCTCTCGCTCGTGCTCTCTTTTATTGCATTAGGACAACAATGATTCAACTGCTACTTTATGCTAAGGTAGTTGAACCCATTCCTCTGCATGACCTGTCAGTGCCATAGTAAATAGTTGAAACCCACTAGCATGTGTAGGAGTTGATTGAGCCATGTTGTGTTCCTACCATGCCATGCCTGCTATTGCTTAGAGTTGTGTCAGGTCTGATCCATTGGGAATGGATTGGAGTGTTATGATGTTGTGATGCTGAGATTTAAGCGTGTGAACACATTCTGGTAAAGGTAGGAGTGAGAGGCCATGTAGGAGTACATGGTGGGTTGTCTCGTTGGGATCGTCCTTAAGAACTGAGTTCTGTGTAAGTTGTCCAATGACTAGCTACTACCACACATCGGGTTCCGGTAACTCGACCCCTCTCGACTTATTAACCAACTTGACCTCTGTCGATGAGTCACAACTAGTTTTTGGTGTTTGTAGGTAGTGTCATTTTTCTACCAAGTGGCACCCGGTAGGGTGGGCTTGGGACAGACTAGGCACAGGTGGCACGGTGTACCAAGCGTAGATCCATCCGGCGAGGTGGGCTTAGGAACCCTGCACACATCATTTGGGGCCGTGAGCGAAACCCCGGTCGGATCTCCTTACGGATGGAACCCGAATAGGCTATAAACCTGGACTACAGTCTTGTGTGGTTAGTCAGGTCATGGCTGACACCATCGCCAGGCTTCCGCTTGAAGGTTGCCGATATACATGACGTGTACATGGCGGTAAGTGGCGAGAGCGTGTGTGAAGAAGTACACCCCTGCAGGGTTAACATGATCTATTTGAATAGCTGGGCCCGCGGTTATGGACTTCTTGGATGCTTACGTGGTACATAGACAACTTGAAGTGGATACTCTAAAATTCTCAAGAAAGTGTGAATGATATGGATGGCCTTCTTGTAGGGAGACGGGAATGAATCCATAGTAGTGTATTGCTGTAGTGATTAGTGGACTCGTGTGCGCTTTCTCACCTCAAAGAAGTTACTTGTAGTCGTAGAACAGGATAGCCACTGAGTCAAAGCTGGCTTGCTGCAGCCAAACCCCACATTACCTTCTTGATACTAATGCATGTATGATAGGATCTGATGTAAGTCTTGTTTCAGTACATTTGTAGTCACGTTTGCTTAATTTATGTTTTGCAGAAGAGACATCTGTATCACTAGTATTTCCGCTTGGACTTCGACGAGTAGCTTGTTACCTCGGCTACGAATCTTGAACCCTTGGGAGGGTCTTGTAGATAGTCAGGCTTCTCAGCCTTTTTCATTTGTAGTTCTCTGTACTCAGACATGTTTATGCTTCCGCTAGTTTCTTGTGTGCTCTGTATGTTGGGTCATGAAACCCATATTTGTAATACTTGGCTTCTCGGAGCCTAATGAATAAATACTTTGAGTTGTAGAGTTTTGTTGTGATGCCATGTTGTTTTTGCACATATCGAGCATATTGTGTGTATGATTTGAAATGCTTGGTATGTGTGGGATCCGACAACCTAGTTGTTTATCCTTGGTAGCCTCTCTTACCGGGAAATGTCTCCTAGTGCTTCTATTGAGCCATGGTAGCTTGCTACTACTCTGGAACACTTAGGCTGGCCGGCATGTGTCCTTCTTCGTTCATGTGTCTGTCCCTTCGGGGAAATGTCACGCGGTGTCTACCGGACTCCTGTTAGCCCAGCTGCTACAGCCCAGATTCACTTGCTGATGACCGACACGTTCGTTCCTGGGTCATGTATGTCTGTCCCTGTAAGTTAGTGCCACTTTGGGTTTACCACTAGTCATGTCGGCCTGGATTCTTTGTCATATGGATGCTAGCGACACTATCATATATGTGAGCCAAAAGGCGCAAACGGCCCCGGGCCAGGTGAGCTGGCACCCGTGGGAATACCGTGCGTGAGGCCGCAAAGTGATATGATGTGTTACATGCTAGATCGGTGTGACTTAGGATCGGGGTGCCGACAACTTTGGTATCAGAGCCTGACTGCCTGTAGGATTACCAAGCCAAACTAGTCGAAGTTGAGTCTAGAAATTCTTTGGTTATATAAGGGAATTGATTGTGGAAGGGAACGTAAGGCTCTTTTTACTCCTTATACCTCATGCCCTTTTGATCAGAGTCATCCTATCTTTCCTACGGGGTTAAGGAACTAGGCTTTCTCTTCCGTCTATCAGGATCACGTGTTACTACTCCATAGTCTCATAGGATTGGTTGATCAGAGTCATATTCCAGTTTTTGAGTACTTTCGGTGTAGTCTGTTTAGTCCTATCAGAGAACCTTGAGTGATGATGTTGAGTATGGTACTACCCCATCGTTTGCAGGATGTCTCATTTTGAGCATTTTACTGTCATTATGTTGCCGAAATTGTCCTAGGAGTTCGAGAGATACTAATTTCCTTGTGCTACATACTGCATCCTATAGTTGATGCTGATCCCGTCCTTGGTTTCGTTTCCCAGGATGTCGTCAGTTACCCGAAGTTCCGTTGCTCGTAGCCGGAACCACGGAGATGGTAGGGATGAGGATCCTCCCGACCAATATTCGTTGGTAGGGTTCTTGTTAGAGGTTGAGATGAACAAGCGTGAGACCAACCGCTTGTTGGCACGGATTGAGCAGAACACCGCCCATCAGCGTAATGAGTTGGTTTCCATCACCGACTTCATAGGCCTGAACCCACCCACCTTCCATCATGCCATTGAGCCACTCGATACAGATGACTGGCTCCGTAGTATCACTCACAAGTTGCGTTCTGCGAACGTAGCTGAAGGTGACAAGGTCACCTATGCTACATATCACCTGGAAGGTCCTGCTAGTCTTTGGTGGCAGAACTATGAGGCTATGCTTCCAGCTGGCCAGATACCTACCTGGAGAGATTTTACTAAGGCTTTTCATGAGCATCACATTCCTCAAGCCCTTATTGATCGCAAGAGAGAAGAGTTTTGTAGATTCACCCAGGGTAAGATGGATGTTGATGCTTACAGTAGAGAGTTTGAGAACCTCGCCCGCTATGCTACAGAAGAAGTGTCCACGGATGCCAAGAAGCAAGCTAGGTTCCGGAAGGGTCTCAACCCCAAGTTGCGTCGTGATCTCCACTTGCACCATTGCAATACATTCCAGGCTCTTGTGAACAAGGCCATTAAGTAGAGACAGCTTAGCTTATTTATGAGGAGTCTCGTAAGCACACCCATGATTTGGGTTCTTCCTCTGGTTCTAGTTCTCAGAAGCGCCGGATTTGGGTTCCAAACTCCGCTCTTCCACTCGGATATGCACCGAGGCCATCTTATGTGGCACCTCACCCAGTTCGGCCATATACTCCACCCAGGCCTATTGGTGGACTGTCTGCCAATGCGGGTCCACGTCCTACCTCCACGATTTGTTACAAGTGCGGAGAGCCAGGCCACATTGCCCGTAATTGCACTCAGACCAGTGTTGCTCCACCCCAACCCGAGAAGTCTGTTAGCCGTGGTAAGACATCATGCAAGATGATCAGTGTCAAGTCTGCTCCCACTGAACATGGACGTGTGCATCACGTCTCAGCTAGAAACGCTCATGATGATTCGGATGTCATTCTTGGTACACTCCTTGTTAATTGTCATCCAGCATCGGTTCTATTCGATACCGGAGCATCTCATTCCTTCATTTCCAAAAGCTATGCCCGCTTGCACGACATGTCATTTTGTGATATGCCCTCCCCACTACTCATTCAAACTCCTAGATCCAAATGGCAAACTTCTAGGATAAGTTATGGCAATGAAATACATGTTGACAGACTTGTGTTCCTTGCTTCCTTGATATCTCTCAAGTCTTCATATATTAACATCATCTTGGGTATGGACTGGATGACAGCTCATCATGCCAAGATTGATTGTTTCACCAGGTTAGTTCAGCTTACACACCCATCTGGCAAGATAGTCACTGTCACCACTAGAGTTGCAAAGCGTCAGCTTTATTCTCTTAATGCCAGCCCTCTTCCAGACCTTGAGGATATCTCGGTAGTCCGTGACTTTCTAGATGTCTTTCCAGAGGAACTGCCAGGCATTCCACCTGACAGAGATGTAGAGTTTGTCATAGGTCTTATCCCAGGAACCGCCCCAATTTCTAGGAGACCTTACAAGATGGCACCCTTAGAACTAGCTGAGCTTAAGAAACAACTTGATGAGTCCTTGCAAAAGTGTTTCATCCATCCTAGTTCTTCTCATTGGGCTTGTCCCGTCCTCTTCGTCAAGAAGAAGGATGGTACGGATCGGATGGTTGTAGATTATCGTCCCGTTAACTTGGTCACGATAAAGAACAAGTATCCGCTCCCCAGGATCAACGACCTGTATGATCAGCTCGCTGGATCCTTAGTCTTTTCAAAGATGGATTTGAGGTTAGGCTACCACCAAATCAAGATCAAAAATGGGGACATTCCTAAGACGGCTTTTGTCACTTTTTATGGCCAGTACGAGTACACCGTTATGTCCACCGGTCTAACCAATGCTCCAGCTACATTCTCCCGCTTGATGAACTCGATCTTCATGGAGTCCTTAGATAACTTCGTCGTGGTTTACCTCGATGGTATTCTTATTTACTCGAAGAACGAGGAAGAGCATGCCGAACATCTTAGACTTGTGTTAGAAAAACTCAGAGAGCACTGCCTTTATGCCAAGTTCCCCAAGTGTGAATTTTGGCTGCCATAAGTGACCTACCTAGGCCATGTGATCTCTGGTAAAGGCATTGATGTCAACCCCGAGAGAGTTCAGGCCATTCTTGATTGGACTCCACCCGAATCGGTTAAACAAGTTAGGAGTTTCCTTGGTCTAGCCAGTTATTGTCGCCGCTTTGTTGAAAACTTCTCCAAAGTGGCCAAACCTCTCACGGAACTTCTCAAGAAAGATAAAAAGTTTGAGTGGTCCCCACAGTGTGAGCACAGTTTTCAGGAACTGAAAAGACGCCTGACTTCTGCTCCCATACTTGTGCCGCCGGATTTCACTAAGGACTTTGTTATCTATTGTGATGCCTCACGATAGGGACTAGGTTGCATTCTTATGCAGGATCGTCATGTGATTGCCTATGCATCTCGACAGTTGCATCCACATGAGGAGAATTATCCTACACATGATCTATAGCTTGCAGCCGTAGTCTATGCACTTAAGACATGGCGACATTACATTCTTGGTAAGTGTTGTGAGATTTACACCGAGCACCAGAGTCTCAAGTATATCTTAACCCAACCAGATTTGAACCTTAGGCAAAGACGTTGGTTGGATTTGATCTTAGATTACGATTTAGGGATTACTTACACCCCAGACAAAGCAAATGTCATGGCTGATGCACTAGGTCGTAAGTCCTATTTCAACAATCTCATGTTGCAACAGGGTCAACCATTTCTCCATGAGGAATTCTGTAAGCTTAACCTTCACATTGCTCCTCACGGATTCCTTTCTACCTTGGTGGCGAAACCTACTCTTGTGGATCATATCATAGAAGCCCAGAAGCATGATACGGGGATTACCCGGATCAAGAGAAACATTGCCAAGGGTATTGCTGGTAGTTTCTCTATAGATGATCGAGGTGTTGTTTTCTTCGGGAACCGCCTGGTGGTCCCCAAGAAGCAGCATCTTCGGCTACTGATCCTTAAGGAGGTCCATGAATCTCCTCTCACAATTCATCCTGGTAGTACTAACATATATCAGGACCTACACCAGAGGTTCTGGTGGACTAGGATGAAGAGAGAAATTGCTCAGTTCATTGCTAACTGCGATGTTTGTCATCCCGTTAAGGCAGAGCATCAAAGGCCTGCTGGCACCCTTCAGCCTTTAGCTATTACTGAGTGGAAATGGGACAAAGTTGGTATGGACTTCATCACCGGCTTTCCCAGGACCAAGAGAGGGGATAATGCTATCTTCGTAGTCATTGGCCGTCTTTCCAAAGTGGCTCACTTCCTACCTGTTCGAGAGAGTATCACTGCTAGTCAGCTCGTCGACTTATATATTTGTTGAATAGTGTCACTTCATGGTGTCCCACTGAAGATCAATTCAGACCGTGGTAGTATTTTCACTTCTCATTTCTGGGAGAGTTTCCAGACTACCATGGGAACCCATCTTTCTTTCAGTACTACTTTCCACCCTCAGTCAAGTGGTCAGGTGGAAAGGGTCAACCAAATTCTTGAAGATATGCTTAGAGCTTGCGTTATCTCATTCGGTATGGATTCGGAGAAGTGTCTTCCTTTCGCCGAGTTTGCTTATAACAATAGCTATCAATCCAGTCTCAAGAAAGCTCCTTTCGAGATTCTGTATGGACGAAGATGTCGAACACCTTTGAACTGGTCAGAAACCGGTGAAAGACAATTCTTTGGACCGGATATGATCCAGGAGGTAGAAGAGCAAGTTTGAGTCATTCATGAAAATTCGAAAACAGCCCAGTCTCGTCAAAAGAGCCAGTATGACCGTCGTCACAAGGAAGTGGCTTATGAAGTTAGCGACAAAGCTTACCTTCGGGTTACCCCTTTGAAGGGTACCCATCGTTTTGGTATCAAGGGCAAGTTGGCTCCTCGTTACATTGATCCTTTTCGCATTCTCGCTAAATGAGGAGAGGTTGCCTACCAGTTGGAACTACCCCCACATCTTTCTCGAGTACATGATGTCTTCCACGTCTCTCAACTCACGTGTTGCTTCTCGGATCCCATCCGCGGAGTGGACCACGAAACGCTTGATCTTCAAGATAACCTCACATATCGAGAGTACCCTATTCGCATTCTTGATCAATTAGAGCATGTCACTCGACGTCATAACATCACGTTTCTCAAGGTTCAGTGGTCTCATCACTCTGAGAGAGAAGCTACTTGGGAGCGAGAAGATCGTCTTCGACTGGAGTACCCCACTCTTTTTCCACCAACTCCTGAATCTTGGGACAAGATTCTTTTGAGTGGGGGAGAGTTGTCACATCCCTAGTTCTAGTATGCTCTAGGCTAGTTGTTGGTGTATGCATCATGTTTAATATTTCAAATGAACTTGAAATGGGGGATGTTCAAACCCTAGCATAAAAAGGAATCCACCAGGTTCAACTAAAATATTTTCAGTAATTCCAAATGGCCTTCAAAAATGTTCATCATTCTTGGGAAAATGCTGGAAACAGCAACCAGAGGTGATGGACATTTTTGCATGACATTTTGGATTGTTGAATTAACACATATGGTATTTTGAATTGGAGCAAATAAATACTACAAATACTTTATTGCTCCAATAATTCTGATTTTTGTTGAGGGGCTTTGGAATAATCCAGCTAGTCCCTGCAAAATTTATCAGAAGCAACAAAATTAGTTTGGTTCAAAAACCAAATTAAAAAAATGTCAGAAATGGAAAACAGAAACAAACTAGAAAAAAGGGGAAACTTACTTGGCGTCTCCAGCCAGCCCAGCACCGTGCGGCCCACTGGCCCAACCGCCAGTCATCGTCCTCCTGGCGAAGACAGAAGGACGAGGGGCACGCGCTCGCCGACCGCGCGCATGGGCACCACGCCACCTGTCTGCATGCCCTCCCCCTCGTCGCCCTGGATGCCCCGTGCGATGCCACGATGCACCCCGGACCCCTCTCACTCTCCCTCGTGCTCGTTCCCTGCCAACTCCGCTCTCTCTCTCTGGACCGAATGCTCCCATCGCCGTCGCTCGCCATTGTCGCGCCCACCGCCACGGCCTCGCCTCTCTGACAAGCCCAAGAGATTCGTAGCGTCTTCATCGTCCTCTCTGCCAAGCCACGCGCCTCGGGAGGCCCTGGAGCACCGCCATCACCGTCGTCTTCACCTCCGGCCGCCGGAGATCGCCCACGTCGTGCTCGCATTTGACCTCCCCCGAGCTTGCTAATGACTTCATCGGATTCGCTGTGAGCATCTGCTCCGTTTCCCCCTCTCCGTTCTTCCGTTTCCGTGTCGTAGCTTCGTTCCCTACCACGGCCGTAGCTCCTCCCCGCCGTCCATGTTGTCGTCATCGCGCTCGCCGCCGTAGCTCGCGACCGCGCGCGTCACCGTGCTCCTGGTGGCGCCAGGAGGCCGTAGAGGCCCTCCGCAGCTCCTGCCGTGCACCGCAGCCCTGCGCGCGCACCCAGCCAAACTCCGGCCGCCGCCTTGAGCTCGTTTTCGGCGAGCTCCGGCACCCCTGTAGCCTCCCGCTTGCTCCAAACAACGCGGACGAGCTCCAGCTCCTCGTCCATGGTCTCCGCCGCCTAAATGGTCGCCGAAGGGCGATTCCCGTGCCCACCACCGTGTTCGGCCTCGCCGGCGGCTAAACGCCGGCGAGTTGGCCGGGTTTGACCCCTTGTTGACCCTGATTTGACCCGTGTGGGTCAATGACAGGTGGGGCCCTGCCCTGACTAATTTTTAGTTAGGGTTGGAGTTAGGATTAATTAACTCTGTTAGTTAACTATGACACTGACGTGTGGACCCCACACGTTAGGTTTGACCTGGTCAACCACGGTTGACTCGCTGACGTCATGCCACTGACATGCTGACATAGTTGTTCATTTTCTTGTATTAAAATAAATCAAGAAATTCCAGAAAATTGTTTAAACTTCAAAAAAAATCATAGAAATTCAACCGTAGCTCAGATTGAAATAAGTTATATATGAAAAATTATTAGAAAAATGCAATCTATCCATCTGTAACAGTTTCATGCATGACAACCCAACCTAAACCTACTGTATAGGTGAAACACATGAATGGCATTTATAAATGTTAAACTTGGAGTTGCATTTGAACCCTTGGTTCAAATGGACTTCATTCAAATAGAACGCTAGATGCATTAGCACAAACCACATCACATCTTCATGCCATGTTCATGCATCATATTGTTGCATATGCTTGTGTACTGATTGCCGACACCGTCCTTCTCGATAGGTCCTGCTCCAGAGACTGTTCCAGAGTACCTGTCAGAGGAGAAGTCCCCCCTGTTGATCTTTCAGGCAAGCAAAAAACCCTTCTTCATTCCGATACAATCCCACTCTCTCGCTCCTGCTCTCTTCTATTGCACTAGGACAACAATGATTCAACTGCTACTTTATGTTGCGGTAGTTGAACCCATTCCTCTGCATGACCTATCATTGCCACAGTATATAATTGAAACCCACTAGCATGTGTAGGAGTTGATTGAGCCATGTTGTGTTCCTACCATGCCATGCCTGCTATTGCTTAGAGTTGTGTCAGGTCTGATCCATTGGGAATGGATTGGAGTGTTATGATGTTCTGATGCTGAGAATTAAGCGTGTAACCACGTTCTGGTAAAGGTAGCGGTGAGAGGCCATGTAGGAGTACATGGTGGGTTGTCTCATTGGGACCGTCCTTAAGAACTGAGTTCTATGTAAGTGTCCAATGACTAGCTACTACCACACATTGGGTTCCGGTAACTCGACCCCTCTCGACTTATTAACCAGCTTGACCTCTGTCCAGGAGTCGCAACTAGTTTTTGGTGTTTGTAGGTAGTGTTATTTTTCTACCAGGTGGCACCCGGCAGGGTGGGCTTGGGACAGACTAGGCACAGGTGGCACGGTGTACCAAGCGTAGATCCATCCAGCGAGGTGGGCTTGGGAACCCTGCACACATCGCTTGGGGCCGTGAGCGAAACCCCGGCCGGATCTCCTTGCGGATGGAACACGAATAGGCGATAAACCTGGACTAGAGTCTTGTGTGGTTAGTCAGGTCTTGGCCGACACCCTCGCCAGGCTTCCGCTTGAAGGTTGCCGAGATACATGACGTGTACATGGTGGTAAGTGGCGAGAGCGTGTGTGAAGAAGTACACCCCTGCAGGGTTAACATGATCTATTCGAATAGCCGGGTCCGCGGTTATGGACTTCTTGGATGCTTATGTGGTACATAGACAACTTGAAGTGGATACTCTAAAATGCTCAAGACAAGTGTGAGTGCTATGAATGGCCTTCTCGTAGGGAGACATGAATGAATCCATAGTAGTGTATTGATGTGGTGATTAGTGGACTCGTGTGCACTTTCTCACCTCAAAGAAGTTACTTGTAGTCGTAGAACAAGATAGCCACTGAGTCAAAGCTGGCTTGCTGCATCCAAACCCCACATTGCCTTCTTGATACTAATGCATGTATGATAGGATATGATGTAAGTGTTGCTGAGTACCTTTGTAATCATGTTTGCTTAATTTATGTTTTGCAGATGAGACATCTGTCTCACTAATAGTTCTGCTTGGACTTCAACGAGTAGCTTGTTACCTCAGCTACGAATCTTGAACCCTTGGGAGGGTCTTGTGGATAGTCAGGCTTCTCAGCCTTTTCATTTGTAGTTGTCTGTACTCAGACTTGTTTATGATTCCGCTAGTTGCTTCTATGCTCTGTATGTTGGGTCTTGAGACCCATGTTTGTAATACTTGGCTTCTTAGAGCCTAATGAATAAATACTTTGAGTTGTAGAGTTTTGTTGTGATGCCATGTTGTATTTGCACATATCGAGCATATTGTGTGTATGATTTGAAATGCTTGGTATGTGTGGGATCCAACAACCTAGTTGTTTATCCTTGGTAGCCTCTCTTACCGGGAAATGTCTCCTAGTGCTTCCACTGAGCCATGGTAGCTTGCTACTGCTCTGAAACACTTAGGCTGGCCGGCATGTGTCCTCCTTCGTTCCTGTGTCTGTCCCTTTGGGAAAATGTCACGCGGTGTCTACCGGACTCCTGTTAGCCCAGCTGCTACAGCCCAGATTCACTCGCTGATGACCGACACGTTTGTTGTTGGGTCATGTATGCATGTCCCTGTAAGTTAGTGCCACTTTGGGTTTATGACTAGTCATGTCAGCCCGGGTTCTTTGTCATCTGGATGCCAGCGACCCTATCATATATGTGAGCCAAAAGGCGCAAACGGTCCCGGGCCAGGTAAGGTGGCACCCGTGGGAATACCGTGCGTGAGGCCGCAAAGTAATATGATGTGTTACATGCTAGATCCGTGTGACTTAGGATCGGGGTCCCGACAGTCAAAGACAAGATTCATATTTTTTTCCACACAATGCCTACTGTAGCATATTATTTCCATATTTTATATTGAGCAATATAAGCCATGGAAACTAGAAAACAGAATCTGTCAAAAACAGAACGGGTCTGTAGTAATCTATACTCCAACGATACTTCTGCTACTCCAAAAATTCTGAAAAATTAGGAAAACCTAAGAAATTTGTCTATTAATCTTCTGCAAAAAGAATCAGCATTTTATTGTGCTTCTTTTAAATATGAGAATTGTTTTCCTGAGTGCAAAAGTTTTGGTTTTTCAGCAAGATCAAATCAACTATCACCGTAAGCCATCCCAATGGTCTTACTTGGCACTTTATAGAAACAAAAGCAACAAAACATGATTACTACAGTAGCCTAATCATGGGAACACACAAAAACAGTAGGTAAAAGTCTTGGGTTGTCTCCCAACAAGCGCTTTTCTTTAATGCCTTTTAGCTAGGCATGGTGATTTCAATGATGCTCGCATAAAAGATAAGAATTGAAACACAGAGAGATCATCATGAAGCATATGACTAGCACATTTAAGTCTAACCCACTTCCTATGCATAGGGATTTTGTGAGCAAATAATTTATGGGAGCAAGAATCAACTAGCATAGGAAGGAAAAACAAGCATAACTTCAAAATTTTCATCACATAGAGAGGAAACTTGATATTATTGCAATACCTACAAGCATATGTTCCTCTCTCATAATAATTTTCAGTAGCATCATGAATGAATTCAACAATATAGCTACCACATAAAGCATTCTTTTCATGATTGACAAGCATAGAAATTTATTTACTCTCCACATAAGCAAATTTATTCTCATCAATAATTATGAGAGCAAACTCAATAAAATAACTCTCATGTGATTGGAAATTAAAATCATGATGACAAGTTTCATGTTTATAATTATTCAATATAGCATACATGTCATCACCATAATCATCATATATAGGAACTTTGTTGTCATAATCAATTGCAACCTCCTCCAAAATAGTGGATTCATCATTAAATAAAGTCACGACCTATCCAAATCCACTTTCATCATTATAATCATCATAAATAGGAGGCATGCAATCATTATAACAAATTTGCACATCAAATCTTGGGGGACTAAAAGTATCATCTTCATCAAACATAGCATCCCCAAGCTTATGGCTTTGCATATCGTTAGCATCATGGATATTCAAAGAATTCATACCAACAACATTGCAATCATGCTCATCATTTATACCAAACATTCTATTGAATTCTTCTTCTATCAATTGAGCACAATTTTCCTTTCCATCATTTTCACGAAATACATTATAAAGATGAATAATATGATGCAACCTCAATTCCATTTTTTGTTTTCTTTTATAAACTAAACTAGTGATAAAATAAGAAACTAAAAGATTTGATTGCAAGATCTAAAGATATACCTTCAAGCACTCACCTCCTGAGCAACGGTGCCAGAAAAGAGCTTGATGTCTACTACGCAACTTTATTCTTGTAGACTCGTGTTGGGACTCCAAGCGCAGAGTTTTGTAGGACAGTAGCAATTTTCCCTCAAGTGGATGACCTAAGGTTTATCAATCCGTGGGAGGCGTAGGATGAAGATGGTCTCTCTCAAACAACCCTGCAACCAAATACAAGAAATCTCTTGTGTCCCCAGCACACCTAATACAATGGAAAATTGTATAGGTGCACTAGTTCGGCAAAGAGATGGTGATAAAAGTATAATATGGATGGTAGAAATATATTTTTATAATCTGAATAAATAAAAACAGCAAGGTAGCAAATAGTAAACAGGCACAAAAACAGTATTGGAATGCTTGAAAATGAGGCCTAGGGTCCGTACTTCACTAGTGCAATCTCTCAACAGTGCTAATATAATTGGATCATATAACCATCCCTCAACGTGCAATGAAGAATCACTCGAAAGTTCCTATATAGTGGAGAACATGAGACGGAATTGTTTGTAGGGTACGAAACCACCTCAAAGCTATTCTTTCCAATCGATCTATCCAAGAGTTCGTACTAAAATAACACAAAGCTATTCTTTTTTATCAATCTAACCAAGAGTTCGTACTAAAATAACACGAAAGAAAATTCAGATTCATAATATTCAATCCAACACAAAGAACTTCAAAGAGTGCCCCAAGATTTCTACCGGAGAAACAAAGACAAGAACATGCATCAACCCCTATGCATAGATTACCCCAATGTCACCTCGAGAATCCACGAGTTGAGTGCCAAAACATATATCAAGTGAATCAATACGATACCCCATTGTCACCACGAGTATTCAATTGCAAGACATATATCAAGTGTTCTCAAATCCATAAAAGTATTCAATCCGATAATAACGAAATCTCAAAGGGAATAACTCAATTCATCACAACAAGATAGAGAGGGGGAAACACCATATGATCCGACTATATTAACAAAGCCCGCGATACATTAAGATCGTGACATCTCAAGAACACGAGGGAGAGAGATTAAACACATAGCTACTGGTGCAAACCCTCAGCCCCGAGGGTGGACTACTCCGACCTTATGGTGGTGGCCGCCAGGATGATGAAGATGGCCACCGGAGATGATTCCCCCCCTCCGGCAGGGTGCCGGAAGGGGTCTAGATTGGTTTTCGGTGGCTACAGAGCCTTGTGGTGGCGGAACTTCTGATCTATGTTAATCCGAGGGTTTTTGGAATTTTGGGAATTTATAGGGTAAAGAGGGGGTGCGGGAGGCTACCGAGGTGGGCACAACCCACGTGGGCGCGCCTGGGGACCCAGGCGCGCCCTAGTGGGTTGTGCCCCCCTCAGGGCACCCCTAGGTGCTGCTCTGGCCCATCCTGGGTGTTCTGGTCCATAAAAATCTCTAAAAGTTTTGCGGTGTTTGGACTTCGTTTGATATTGATTTCCTGCGATGTAAAAAAACAAGCAAAAAACAACAACTGGCACTAGGCACTAGGTCAATAGGTTAGTTCCATGATATAAAGTTGCTATAAAATGATTGTAAAACACCCAAGAATGGTAATATAACAGCATGAATACTTGATAAATTATAGATACGTTGGAGACGTATAAGCTGTAATTAGGCCCAACTGTTACACGGGCCATTAACAGGCCGATAGGCCAGTAGGGATGAAATTTATCCACGAAGACTACGGGCCGTTAAGAGGCTTAAAGTTACCTCAGACAAGAAATAGCCCAGTTTCTGCATGGGCCATTAAATGGCCTAAAATTAAATCAGGTCGACAACTTCCCAGATGCACCACGGGTCGCTAACAGGCCGAAACTATTATCGGGCCGAACTGGAAAATGGGCATTTAACAGGCTGAAATACAAATCTGTCTTAGAATGGGCCCAAAAGAACAGTGTCCTACTAACGGGTCTGATCCAATATGGGTCATTATTTGTCCCAAAACATGGCAGGCTGTGAACGGGCATGATCTGATATGGGCCTCAATTTGACCCAAAACATGGCAGGTTGTTAACGGGCCAGCCCACTAGTGTCTGAAAAAACATGGTGGGCCTGTAGCTGGGCCGACCTTTTTACCTAAAATGGGCCACTGTTGGGCTGTGCCATGTGTTGACATATCATAGGCTTCTTCCGTCCATTGTAGGAATGACATCTGTCCCAACGATTAGCTGACATGTGCATTATCCGGCGAATGAGTATTTTACACGTGGAAAGTCCCCATTGGTCGGGGCTATTAACGGGTTATCGGATCCAAATTGGAACATGATAGCTTAACGGCGACCCGTTACGGTGGATGCCACGTGTCGGTCACCCTTGATGAAAGCACATCTATGACGCGTGATTTATCGTCATTGAAGTGGACACTTCTGTGATGATAATTTTTGTAATGTCATGGAACACTTCTACGACAGCACAGCTATGACTATCTTGATTCTGTCATAAATAGTCATGGATGTACATGCAAGGCAGAAAACGTGACCTAGTGTGACAAACACTTATCATCACGGAAGTGTACTTTTTTGTAGTGTTAGTAAAATGAAAATTTCTACAACCGTATTTTCCTCTCTCATAAGAATTTCATGTAGGATCATAGTGAAATTCAACAATGTAGCTATCACACAACATATTTCCTACATGATCCTCATGTATGCAAAGTTGACATTCTTCCAAAATAGTGGGATCATTATTTCCTAAAGTTGACACTCTACCAAACCCACTTTCAATATTATTGCAAACATTATTATCAATCTCATATTCATCATGGAGCTTAAATAAATTTTCAAGATTATAAGAAGAATCACCCCAATCATGATCATTGCAACAAGTAGTGAACATAGCAAAACTAGCATCCCCAAGCTTAGGGTTTTGTATATCATTAACACAATTGACATTAATAGAATTTATAATAATATCATTGCAATCATGCTTTGATTCAAGGAGCTATCATGAATCACTTCATAAATTTCTTCTTTCAACACTTCATCGCAATTTTCAGATTCACGAATTTCAAGCAAAACCTCGTAAAGATAATCTAGTGCACTCAACTCACTAGCAATTGGTTCATCATAATTGGATATCTTTAAAAGACTAGCAAGTGGATGAGGATCCATAAACTCTTTGCTTCTGAATTTCAATAAACACACAATTATACCAAGCAAACGAGCAAACAAACCAAGTAAGACATAAGGGCAAACAAAAAGCCGAACGAAAGAAGGGCGAATAAAAAGGGAAAAGTTTTTGAAAATTATAACATCCCAAATTTTCAATTTGGAATGTTATACATTAGATCATCAATGCATACCATATTTTATTTTGCATTTTGGTTGATCCTAGAAATTCTACGCAACTCAATGACCCACGGAGAGAGTTGGGGATTTCGTTATTTTCATATTTGAGTTTTCTCAAATTTTGAGAATAGGATCATTTGATTTTATTTATTTTATCATCAATTATTTCTATTACAAAAATATGAGAGAGGGAATAAAATGACTTTCCCAAAATAAAGAAATATTGAGGATTTAATAATAAAATCAAATAAGATTTTATTTCGGAGTTTTTCGGTGTTTTATTTCAATTTAGGAAAAATGTGCGTTTTTCAAAATTGCATTTAGGGCCCAAATAAATGTTCACCTTCTGCGGCTTGATTTTAGAAGCCCGTGAAAAATTATTTCGGAATTTTTGGAGTCGGTTTAGTATTTCTTTTTATTTTTCTTCTGAGTGGAATAATTAAAAAAACGAACCGACTTCCGGTCCTACCCGAGCGGGACACCGCCCGGGGGCAGCCTTTAAATAGCGCCGCCCCGAGCTGCCCCAGCCCATCAGGCCTGCCTCGATCCGCGCGCGCTGCCAGAGCCGCCGCCGACGATCCCACCGCCCGAGGTTCGTCGTGCCTCGTTTTCCGTGCCGAAAAAAAAGAGAGAAAAAAGAAAAAAAAGGAAAAGAATATTCGGCGTTTGTCGTTTTTCTTTTTCTCGGATTAAATCCGCGATTTTTCTCATCGCGATTCCTGACCCGATTTTCGTTTTAGTATAACTTTTCGCTCATTTATCGGAATCAGGCGATTCAAGCGCCTAGGGATTCGTCTTGAAACCCTCTATCCGAATAACCAACTTAAACAAGATTTTTCTACTATAAAATTTGCCCTAGATCCAGATTACTAGAACGAAGTGTTTTCTTTCGCCGTTTGACTTTTGTTGCTTCGTTCGATTTGATTCTTTTTGCCAACCGGAGTTCTTAAGTTGAACCTTCTGGTTAGATCTCTTATTTGAGTTTTACCTATGCATTAGATGAGTACTTATTGTATGCTTGTTTGTTTGCGATAGAGTACCCGGAGTGCGCCGCTTGTTACTTCAAATCGTTAGGTTTCGCGGATCATCAGCAAGGCAAGTAACACTTTGATCATACCTTTTCTACTACCCAGTTTTATTGCATTAGATCAATCCTCACACATTGCATGACTAGGATCTAATTAAATTGTGGGATGGGAAGTAGATGAGGTAGTACCTATTACCTGTTTATTTTCAAACCTTTGGGAGTTACTTCTACGTTTGCTTATTATGCCATGCTATGCTAGTAGACGTGGATTGGGTGAGTGAAATCCATGACAGATGTGAGATTGTTAATTAATGGTTTATCTAAGGTGGCAACTTAAACACACATCTGGGTGGATTGAGGCACCTGGGTATTCCAGGACTTGTCTGTTTTCTTTTGGACCGCCACCCAGGCTCAAAGGGATCATGAGACTATTCATACTAGAAACTTCCGTGTGCAGCCACAAGCTATTATGGGCTCTAGCATAGTTGACTAAGTTGTGCAAACTCTTACAGTGGTAGACTAGCAGATGTAGGGGATGTAGGTGGTACGGTCTACCCGATCGTAAGGTGCTAGCGCTTCTGAAAGACTATGTCTCGGTCATCCATCTTCTCAAACACCATGTAGTGCGAGAAACCAAACGGAGGCGATCGAGTCTTGTGGGGAAAAGTGCGCAAACCTCTGCAGAGTGTAATAAACTAATCATGGTTAGCCGTGTCCCAGTTATGGACATCTTGAGTATCTAGTACCTGGATTTTCATGTGAATCTCAACATGTTACTCTAAATTAATTTTGTTGGGTTATGATTAATGATGATGCTTAATTGGGATTGAGAATGCTGTCAACCATTCTCAATGTTTAACAACCACCATGATAGTAATTAAATTTATTCCTTTGAAGTAGGGAAAAATTGGCTTTACGCAAAACTGTAACCATAGAGCTTTCCACCAGCCAAATATGCATATAGTATAGCTGTTTCATTCCATTATTCTCTATGTGTTACCTTGCCAGCATATTCCATGTGCTGACCCATTTTCGGGCTGCAACGTTAATGTTGCAGACTTTTCAGACGACGTTTAAGGAGTTTTTAGGTCGTGGTTCTATACTCAGTGATGCCGTTGGAGTTGATGGACTCACTTATCTTCCAAGCCTTCCGTTGTTATCGTTATTAGATGGCCTTAAGCCATATTTATTGTAATAAGTTCTCTTTTGAGACACTCGATGTAATAAGTGTGTGATTGCTACTCTGCTATAAATCCTCCGAGTACTGTGTGGTGTCAGCATTACTGATCCAGGGATGACACCAGAGCACAGAGATCAGACTATTTGAGGTCTGGTCGCTACAAAAATCATTTTAGAAATTGGGGAGAGGAAAACAAGAGGCGAATGGAGAATAATGTAGTGCAAGAGATGAGATTTTATGATGGGTACTTGGTATGTCTTGACTTGGCGTAGATATCCCCGGCAACGGCGCCAAAAATTCTTCTTGCTACTTCTTGAGCTTGCATTGGTTTTTCCCTTGAAGAGGAAAGGGTGATGCAGCAAAGTAGAGATAAGTATTTCCTTCAGTTTGACAATCAAGGTATCAATCCAGTAGGAGACAACACACTAGTCACCGAATACCTGCACAAACAAACAAAACAACTTGCACCCAACGTGATAAAGGGGTTGCCAATCCCTTCACGGTTACTTGCAAAAGTGAGATATGGCAGAGATAGATAAATGGTAAAGTAAATATTTTTTGTATTTTTGGTTTATAGATCGGAAATTAAAAGATTGCAAGAATAGTAAATCGGAAACTTATATGATGGAAAATAGACCTGGGGGCCATAGGTTTCACTAGAGGCTTCTTTCAAGATAGCAAATAATACGGTGGGTAAACAAATTCTTGTTGAGCAATTGATAGAAAAGTGCAAAGTTATGACGATATCTAAGGCAATGATCATGAATATAGGCATCACGTCCGTGTCAAGTAGACCAAAACGATTCTGCATCTACTACTATTACTCCACACATCGACCGCTATCCAGCATGCATCTAGAGTATTAAGTTCATAAAGAATGGAGTAATGCATTAAGTAAGATGACATGATGTAGAGGAATTAACTCAAGCAATATGATGAAAATCCCATCTTTTTATCCTCGATGGCAACAATACAATACGTGCCTTGCTGCCCTACTGTCACTGGGAAAGGACACCGCAAGATTGAACCCAAAGCTAAGCACTTCTCCCATTGCAAGAAAAACCAATCTAGTTGGCCAAACCAAACCGATAGTTTGAAGAGGATTACAAAGATATCAAATCATGCGTACTAGAATTCAGAGGATATTCAAATAATATTCATAGATAAGCTGATCATAAATCCACAATTCATCGGACTCGGCAAAAACACCGCAAAAGAGTATTACATCAAATAGATCTCCAAGAACATTGAGGAGAACATGGTATTGAGAATCAAAAAGAGAGAACAAGCCATCTACCTACTAGTTATGGACCCGTAGGTCCGAAATAAACTACTCACGCTTCATTGGAAGGACAATAGAGTTGATGTAGAAGCCCTCCGTGAACGAATCCCCCTCCGACAGGACGCCGGAAAAGGCCCCTAGATGGGATCTCACGGGTACAAAAGGTTGCGGCGGTGGAAAAGTGTTTTCGTGGATGCCCCTGTTGTTTTGGGGATATATGGGTATATATAGGCGAAAGAATTAGGTCAGGAGGTGCACGAGGGGCCCACAAGGGTGGGGGCGCACCCTCCATCCTTGTGGCCGCCTCGTGGCTCCTCCAACTTCATCTCCAAGTATCCTAGTTGTCTTCTGGTCCAAGAAAAATCATCGTGAAGGTTTTATTCCGTTTGGTATAACTTTTCTGCGAAACTCAAAAATAAGGAAAAAAATAGGAACTAGCACTGGGCTCTAGGTTAATAGGTTAGTCTCAAAAATAGTACTCCCTCCATTCCTTTATGTAAGGTGTATTATTTCCGGCACGGTGACCAAGGCACATAATTATACACATGTTAGGACAAAATTAACCTTGGCAAAATCATTGATTAACAGCAACTAAATCATTAGGCAAGGAAAGTAAGAGATAGACACAATCATGAAAGAGATACATTCTTTTTTTCTCTTTACAAGAAAAGATGCATGCAATCAGGGGAGAGATACTCTCTTGTTTTGAAGGGCTAATGATGGAATTACGAGGAATTAGAAGCAATGCACCTTACATTGTGGAATTTTATCAAAAAAAACAAATACACCTTATATAAAGGAATGGGGGGAGTATAAAATAGCATATAAATGCATATAAAACATCCAAAACAGATAATATAATAGCATGGAACGATCAAAAATTATAGATATGTTGGAGACGTATCAATCACTAAATATGAAACATATGGTTTAATGATATTGATGTCGTAATATGAAAGGACATAGGTTCATGATCATTGGTTAGTAGAAATATCGATATTAAAACTTGTTATTAACTTCTCATCTAATTGTTGGTCATGGCATGGTGGGGTGGTTTGAGGATTTTTATGTCTGTAATGAAATCCTTGATTGGTGTTATAATCGGGATGCACGCGATGGTTAACTCCTACCAACCAATTCCATGGGGACATGTGAGTAGTACTTTTCTTTGAGGGCTAATAGAATTTCACAATAATTATGTGAGTTATTTATCCCTAATGTGAGTCCATGGATTATACACACTCCTACCTTTTCGCAGTTTGCTAGCCCCTTCGGTACCATGCATTGCCCTTTATCACCTCGAGAGTTGGTGCAAACTTCACTAGTGCATCCAAACCCCATGGTATGATACGCTCTGTCACACATAAGCCTCCTTATATATTCCTCAAAACAGCCACCATACGTACCTATTATGGAAATTCCATAGCCATTCCGAGATATATTGCCATGCAACTTCCATTGTTTCATTTCCATGACATACGTTTTCATTGTCATATTGCTTTGCATGATCATTAAGATGACATGCTATTTGTGGCTCAGCCACCATTCATCGTTATTATACATGTTACGCTAGATCACTGCACATCCTGGTACACTACCAGAGGCATTCATATAGAGTCGTATTGTTCTAGTTATAGAGTTGAAAGTAAATAAAAGTGTGATGATCATCATTGTTAGAGCATTGTCCTAGTGAGGAAAGGATGATGGAAATTATGATTCCACCACAAGTCGGTATGAAACTCCAGACGAAAAAAGAGAGGCCAAAAAGAGACAAGAAAAAATGATAGAAAAAGAGAGAAGGGCCAATGTTACTATCCTTTTACATACTTGTGCCTCAGAGTAGCACCATGTTTTCCATACAGAGAGTCTCCTGAGTTATCACTTTCATATACTAGTGGGAATTTCTCATTATAGAACTTGGCTTGCATATTCCGATGATGGGCATCCTCAAATGCCTGAGGTCTTCATGAGCAAGCAAGTTGGATGCATACCCACTTAGTTTCTGTCGATCTTTCATACGCTCATAGCTCTTAGTGCATCCATTGCATGGCAATCCCTACTCGTCGCATTGATATCCATTGATGGGCATCTCCATAGCCCGTTGATTAACCGCATCGATGCGGGACTTTCTTCCTTTTTTGACTTCCCTTATTGATCTCTATCACCGCATTCTATTCCACCTATAGTGCTATATCCATGGCTCACGCTCATGTATTGTGTGGGGTTGAAAATGTTGAAGTGCGTTAGAAGTATGATCCAATTGCCTGGTTTGACACCGGTTTGCTCATGATTTATATTTATGCGATGAAGGCGGAGTCATGCCATGCTAACAAAAAATGAGTGGGGATAACACTCATTAAGGATCGTATATTTTGAAAAAGTAATGATTATGTTTCTTATATTCATGGATATTATTATGTTGATATTGTTACTTCATCATTTCTCAATGATTATACCATAAAGAGATTACATGATACACATGTTAGGTAGCATTTCACATTAAAAATTCTGTTTTTATAATTTACCTACTCGGGGATGAGCAGAAATTAAGATTGGGGATGCTGGTACATCTCCAACGTATCTATAATTTTTTATTATTTCATGCTATTATATTATCAATCTTGGATACTTTATATGTTATATTGTAACATTTTTGGGAGCTAACATATTAATCCAGTGCCAAGTGTCAGTTGTTGTTTGCTGCTTGTTTTTAGTTTTTTGGAAAATTAGTACCAAACGGAGTCCAAGCACTACGAAACTTTTTGACACTTTTTTCTGGACATAACAGACCCTAGAAGCTTCAGGAGGAGACCAGACGCAAAGAGAGGAGACGACAAGGCAACAGGGAGTGCCCTAGGGCTCCGTCTGATCTAATTCCATTTATATAAATTCTTAGATATTGGGAAAACCCCCGAGAGCCACCCGAAACACTTTTTTCGCCGCCGCAAGCTACTGTTCTTCCATGATCCCATCTGGAGGCCTTTTCTAGTACTCTATTGGAGGGGGGAACAACCATGGAGGGCTTGTACATCACTCTTGTTGCCTTCCGATAATGCGTGAGTAGTTTACCACGGACCTACGGGTCCATAGCTAGTAGCTAGATGGATTCTTTAATCCATTTGATCTTCAATACAATGTTCTCCTCAATCTTATTGGAGTTCTATTTGATGTAATCTTCTTTTTCTGTGTGTTTGTTGGGATCTGATGAATTGTGGGTTTATGATCAGATTATTCATTGCAAGTAACTGAGTCTTTTCTAAACTTTATTATGCATGATTATGATAGCTTTGTATTTCTCTCCGATCTATCTGTTTGGTTTGGCCAACTAGATTGATTTATCACTACTGCAGGATGCTACTAACGCGACACTACGATCAGAGACCCTTCGAGAAACTGTGTGCGATGCAATAATTGCAAACGTTGCTGTATGAAAACTGTCAGAAATGTATAAAATGTTTGCGATGATGTATGCATCAAACACGGTTCAGGTTTTAGTTGCATGTGCGATGAAGGGCATATGGTTCAGTTCAATTAATTGTTTGCAAAGAGGAGGAACAAAAGAAATGGGCAGCCAGATGAAGGCGTGTGCGATACACAGCATACGGTTCACTCAGATGAACTATTTGTGATTAGGCAACACAAAAGAAACAGTTAGCCAGGTCAAGGTGTGTGTGATTGAGGGAATACGCTTCAGAAGGATTAACTATTTGCGATTAGGCAACAGAATAGAAACGGGTCAGCTAGATCAAAGTGTCTGCGATTGATGGCATACACTTCACATGGATGAACTGTTTGCGATTAGCCACAACAAACTGAAACAGTTAGATAGATCAACGTGTGTGCGCTAGACGGGCACACACATTCTAATTAAAAGAACCGTGCACGATGGTGCTGACATTGCCTATTGCGGTTCACCCTATGGTGCAAACGCCACATACGCGGCCGAGAAGGCGTACGTGCCCATGTTACGCCTTCCGAAAATAGTGTCGCACTTATAACCGTCAGTAAATTTTGAGCATGCATCCCGTCACAACTTTTTTTAGAAGAACAGGGAGGCCGCGTCCCGTCACATTCCAAATTGCAAACCTGTTCACACCGATCAAAACCTAAACAGTTTCACACTTAGGAGCGTATTACTACGCAGTTATAAATACTACTTCTCCAAGATGACTGCATGATACGTCTCCAACGTATCTATAATTTTTTATTGTTTCATGCTATTATATTATCTGTTTTGGATGTTTATGGGCTTTACTAAACACTTTTATATTATTTTTGGGACTAACCTATTAACCGGAGGCCCAGCCCAAATTGTTGTTTTCTTGCCTATTTCAGTGTTTTCAAGAAAAGGAATATCATACGGAGTCCAAATGGAATGAAACCTTTGGCATAGTTATTTTTGGAACGAAAGCAATCCAGGAGACTAGGAGTAGACGTCAGGGAAGCTTCAAGGAAGCCACGAGGCAGGGAGGCGCGCCCTACCCCCTGGGCACGCCCCCACCCTCATGGGCCCCTCGTGGCTCCCTTGACCGACTTCTTTCACCTATATATGTCCATATACCCTAAAAACATCAGAGGAGACAATAGATCAGGAGTTCCGCCGCCAGAAGCCTCCATACCCACCGAAAACCAATCTAAACCTGTTCTGGCACCCTACCGGAGGGGGGAATCCCTCTCCAGTGGCCATCTTCATCATCCCGATGCTCTCCATGACGAGGAGGGAGTAGTTCTCCCTCGGGGCTGAGGGTATGTACTAGTAGCTATGTGTTTGATCTCTCTCTCTCTCTCTCGTGTTCTTGAGTCGGCACGATTTTGATGTATCGCGAGCTTTGCTATTATAGTTGGATCTTATGATGTTTCTCCCCCTCTACTCTCTTGTGATGAATTGAGTTTTCCCTTTGAAGTTATCTTATCGGATTGAGTATTTAAGGATTTGAGAACACTTGATGTATGTCTTGCATGTGCTTATCTGTGGTGACAATGGGATATCACGCGACCCACTTGATGTATATTTTGGTGATCAACTTGCGAGTTCTGTGACCTCGTGAACTTATGCATAGGGGTTGGCACACATTTTCGTCTTGACTCTCCGGTAAAATCTTTGGGGCACTCTTTGGAGTTCTTTGTGTTGGTTGAATAGATGAATATGAGATTGTATGATGCATATCGTATAATCATACCCACGGATACTTGAGGTGACATTGGAGTATCTAGGTGACATTAGGGTTTTGGTTGATTTGCGTCTTAAGGTGTTATTATAGTACGAACTCTAGGATGTATTGAACGGAAAGAATAGCTTCGTGTTGTTTTACTACAGACTCTTGAATAGATCGATCAGAAAGGATAACTTTGAGGTGGTTTCGCATGCTACCATAATCTCTTCGTTTTTTCTCCACTATTAGTGACTTTGGAGTGACTCTTTGTTGCATGTTGAGGGATAGTTATATGATCCAATTATGTTATTATTGTTGAGAGGACTTGCACTAGTGAAAGTATGAACCCTATGCCTTGTTTCCTAGCATTGCAACACCGTTTGTGCTCACTTTTACCACTTTCTACCTTGCTGTTTTTATATTTTTCACATTACAAGAACCATTATCTACTATCCATATTGCACTTGTATCACCATCTCTTCGCCGAACTAGTGCACCTATACAATTTACCATTGTATTGGGTGTGTTGGGGACACAAGAGACTCTTTGTTATTTGGTTGCAGGGTTGCTTGAGAGAGACCATCTTCATCGTACACCTCCCACGGACTGAAAAACCTTAGGTCATCCACTTGAGGGAAATTTGCTACTGTCCTACAAACCTCTGCACTTGGAGGCCCAACAACGTCTACAAGAAGGAGGTTGTGTAGTAGACATCAAGCTCTTTTCTGGCGCCGTTGCCGGGGAGGTGAGTTCTTGAAGGTATATCTTTAGATCTTGCAATCGAATCTTTTTGTTTCTTGTTTTATCACTAGTTTATATTATAATAGAGAACAAAAAATGGAATTGAGTTTGCCTCATACGCTTCATCTTTTTAATATCTTTCATGAGAATGATGGAAAGGAAAATTGTGCTCAAGTGCTAGAATAAGAAGTCTCTAAAATGTTTGGCACAAAATCTTTGAATGATGAGCATGATTGCAATGTTGTTAGTATGAACTCCTTGAATATCCATGGTACTAATGTTGATTGCACTAGTCATGATGAAAATGTCTCAACTTTTGTGGAGTGCATAGAGTTTGCAAGTACACACCAAATAGGGAAGATAGATTTTGCAAGAGGCATAAGTATTTGGAAACCAAATGGTTGCAAGAGAGGCTAGATGTTTATGCTGAAAATTTAAAATTTCTTCGCCATACTTGTGAACTTTGCAATGAACATGGTCATTTAAATCTCCAATGCAAATTGTTTCATGATCGTATCGTGTCCAAAACTGTGATGGTTTGATTTCCCTTGCACATCATAATGAACTTAGTTTGCTTTTGGGTTATGAAGAAATGAAACGTATAACTAAGCATATTCCAGAATATAACCTTGAGAAATTCCTCGATATTGATCTAGAAGAAATTTTTATGTATTGTGCGGTGAATTGCATTCAAAATCCTTATATTGCCAATTACATAAAGAAAAGAAAACAAATAAAATAAAATAAAATAAATAGAGGATGAATATAATACTAATTAAAGGGAAGAGGCTTCCCAATATCCTCCTATTATTTCTTATGATGAATTAGGTAATGAGGAGGCGCCTTCTATTCAACCAATCTCATCAATAAGGAGCTCCAAAAAGAGGATTGAACCCGAACATAATGTGAAGAAGAAAAAGAAAAGACGGAGAAGTAATCCCTCCCAAATGATGTTGCTCCTATTACTCATTGTGATGATGATAATTGCTATACTATTGGTGCTATCCATACTATTAATGATGAGAGTGATTATGCTTATGATATGAAAAGGCCCAAGCTTGGGGATGCTATGTTTGATGATAATGACATGTTTGAGAATATATTTGCTGCAATTAATGTTTGTTCCAAGCTTGGGGATGCTATGTTTAATGAAGATGATATTTCTAGCCTCCCAAGTTTTGATATGCAAATTTGTTATGATGATAGCATGACTCCTACTTATGATGATTATTGTGATGATACTTATGCTATACAAAGTAATGATGATTATATTTATAAAACTTGTCATGATTATGATTGCCCCTTTTCTGAACATTATTCTTTTAATATGGAAACAATTTATAGTATTCGAGTTTCTTATGATACTCCCACTATTCTGAATGAGAAGAATTTTGCTTATGTGGAGAGTAATAAAATTTCTATGCTTGTAGATCATGAAAAGAATGCTTTATGTGATAGTTATATTGTTGAATTCATTCATGAAGGTACTGAAAATTATTATGAGGGAGGAATATATGCTTGTAGGAATAGCAATAATATCAAGTTTCCTCTCTATGTGCTTAAAGTTTTGAAGTTACGCTTGTTTTGCCTTCCTATGCTAGTTGATTATTGTTCCCATAAGTTGTTTGCTCACAAAATACCTATGCATAGGAAGTGGGTTATAATTAAATGTGCTAGTCATATTCTTCATGATTCTCTCTTTATATTTCAATTCTTATCTTTTATGTGAGCATCATTGAAATCATCATGCCTAGCTAGGGGCGTTAAACGTTAGCGCTTGTTGGGAGGTAACCCAATTTTATTTTTTTCCTTGTTTTTTGATCCTATTTAGAAATAAATGATCTATCTAGCCTCTAGTTAGATGTGGTTTTATATTTTAATTAGTGTTTGTGCCAAGTAGAACCTTTGGGAAGACTTGGGGAAAGTCTTTGCGATCTTGCTGTAAAACAACAGAAATTTTAGCGCTCACGAGATTAGCTACCATTGTTTACTGGAGAGTGAGATTAAGTTGATTATTTTTGCAGATGATTAATAGACAAATTTCTCAGGCCCAACAATTTATTTCAGAATTTTTGGGGTTCCATAAGTATATGTTTGACACAAATTACTACAGACTGTTCTGTTTTTGACAGATTCTGTTTTCTATGTGTTGTTTGCTTATTTTGATGAATCTATGAGTAGTATCGGAGGGTATGAACCATAGAGAAGTTGGATTACGGTAGATATTACACCAATATGAATTTAGAATGAGTTCATAACAGTACCTAAGTGGTGATTTATTTTCTTATACTAATGGAGCTTACGAGTTTTCTGTTAAGTTTTGTGTTGTGAAGTTTTCAAGTTTTGGGTAAAGATTCGATGGACTATGGAATAAGGAGTGGCAAGAGCCTAAGATTGGGGATGCCCAAGGAACCCCAAGGTAATATTTAAGGACAACCAAGAGCCTAAGCTTGGGGATGCCCCGGATGGCATCCCCTCTTTCGTCTTCGTTCATCGGTAACTTTACTTGGAGCTATATTTTTATTCACCACATGATATGTGTTTTTCTTGGAGCGTCATTTTATTTTCTTTTGTTTTGATTGCTGTTTGAATAAAATACCAATATCTGAAACTCCTAAATGTTACAGAGTCTTCACATAGTTGCATAATTATTCGACTACTCATTGATCTTCACTTATATCTTTCGGAGTAGTTGGTCATTTGCTCTAGTGCTTCACTTATATCTTTTTAGAGCACGGAGGTGGTTTTATTTTGAAGAAATAGATGAAATCTCATGCTTCACTTATATTATTTTGAGAGTATTTAGAACAGCATGGTAATTTGCTTGGGTTATAAAATTAGTTCTACTATGATGGGCATTCAAGATGGGTATAATAAAAACTTTCATATAGAGTGCATTGAATACTATGAGAAGTTTCATACTTGATGATTGTTTTGAGATATGAAGATGGTGATATTAGAGTCATGCTAGTTGAGTAGCTGTGAATTTGAGAGATACTTGTGTTAAAGTTTGTGATTCTCGTAGCATGCACGTATGGTGAACCGTTATGTGATGAAGTCGGAGCATGATTTATTTATTGACTGTCTTCCTTATGAGTGGTTGTCGGGGACGAGCGATGGTATTTTCCTACCAATCTATCCCCCTAGGAGCATGCGCGTAGTACTTTGTTTCGATGACTAATAGATTTTTGCAATAAGTATGTGAGGTCTTTAGGACTAATGTTGAGTCCATGGATTATACGCACTCTCATCCTTCCACCATCGCTGGCCTCTCTAGTACCGCGCAACTTTCGCCGGTACCATAAACCCACCATTTACCTTCCTCAAAACAGCCACCATACCTACCTATTATGGCATTTCCATAGCCATTCCGAGATATATTGCCAGGCAACTTTCCACTGTTCCGTTTATTATGACATGCTTCATCATTGTCATATTGCTTTGCATGATCATGTAGTTGACATCGTATTTGTGGCAAAGCCACCATTCATAATTCTTTCATACATGTCACTCATGAGTCATTGCACATCCCGGTACACCGCCGGAGGCATTCATATAGAGTCATATTTTGTTCTAAGTATCGAGTTGTAATTCTTGAGCTGTAAGTAAATAAAAGTGTGATGATCATCATTATTAGAGCATTGTCCCATGTGAGGAAAGGATGATGGAGACTATGATTCCCCCACAAGTCGGGATGAGACTCCGGACGAAAAAAAGAAAAGAAAAAATAGGCCATAAAAAAGGAGAAGGCCCAAAAAACAAAAACAAAATGAGAGGAAAAGAGAGAAGGGGCAATGCTACTATACTTTTACCGCACTTGTGCTTCAAAGTAGCACCATGATATTCATGATAGAGAGTCTCCTATGTTGTCACTTTCATATACTAGTGGGAATCTTTCATTATAGAACTTGGCTTGTATATTCCAATGACGGGCTTCCTCAAAATGCCCTAGGTCTTAGTAAGCAACAGAGTTGGATGCACACCCACTTAGTTTCTTTTTGAGCTTTCATACACTTATAGCTCTAGTGCATCTGTTGCATGGCAATCCCTACTCACTCACATTGATATCTATTGATGGGCATCTCCATGGCCCGTTGATACGCCTAGTTGATGTAAGACTATCTTATCCTTTTTGTCTTCTCAACAACCACCATTCTATTCCACCATAGTGCTATGTCCATGGCTCACACCCATACATTGCGTGAAGATTGAAAAAGTTTGAGAACATCAAAAGTATGAAACAATTGCTTGGCTTGTCATCGGGGTTGTGCATGATTTAAATATTTTGTGTGATGAAGATAGAGCATAGCCAGACTATATGATTTTGTAGGATAGCTTTCTTTGGCTATGTTATTTTGAGAAGACATGATTACTTTGTTAGTATGCTTCAAGTATTATAATTTTTATGTCAATATTAAACTTTTGTCTTGAATCTTATGGATCTGAATATCTTGCCACAATAGAGAAGATTATATTGATAAATATGTTAGGTAGCATTCCACATCAAAAATTCTGTTTTTATCATTTACCTACTCGAGGACGAGCAGGAATTAAGCTTGGGGATGATTGATACGTCTCCAACGTATCTATAGTTTTTGATTGTTTCATGCTATTATATTATCTATTTTGGATGTTTATGGGCTTTACTAAACACTTTTATATTATTTTTGGGACTAACCTATTAACCGGAGGCACAGCCCAAATTGTTGTTTTCTTGCCTATTTTAGTGTTTTAAATAAAAGGAATATCAAAGGGAATCCAAACGGAATGAAACCATCGGGCGAGTTATTTTGGAACGGAAGCAATCCAGGAGACTTGGAGTAAACGTCACGGAAGCTTCAAGGAAGCCACAAGGCAGGGAGGCGCGCCCCCCACCCTAGTGGGCCCCTCGTGGCTCCCGTGATCGACTTCTCTCACATATATATATGTCCATATACCCTAAAAACATCAGAGGACAAAATAGATCGGGAGTTCCGCCGCCAGAAGCCTCTGTAGCCACCGAAAACCAATCTAGACCTGTTCCGGCACCCTGCCGGAGGGGGGAATCCCTCTCTGATGGCCATCTTCATCATCCCGATGCTCTCCATGACGAGGAGGGAGTAGTTCTCCCTCGGGGCTGAGGGATTGTACCAATAGCTATGTGTTTGATCTCTCTGTCTCGTGTTCTTGAGTCAGCACGATCTAGATGTATCGCGAGCTTTGCTATTATAGTTGGATCTTATGATGTTTCTCCCCCTCTACTCTCTTGTGATGAATTGAGTTTTCCCTTTGAAGTTATCTTATCGGATTGAGTCTTTAAGGATTTGAGAACACTTGATGTATGTCTTGCATGTGCTTATCTGTGGTGATAATGGGATATCACGTGACCCACTTGATGTATGTTTTGGTGATCAACTTGCGAGTTTCGTGACCTCGTGAACTTATGCATAGGGGTTGGCAGACATTTTCGTCTTGACTCTCCGGTAGAATCTTTGGGGCACTCTTTGAAGTTCTTCGTGTTGGTTGAATAGATGAATATGAGATTGTGATGCATATCGTATAATCATACCCACGGATACTTGAGGTGACATTGGAGTATCTAGGTGACATTAGGGTTTTGGTTGATTTGCGTCTTAAGGTGTTATTCTAGTACGAACTCAAGGATGGATTGAACGGAAAGAATTAATTCGTGTTGTTTTACTACAGACTCTTGAATAGATCGATCAAAAAGGATAACTTTGAGGTGGTTTCGTACCCTACCATAATCTCTTTGTTTGTTCTCCGCTATTAGTGACTTTGGAGTGACTCTTTGTTGCATGTTGAGGGATAGTTATATGATCCAATTATGTTATTATTGTTTAGAGGACTTGCACTAGTGAAAGTATGAACCCTAGCCCTTGTTTCAACGCATTGCAATACCGTTTGTGCTCACTTTTACCACTTGCTACCTTGCTGTTTTTATATTTTCAGATTATAAAAACCATTATCTACTATCCATATTGCACTTGTATCACCATCTCTTCACCGAACTAGTGCATCTATACAATTTACCGTTGTATTGGGTGTGTTGGGGACACAAGAGACTCTTTGTTATTTGGTTGCAGGGTTGCTTGAGAGAGACCATCTTCATCCTACGCCTCCCACGGATTGATAAACCTTAGGTCATCCACTTGAGGGAAATTTGCTACTATCCTACAAACCTCTGCACTTGGAGGCCCAACAACGTCTACAAGAAGAAGGTTGTGTAGTAGACATCAAGCTCTTTTCCGGCGCCGTTGCCGGGGAGGTTAGCGCTTGAAGGTATATATTTAGATCTTGCAATCGAATCTTTTTGTTTCTTGTTTTATCACTAGTTTAATCTATAAAAGAAAAGTACAAAAATGGCATTGAGGGTACCTCATATGCTTCATCTTTTTAATATCTTTCACGAAAATAATGATTTCGATAATTGGGCCAAAGCGTTAGAAGAACAATGCATTAGAATGTTTGGCACTAAATCTTTGAATGATGAGCATGATTGCAATGTTATTAGTATGAACTCTTTGAATATCCATAGTTCTAATGATGATTGCACTTGTCATGATGAAAATGTCTCTTATAAGCATGTCAAATTTTGTGGAATACATAGAGCTTGCAAGCACACACCAAATAGGGAAGATAGATTTTGCAAGAGGCATAAGTATTTGGAAACTAGATGGTTGCAAGAAAGGCTAGATGATTGTGCTGAAAGATTCAATATTTATCGCCATCCTTGTGAACTTTGCAATGAACATGGTCATTTAAAGCTCCAATGCTATTTGTTTCATGATCAAATCGTGTCCAAAAATTGTGATAACTTGATTACCCTTGAGCATCATAAAGAGCTTAGTCTTCTTTTGGGGTATGAAGAAATGAAACGTATAAGTGAGGGTATTCCAAAATTTAATCTTGATAGATTTCTTGATTTTGATCTAGAAGAAATTTTTATATATTGTGCGGTGAATTGCATTGGAAATCCTTATATTGCCAATTACATAAATACAAGAAAACAAATATAAGATGAAGAGAATACTAATGAAAGGGAAGAGACTTCCCAATATTCTCCTATTATTTCTTATGATGAATCAGGTAACGAGGAGGAGCCTCCTATTCAACCAATCTCATTAATAAGGAGCTCCGAAAAGAGCATTAAACCTACACATGATGTGAAGAAGAAAAAGAAAAGACGGAGAAGCAAAGGTAAAAATGTATCCCTCCCAAATGATGTTGCTCCTATTTCTCATTGTGATGATGATAATTGTTATACTATTGGTGCTATCCATACTATTAATGATGAGAGTGATTATGCTTATGATATGAAAAGGCCCAATCTTGGGGATGTTATGTTTGATGAGAATGACATGTTTGAGAATGTATTTGCTGCAATTAATGTTTGTCCCAAGCTTGGGTATGCTATGTTTGATGAAGATGATATTTTTAGTCTCCCATGTTTTGATGAGCAAATTTATTATGATGATAGCATGCCTCCTATGTATGATGGTTATATTGATGAAAGTGGGTTTGGAAGAGTGTCAACTTTAGGAAGTAATGATCTCACTATTTTGGAGGATGTTGAATATTATTTTGACAATTATGAAAGTGGATTTGGAGAGGTCATGACTTCATTTAGTAATGATTCCACTATCTTGGAAGAGGTTTCAATTGATTATGATGAGAACAAGGTTGCTACTTATGATGATTATTGTGATGACACTTATGCTATAAAAAGTAGTGATGCTTATATTTATAAAACTTGTCATGATTATGATTATGATTACCCTCTTTTTTAACATTACTCTTTTAATGTGGAAACAATTTATAGTATTCGAGTTTCTTATGATACTCCCACTATTCCGGTTGAGAAGAATCTTGCTTGTGTGGAGAGTAGTAAATTTTCTATGCTTGTAGATCATGAAAAGAATGGTTTATGTGATGGTTATATTGTTGAATTCATTCATGATGCTACTGAAAATTATTATGATGGAGGAAGATATGCTTGTAGGAATTGCAATAATATCAAGTTTCCTCTCTATGTGCTTAAAGTTTTGAAGTTATGCTTGTTTTGCCCTCCTATGCTAGTTGTTTATTGTTCCCATAAGTTGTTTGATCACAAAACCCTATGCATAGGAAGTGGGTTAGACTTAAATTTTCTATTCATATTCTTCATGATGCACTCTTTATGTTTCAATTCTTATCTTTTATGTGAGCATCATTGAAATCATCATGCCTAGCTAGGGCGTTAAACGATAGCGCTTGTTGGGAGGCAACCCAATTTTATTTTTGTTCCTTGCTTTTTGTTCCTGATTATTAATAAATAATTCATCTAGTTTCTGTTTAGATGTGGTTTTATGTTTTTAATTAGTGTTTGTGCCAAGTAGAACCTTTGGGAAGACTTGGGTGAAGTCTTTGTGATCTTGCTGTAAAAAACAGAAACTTTAGCGCTCACGAGATTAGCTACCATTTTTTCCGGAGAGTGCTATTAAGTTGATTATTTTTGCAGATGATTAATAGACAAATTACTCATGTCCACCAATTTATTTGAGAATTTTATGAGTTCCATAAGTATACGTTTGATACAGATTACTGCAGACTGTTCTGTTTTTGACAGATTCTGTTTTCTATCTGTTGTTTGCTTATTTTGATGAATCTATGAGTAGTATCAGAGGGTATGAACCATAGATAAGTTGGAATATAGTATATATTACACCAATATAAATTTATAATGAGTTCACAACAGTACCTAAGTGGTGATTTATTTTCTTATACTAGCGGAGCTTACGAGTTTTCTCTTAAGTTTTGTGTTGTGAAGTTTTCAAGTTTTGGGTAAAGATTCGATGGACTATGGAATAAGGAGTGGAAAGAGCCTAAGCTTGGGGATGCCCAAGGCACCCCAAGGTAATATTCAAAGACAACCAAAAGCCTAAGCTTGGGAATGCCCCGGAAGGCATCCCCTCTTTCGTCTTCATTCATCGGTAACTTTACTTGGAGCTATATTTTTATTCACCACATGATATGTGTTTTGCTTGGAGCGTCAAGTTATTTTATTTTATTTTGCTTTCTGTTTGAATAAAATACCAAGATATGTTATGAAATGTTAGAGAGTCTTCACATAGTTGCATAACTATTCGACTACTCATTGATCTTCACTTATATCTTTTGGAGTAGTTTGTCATTTGCTCTAGTGCTTCACTTATATCTTTTTAGAGCACGGTGGTGGTTTTATTTTGAAGAAATAGATTAACTCTCGTGCTTCACTTATATTATTTTGAGAGTCTTTAGAACAGCATGGTAGTTTGCTTTGGTTATGAAACTAGTCCTAGTTTGATGGGCATCCAAGACGGGTATAATAAAAACTTTCATATAGAGTGCATTGAATACTATGAGAAGTCTGATATTTGATGATTGTTTTGAGATATGAAGATGGTGATATTAGAGTCATGCTAGTTGAGTAGTTGTGAATTCGAGAGATACGTGTGTTAAAGTTTGTGATTCCCGTAGCATGCACATATGGTGAACCGTTATGTGATGAAGTCGGAGCATGATTTATTTATTGATTGTCTTCCTTATGAGTGGCGGTCGGGGACAAGCGATGGTCTTTTCCTACCAATTTATCCCCCTAGGAGCATGCGTGTAGTACTTTGTTTCGATGACTAATAGATTTTTGTAATAAGTATGTTAGTTCTTTATGACTAATGTTGAGTCCATGGATTATACGCACTCTCATCCTTCCACCATTGCTAGCCTCTCTAGTACCGCGCAACTTTCGCCGGTACCATAAACCCACCATTTACCTTCTTCAAAACAGCCACTATACCTACCTATTATGGCATTTCCATAGCCATTCCGAGATATATTGCCATCAGCATTCCACCATTCCATTTATTATGACACGCTTCATCATTGTCATATTGCTTTGCATGATCATGTAGTTGACATCGTATTTGTGGCAAAGCCACCATTCATAATTCATTCATACATGTCACTCATGAGTCATTACCTATCCCGGTACACCGCCGGATGCATTCATATAGAGTCATATTTTGTTCTAAGTGTCAAGTTGTAACTCTTGAGCTGTAAGTAAATAAAAGTGTGATGATCATCATTATTAGAGCATTGTCCCATGTGAGGAAAGGATGATGGAGACTATGATTGCCCCACAAGTCGGGATGAGACTCCGTACGAAAAAAGAAAGAAAAAATAGGCCATAAAAAGGAGAAGGCCCAAAAAATGAGAGAAAAAGAGAGAAGGGGCAGTGCTACTATCCTTTTACCACACTTGTGCTTCAAAGTAGCACCATGATCTTCATGATAGAGAGTCTCCTATGTTGTCACTTTCATATACTAGTAGGAATCTTTCATTATAGAACTTGGCTTGTATATTCGAATGATGGGCTTCCTCAAAATTCCCTAGGTCTTCGTGAGCAAACGAGTTGGATGCACACCCACTTAGTTTCTTTTTGAGCTTTCATACACTTATAGCTCTAGTGCATCCGTTGCATGGCAATCCCTACTCACTCACATTGATATCTATTGATGGGCATCTCCATAGCCCGTTGATACGCCTAGTTGATGTGAAACTATCTTCTCCTTTTTGTCTTCTCCACAACCACCATTCTATTCCACCATAGTGCTATGTCCATGGCTCACGCTCATGTTTTGCGTGAAGATTGAAAAAGTTTGAGAACATCAAAAGTATGAAAAAAAAATCTTGGCTTGTCATCGGGGTTGTGCATGATTTAAATATTTTGTGTGATGAAGATAGAGCATAGCCAGACTATATGATTTTGTAGGGATAGCTTTCTTTGGCCATGTTATTTTGAGAAGACATGATTACTTTGTTAGTATGCTTGAAGTATTATAATTTTTATGTCAATATTAAACTTTTGTCTTGAATCTTATGGATCCGAATATGCTTGCCACAATAGAGAAGATTACATTGATAAATATGTTAGGTAGCATTCCACATCAAAAATTCTGTTTTTCTCATTTACCTACTCGAGGACGAGCAGGAATTAAGCTTGAGGATGCTTGATACATCTCCAACGTATCTATAATTTTTTATTGTTTCATGCTATTATATTATCTGTTTTGGATGTTTATGGGCTTTACTAAACACTTTTATATTATTTTTGGGACTAACCTATTAACCGGAGGCCCAGCCCAAATTGTTGTTTCGTGCCTATTTCAGTGTTTCGAAGAAAAGGAATATCAAACAGAGTCCAAATGGAATGAAACCTTCGGGAGAGTTATTTTTGGAACGGAAGCAATCCAGGAGACTTGGAGTAGATGCCAGGGAAGCTTCAAGAAAGCCACGAGGCGGGGAGGCGCGCCCCCACCATCGTGGGGCCCTCGTGGCTCCCCTGACCAACTTCTTTCGCCTATATATATGTCCATATACCCTAAAAACATCAGAGGACAAAATAGATCGGGAGTTCCGCCACCAGAAGCCTCCGTAGCCACCAAAAACCAATCTAGACCCGTTCTGGCACCCTGCCGAAGGGGGGAATCCCTCTCCGGTGGCCATCTTCATCATCTCGGAGCTCTCCATGACGAGGAGGGAGTAGTTCACCCACGGGGCTGAGGGTATGTACTAGTAGCTATGTGTTTGATCTCTCTCTCATGTTCTTGAGGTGGTATGATCTTGATGTATCGCGAGCTTTGCTATTATAGTTGGATCTTATGGTGTTTCTCCCCCTCTACTCTCTTGTAATGGATTGAGTTTTCCCTTTGAAGTTATCTTATCGGATTGAGTCTTTAAGGATTTGAGAACACTTGATGTATGTCTTGCACATGCTTATCTGTGTTGACAATGGGATATCATGTGACCCACTTGATGTATGTTTTGGTTATCAACTTGCGAGTTCCGTGACCTCGTGAACTTATGCATAGCGGTTGACACACGTTTTCATCTTGACTCTCTGATAGAAACTTTGGGGCACTCTTTGAGGTTCTTTGTGTTGGTTGAAATGATGAATCTGAGATTGTGTGATGCATATCGTATAATCATACCCACGAATACTTGAGGTGACATTGGAGTATCTAGGTGACATTAGGGTTTTGGTTGATTTGCGTCTTACGGTGTTATTCTAGTACAAACTCTATTTTAGATTGAACGGAAAGAATAACTTCGTGTTATTTTACTACGGACTCTTGAGATTTGAGTTGATTTTGTACCCTACCATAATCTCTTCGTTTGTTCCCCGCTATTAGTGACTTTGGAGTGACTCTTTGTTGCATGTTGAGGGATAGTTATATGATCCAATTATGTTATTATTGTTGAGAGGACTTGCACTAGTGAAAGAATAAACCCTAGGCCTTGTTTCCTAGCATTGCAATACTGTTTGTGCTCACTTTTACCACTTGCTACCTTGCTGTTTTTATATTTTCAGATTACAAAAACCATTATTTACTATCCATATTGCACTTGTATCACCATCTCTTCGCCGAACTAGTGCACCTATACAATTTACCATTGTATTAGGTGTGTTGGGGACACAAGAGACTCTTTGTTATTTGGTTGCAGGGTTGCTTGAGAGAGACCATCTTCATCCTACGCCTCCCACGGATTGATAAACCTTAGGTCATCCACTTGAGGGAAATTTGCTACTGTCCTACGAACCTCTGCACTTGGAGGCCCAACAACGTCTACAATAAGAAGGTTGTGTAGTAGACATCAGCGACCCTTCTTCTTGTTGTGCGGCCTCCTCGCCGCCGACCCTTCTTCTTCCTACGCGGCCTCGTCGATATGGTCAGGTAATCCACACCCCACCCACACCATCCTCCTCCTTTCCCGTTCCACATGCCCCGACTGAGGGAGCGACACCTTCCACCAAAATCACTGCCCCCTCCTCCAATTAAGCGTCAGCCACAGCCATTTTACACGCAATATAACATGGAGCTGAGTAGCATGCGGCCGCACGCACGAACGAGCTCGCTATGGCTGACATGCGTGTCGACCGCCAGATCTTGGAGGAGCACCTTGTCTTCGAGGCCAACGTCGACACCGCCGCGCGGTTGTCTACTTTAAAATACAATTCGTCATGTTTTCTCGAGGCCACCGCCAGTGCCTTCTAGTGATTTGTCCTCTGTAATGTTAATATGCAATCTGATGTTCAGTTAAAAGTTTGGTCCTCTGATATGTAATGTTCAGTTAACACTTTGGTCCAACAATTGCTACATTTTGTAGTACTGTTCTCAAGCATTCTTTGTTTTGTTAATTGTCTTATCTTCTCATACATGTTTCTACTCTACAATGTCGTGCTCAGTTAACTATTTTGGTTCGTTTGTCTATTATCCATTTAACTGTTTGGTTCAGTTCTGCAATTTGGCTGTACTCAATACATATTCTACTGATAGTATGGCAACTCTCGGTTAACCTGATCAAGATCTTCCTTATGTGTGTTGCAGGGAAACAATGGGAGACACTGCAGTTTACCATCAAGGTTTGTTCAAGCAGGGTCCTTTGGCCAATAGCACATTATTGTGCAGTTCCAGGAATCATTCTAATATTTAGGTTTCTTACAATTTGGTCTTGCACATGTAGGTCCTGTTGTCAGAGGCTTGACTCATTGTTCGACCCATTTTGCATATGGGGAAATGAGATGCCCATGAATATCAGTCAAGTCAAGAAACTCAGAAAGATCGTTAGGATGAAGAAACTTGCGACGAATAATAGCAAGATCTTTGTTTGCACAATGAAGAAGACATCAGTCAACTATAGGATGGTACCAACTCTTTTGCCTTGTTTTTACCCCTTGCACCATTTCAAAATTTACAACATCTATTTATGCATAGCTTTGTTTTCAGTACTTTTCAAAGCAGTTCACCGATGAATACCTCTCAAACCACCTGCACGGTCAAGAGGTGAGGAAGGTATTCATTCAACACCCACGGTACAATATTGAAGTCTTGCTGAAGAGAACGAAGGTTGGGCGGGCAATTATCCATAGCCACTAGCCTAGAGTTGCAAGGACATTCAACATCACTAAAGGCTCAATATTTGCCTTCCGCTTCTGCAGTTTCCCAGATGAGATTCATCTGTCTATTTACCGTGTATGATGCTACTTTCCAAAGGTTTTTGATGTTGCATGTGAAACTTGGTGCTGTTGTGTAATGGCGTAACTGAGCGCCGAAGCTATCTGATGTAATTCGATTATGAAATTCTGCTTGTTTTTATACGGATATGAAATATCTGGCGTGTTTTATAAGAAATATCAGTTTGATTAGTACATGGATTATCAATAATAGGCTAATTACCCTGCTTATTGGGGTTTTCTATTGCAAATGGTTACTCAGACAGCACCGCGGGCGATGAACTCAAACAACCCGCACGGTTTCTAGAAAGTAGGCATGTTCGATCAACTAACAATCACACACGGCTTCCGGCAGCAAATTGTTTGCATTAGGCCACCTTGCACAAATGTTTCCACATAAAGAACTGTGTAGGATGTACATACCTACGGAAATGATTCTCTGGGATTCACCGTGTGGGATGTACATACCTACGGAAATGATTTCTGGGATTCCCCGTGTGAGATGTACATACCTACGGAAATGATTTCTGGGATTCATTGTGTGGGATGTACATACCTACGGAAATGATTTCTGGGATTCACCGTGTGGGATGTACATACCTACAGAAATGATTGGGTTTCGATGCCTCGCCCGATCGCACACGGTCCCAGCCTGGGTCCCAGGAGGGCCTATCCCCGACGATTTCTGGGTCATGTGGGAAGGACCCCCCCTATCGCCCACACTCACTTAGTGGCGGTTCCAAGTGTCGTCGCGGAAAGGGGTTAAAAACCGTTTGTTTAGCACGTCATTGTACTAGTGTATCTTCAGCAGGAGAGGTGCTTTCTAATGGGTTCAATCTTGTGGTGTCCTCACCTAGTGACAGTAGGGGTAGCGAGGCACGTATTATGTTGTTGCCATTAAGGATAAAACGATGTGGGTTTATTGCTACGTCTTGAGCTTGCGTTGGTTTTCCCCGAAGAGGAAGGGATGATGCAGCAGAGTAGCGTAAGTATTTCCCTCAGTTTTTGAGAACCAAGGTATCAATCCAGTAGGAGCCCACGCTCAAGTCCCTCGTACCTGCACAAAGCAATAGCTACTCGCAACCAACACGATTAGGGGTTATCAAGCCCTTCACGGTCACTTTCGAGAGTGAGATCTGATAGATAGAATATTTTTGGTATTTTTGATATAAGGATGCAAAGTAAAAAATTAAAAGCAAAGTAAATAGCAAAACAATATAAAAGTGGTGGAGATTGATATGATGAGAATAGACCCGGGGGCCATAGGTTTCACTAGTGGCTTCTCTCAAGAGCATAAGTATTCTACGGTGGGTGAACAAATTACTGTTGAGAAATTGATAGAATTGAGCATAATTATGAGAATATCTAGGCATGGTCATGTATATAGGCATCACCTCCGTGACAAGTAGATCAAAACGATTCTGCATCTACTACTATTACTCCACTCATCGACCGCTACCCAGCATGCATCTAGAGTATTAAGTTAAAAACAGAGTAACGCCTTAAGCAAGATGACATGATGTAGAGAGATAAATTTATGCAATATGAAATAAACCCCATCTTGTTATCCTTGATGGCAACTATACAATACATGCCTTGCTGCCCCTTCTGTCATTGGGTAAGGACACCGCAAGATCGAACCCAAAGCTAAGCACTTCTCCCATGGCAAGAACTACCAATCTAGTTGGCCAAACCAAACGGATAATTCGAAGAGACTTGCAAAGATAACCAATCATGCATAAAAGAATTCAGAGAAGATTCAAATATTATTCATAGATAGACTTGATCATAAACCCACAATTCATCGGTCTCAACAAACACACCGCAAAAATAAGATTACATCAAATAGATCTCCACAAGAGAGGGGGAGAACTTTGTATTGAGATTCAAAGAGAGAGAAGAAGCCATCTAGCTACTAACTATGGACCCGAAGGTCTGAGGTAAACTACTCACACTTCATCGGAGGGGCTAGGATGATGTAGAAGCCCTCCGTGATGACGGCCCTCTTCCGGCGGAGCTCCGGAACAGGCCCCAAGATGGAATCTCGTGGATACGAAATGTTGCGGCAGTGGAATTAGGGTTTTGGCTCCTGTTCTAATCGTTTGGGGGTACGTGTGTATATATAGGAGGAAGGTGTACGTCGGTGGAGCACCAAGGGGCCCATGAGGCAGGGGGCGCGCCCTAGGGAGGGGGCGCACCCCCCACCCTCGTGACCACCTCTTTGATCCCTTGCAGTAGGGTCCAAGTCTCCTGGATCATGTTCGGTGAGAAAATCACGTTTCCGAAGATTTTATTCCGTTTGGACTCCGTTTGATATTCTATTTATCCGAAACACTGAAATAGGCAAAAAAACAGCAATTCTGGGCTGGGCCTCCGGTTAATAGGTTAGTCCCAAAAATAATATAAAAGTGGAAAATAAAGCCCAATATAGTCCAAAACAGTAGATAATATAGCATGGAGCAATCAAAAATTATAGATACGTTGGAGACGTATCAGGCATCCCCAAGCTTAATTCCTGCTCGTCCTCGAGTAGGTAAATGATAAAAAGAGAATTTTTGACGCGGAGTGCTACTTGGCATAATTTCAATGCAAATCTTCTTAATTGTGGTATGAATATTCAGATTAGAAAGATTCAAGACAAAAGTTTATATTGACATAGAAAATAATAATACTTCAAGCATACTAACAAAGCAATTATGTCTTCTCAAAATAATATGGCCAAAGAAAGCTATCCCTACAAAATCATATAGTCTGGCTACGCTCCATCTTCCCCACACAAAGTATTTAAATCATGCACAACCCCGATGACAATCCAAGCAATTGTTTCATACTCTAACTTTTTCAAAACTTTTTCAATCTTCACGCAATACATGAGCGTGAGCCATGGATATAGCACTATAGGTGGAATAGAATGGTGGTTGTGGAGAAGACAAAAAGGAGAAGATAGTCTCACATCAAGTAGGCATATCAACGGGCTATGGAGATGCCCATCAATAGATATCAATGTGAGTGAGTAGGGATTGCCATGCAACGGATGCACTAGAGCTATAAATGTATGAAAGCTCAACAAAAGAAACTAGTGGGTGTGCATCCAACTTGCTTGCTCACGAAGACCTAGGGCAATTTGAGGAAGCCCATCATTGGAATATGAAAGCCAAGTTCTATAACTTAAAATTCCCACTAGTATATGAAAGTGACAACATATGAGACTCTCTATATGAAGAACATGGTGCTACTTTGAAGCACAATATATGAGACTTGATATATCATGGTGCTACTTTGAAGCACAATATATGAGACTTGATATATCATGGTGCTACTTTGAAGCACAAGTGTGGAAAAAAGGATAGTAGCATTGCCCCTTTTATTTATTTATTTATTTTGGGACTTATTTTTTTTCTTTGGCTTATTTTTGGGACAATGCTCTATTGAATGATGATCATCACACTTCTATTTATTTACAACTCAATGATTACAACTCGATACTAAAACAAAGTATGACTCTATATGAATGCCTCCGGCGGTGTACCGGGATATGCAATGAATCACGAGTGACAAGTATGAAAGAATTATGAACGGTGGCTTTGCAACAAATACTATGTCAACTACATGATCATGCTAAGAAATATGACAATGATGGATATGTCATGATGAACTAGATGGTGGAAAGTTGCATGGCAATATATCTCGGAATGGCTATGGAAATGCCATAATAGGTAGGTATGGTGGTTGTTTTGAGGAAGGTATATGGTAGGTGTATGATACCGGCGAAAGTTGCGCGATATTAGAGAGGCTAGCAAGGGTGGAAGGGTGAGAGTGTGTATAATCCATGGACTCAACATTAGTCATAAAGAACTCATATACTTATTGCAAAAATTTTGAAGTTATCAAAGCAAAGTATTACGTGCATGCTCCTAGGGGGATAGATTGGTAGGAAAAGACCATCGCTCATCCCCGACCACCACTCATAAGGAAGACAATCAATAAATAAATCATGCTCCGACTTCATCACATAACGGTTCACCATACGTGCATGCTACGGGAATCACAAACTTCAACACAAGTATTCTTTAAATTCACAACTACTCAACTGGTATGACTTTAATATTATCACCTCCATATCTCAAAACAATTATCATGCTTCAATCTTTTCTTAGTATTCAACACACTCAAAAGAAAGTTTCACAAATCTTGAATACCAAGCATATTATTATTAGGCAAATTACCATGCTATTAAGAGACTCTCAAATTAATTTAAGTGAAGCATGAGAGATCAATAGTTTCTTTAAAACGAATCCACCACCGTGCCCTAAAAGATCTAAGTGAAGCACATAGAGCAAAATTATCTAGCTCAAAGGATATAAGTGAAGCACATAGAGAGAAATTATCTAGCTCAAAGGATATAAGTGAAGCACATAGAGCAAAATTATCTAGATCAAAAGATATAAGTGAAGCACATAGAGCAAAATTATCTAGCTCAAAGGATATAAGTGAAGCACAAAGAGTATTCTATCAAATTTTAATTCATGTATGGCTCTCTCAAAAGGTGTGTACAGCAAGGATGATTGTGGCATACTAAAAAACAAAGACACAAATAATACAAGATGCTCCAAGCAAAACACATATCATGTTGGTGAATAAAAATATAGCTCCAAGTAAATTACCGATGGAAGTGGACGAAAGAGGGGATGCCTTCCGGGGCATCCCCAAGCTTTGACTTTTTGGTGTCCTTGTATTATCTTGGGGGTGCCTTGGGCATCCCCAAGCTTAGGCTCTTGCCACTCCTTGTTCCATAATCCATCAAATTCTTACCCAAAACTTGAAACCTTCACAACACAAAACTCAAAATAGAAAACTCGTGAGCTTCGTTAGCGAAAGAAAACAAAAGACCACTTCAAGGTACTGTAATGAACTCATTCTTTATTTATATTGGTGTTAAACCTACTGTATTCCAACTTCTATATGGATTATAAACTATTTTACTAGCCATAGATTCATCAAAATAAGCAAACAACACACGAAAAACAGAATCTGTCAAAAACAGAACAGTCTGTAGTAATCTGTAGCTAGCGCAAAATCTGGAACCCAAAAATTCTAAAATAAATTGCTGGACGTGAGGAATTTATCTATTAATCATCTGAAAAAATTATTAACTAAATAGCGCTCTTCAAATAAAAATGACAGTAGTTCTCGTGAGCGCTAAAGATTCTGTGTTTTACAGCAAGTTCAACAAGACTTTCCCCAAGTCTTCCCAACGGTTCTACTTGGCAGAAACACTAATTAAACACAAAAAACACAACCAAAACAGAGGCTAAATGATTTATTTATTACTAAACAGGAGCAAAAATCAAGGAATAAAAATAAAATTGGGTTGCCTCCCAACAAGCGCTATCGTTTAACGCCCCTAGCTAGGCATAACAAGCAAGGATAGATCTAGGTATTGCCATCTTTGGTAGGTAATTCTTCAATTAGTCATCTACCATCTTTAGGAATTTCTTTATTTTTATTAATTATGAAACTTTTAGGCACAAGATCGAAAAATTCATTTGTAATAAATGGTTCTTTAATGATAGCAAAAAGATTGGGATGAATACTTATAGATTTAAGATCGGTAGTTTCCTTACTAGATGATTCACCCTTATTTTTAGGAACATACATAAGCTTGGAAATTTTAGTAGGATTACTAGGAGTATTCTTTACGGAAGAAAAAGCGGTTCCCAAATTTGCAATGATACCCTCAAGTTTATCAATTCTAGTAGAATCTAAGGTCACCTTCTCAGTAACTATGGGTTCCTTTTCATTAATATTTTTCAAGGTCATTCCTACCTTAGATCCATATTGAGTAATTTGATTGTGGATCCTTTTATCTAGATTTTCAATTGATTCACTAGTAGCAACTTTATTTTCAATAATTTCAAGTCTTTGCATAACATGCTCCAAAGTTAACATGGTTCCATTAACCAAAAGAGGTGGTGAGCCAAATAAATCTATCATAGCATTATAAGAATCAAAAGTATGGCTACCCAAGAAGTTCCCTCCAGTAATGGTATCGAGGATATATCTATACCAAGGATTAACACCTACATAAAAATTGCGAAGAAGAACTAAGGTAGATTGTTTCCTGATAAATCTATTTTGAGCATTGCAAATTCTATACCAAGCACCTTTTAGATTTTCTCCCTCCCTTTGTTTAAAATTTAGAACTTCACACTCGGGAGACAATGGAGAAGATATGAGACTAGCCATGACGACAAGCAAACAAACTAGCACATGAGCAAACAAAAAGGCAAACAGAGAGGGAGGATAGGGAGAGAGAGGGCGAATAAAACGGTAAGGGTGAATTGGGGGGAGAGGAAAACGAGAGGCAAATGGCAAATAATGTAATGCGAGAGATAGGGATTGTGATGGGTACTTGGTATATTGACTTTTTGCGTAGACTCCCCGGCAACGGCGCCAGAAATCCTTCTTGCTACGTCTTGAGCTTGCGTTGGTTTTCCCCGAAGAGGAAGGGATGATGCAGCAGAGTAGCGTAAGTATTTCCCTCAGTTTTTGAGAACCAAGGTATCAATCCAGTAGGATCCCACGCTCAAGTCCCTCGTACCTGCACAAAGCGATAGCTACTCGCAACCAACGCGATTAGGGGTTGTCAAGCCCTTCACGGTCACTTTCGAGAGTGAGATATGATAGATAGAATATTTTTGGTATTTTTGATATAAGGATGCAAAGTAAAAAAGTAAAAGCAAAGTAAATAGCAAAACAATATAAAAGTGATGGAGATTAATATGATGAGAATAGACCCGGGGGCCATAGGTTTCACTAGTGGCTTCTCTCAAGAGCATAAGTATTCTACGGTGGGTGAACAAATTACTGTTGAGCAATTGATAGAATTGAGCATAATTATGAGAATATCTAGGCATAATCATGTATATAGGCATCACGTCCGCGACAAGTAGATCGAAACGATTCTGCATCTACTACTATTACTCCACTCATCGACCGCTATCCAGCATGCATCTAGAGTATTAAGTTAAAAACTGAGTAACGCCTTAAGCAAGATGACACGATGTAGAGAGATAAATTCATGCAATATGAAATAAACCCCATCTTGTTATCCTCGATGGCAATGATACAATACGTGCCTTGCTGCCCCTTCTGTCACTGGGTAAGGACACCGCTAGATCGAACCCAAAGCTAAGCACTTCTCCCATGGCAAGAACTACCAATCTAGTTGGCCAAACCAAACGGATAATTCGAAGAGACTTGCAAAGATAACCAATCATGCATAAAAGAATTCAGAGAAGATTCAAATATTATTCATAGATAGACTTGATCATAAATCCACAATTCATCGGTCTCAACAAACACACCGCAAAAAGAAGATTACATCGAATAGATCTCCACAAGAGAGGGGGAGAACTTTGTATTGAGATTCAAAGAGAGAGAAGAAGCCATCTAGCTACTAACTATGGATCCGAAGGTCTGAGGTAAACTACTCACACTTCATCGGAGGGGCTAGGATGATGTAGAAGCCCTCCGTGATGATGGCCCTCTTCCGGCGGAGATCCGGAACAGGCCCCAAGATGGGATCTCATGGATACAGAAAGTTGCAGTGGTGGAATTAGGGTTTTGGCTCCTGTTGTGATCGTTTGGGGGTACGTGTGTATATATAGGAGGAAGGAATACGTCGGTGGAGCACCGAGGGGCCCACGAGGCAGGGGGCGCGCCCTAGGGGGGCGCGCCCCCACCCTCGTGACCACCTCTTTGATCCCTTGCAATAGGGTCCAAGTCTCCTAGATCACGTTCCGTGAGAAAATCACGTTTCCGAAGATTTTATTCCGTTTGGACTCGTTTGATATTCTGTTTATCCGAAACACTGAAATAGGCAAAAAAACAGCAATTTTGGGTTGGGCCTCCGGTTAATAGGTTAGTCCCAAAAATAATATAAAAGTGGAAAATAAAGCCCAATATAGTCTAAAACAGTAGATAATATAGCATGGAGCAATCAAAAATTATAGATACGTTGGAGACGTGTCATTTATTCATATTGCTTGAGTTTACATTGTCTACATCATGTCATCTTGCTTAAAGCATTACTCTGTTTGTCATGAACTTAATACCATAGATGCATGCTGGATAGCGTTCGATTGGTGGAGTAATGGTAGTAGATGCATGCAGGAGTCGATCTACTTGTCACGGACGTGATGCCTATATGTGTGAGCATTGCCATGAATAACGTCATAACTATGCGCTTTTCTATCAATTGCCCAACAATAATTTGTTTACCCATCGTATGCTATGTGTTTGGAGAGAAGCCTCTAGTAAAAACTATGACCCCTGGGTTTACTTTTATCATATTACTAAGACCAAAAATACTTTGCTGCAATTTATTTACTTTTCTTTTTATCTATCTATCACTATCAGAATTAATCCTTGCGAGTAACGAGTTCAAGGGGATTGACAACCCTCTTGCCTGCGTTGGGTGCAAGTATTTGCTTTTGTGTTTGTAGGTGCTGACGACGAGAGTTTGTGTGGTTCTCCTATTGGTTCAATAACCTTGGTTCTCACTGTGGGAAATACTTATCTCTACTATACTGCTTCACCCCTCCTCTTCGGGGTAAATTCCAACGCAGTTTACAAGTAGCACAAAAGACACCCGGTGAGGAACTTGTCATCAGTTGCTCCATTTATCGCTTTCATAGTCTTGCAGAATTCGGTGGCCATGGGGTGTATGGGTGGCCTAGTGTGGCCGAACATGTCATTGATTCTCTCCACAACATCCTTTTCAACAGTATATTTTAGACGTGGCCCTTTGTCCGGTAAACCAAAAATGTTGTCCACACTAGCAGCGTTGAATGGGATCATGCCCCTTTCTGGAAATACCAATGCATAACTTCCTGGGTCGTGCGACTGGACCAGGAATTTGGTCAACTCTGAAGGCAGTGTGTCGGCTAAGTTTACTAAGCCTCCTAACATCTTCTCGTACAGGAAAGTCCTTTAGATAGGTGCCAAATCCATATTCATCTTCACAAACCTCCCTAGTGAGGCCCTGATCCTTCCAGCCTGTGAACGTCGTTGGGGGGCATTTACTTCATTTGCTTCCCCTCCAACTTCACTCTCCTAAGACAAAAAGTAAAACAAAGGGAGGAAGAGAAAAATTAAGAATGTCAACTGCATATACGTTTTTGTGCAAATTAAATGGGTGCTGGCTGTAATACAACATGAGTCATCTAACAATAAAACTTTGGTTATTTTGAATGCAAACTAAAGCGGAAAAAACTTTTGCATTTGACAAAGTATTTTTTGCACGATAATACATGTCTCATTCATATGATGAAGATTAAAATACAAGTCACGTAAGGATCGACATGACAAAACTAAAAAGATGGCAGAACATCCCTGAGTTTGACACCAACATCCATCACCTGCCTTCGGCACCACCACAGTAGCCACCGAAGAATAGAATGACGGATCACCTTCTCACCCGAGCTCGACGCGGCTCCATCGTGGATATATAGCTTTGTGGACCTCCAAGGTGGCTCCCCAAAAGGGAAGCCATTGCTGTTGAACGAATCAGGCCGGGGCAACACCCCGGATACGCCATCGAACTCCAGATCTGACACCCCACCACGACTAACACGCCGAAGGAGGAAAACACACCTGCCATCCATCAACCACAAACCCAGCACATGTCCTATCTTCCTGATGTCGTTAATGCAGACCATAATCTGCATCCTCTCATGGACTACCCCCCAAGCTCTGCGTCGACGCTGGAGCAGACGTCGTCGCAATGACGGAGTCCGAGGACACATGTCCACCATGAAGATGTCGCTGCCGCCACACCATCCTTCCTTGAACAGACTGGATTCCAAATCCATCCCCAACGATAGGACCAATCATTCCATCGGAGTAGGATTTGAAGAAATTTTATTCAGCGCCGCCATCGTCGTGGCCGAAGCCAAGACGATGAACAACCTAAAAAACTAAGCTACTTTGGCCTAAAACTATCGACACGTGTGGATCCAGCGAGCCCCCTCACCACTGACGACCGAGGTCGTCGACGGAGGGGAGCCGCCAGAGAATGGCGGTGGAGCGCGAGTCGCTGACGGCGGAAAGCTAGATTGGTTTTCCTATCTTCTAGGGGAAGATAGGAAAACGATTCATGGTGAACTCCATCGACTCGCATGCGACAAAGTAGGTAAGGGTATTTGAGAATTATGAACGGTACAAAACTACTGTACATAAGGCCACGCAGACAAAACCATTACCAAAGGAAGTTTTATGAGCTGGGTAAAAAAACTTCCATAAAAAATGTTGTCCACTATATAATTTTCAGGTGCAACAACAAAGAGAAGAGGTGCCAACTAGTACCAACCTAATGTGCAACTATAAAAAACAAAGGTAAAATTGAGGCACCTCGGCAACTCGTGCAGAGGAGGAGCTGCCTCCATCAGAGGCGTTGGCTTTCGCTTTCTGTCTAGCACGCTTTACAACACATAATTGATTATCATCCTCCAACTACAAAAGGATGACACATACAAAAATCATCAAGAGAAACAAATAAGGAGGATGCAACATATAAACACGCTAGATTTTTTGCATATACTCAAAATTGTTATCGTACATTGCCTTCAAGTACAAAAAACTATTAAGCTTGTGCTAAAATCCCTACCTCTACTTCCTCACCATCATCAAGAACAACAAAAATGCGAAGGGCCCACTCAGCAGCCCTTTTCTTGTTCCGCCGATTATACTATGGTACATTCCTCTGCATGGGACAAAAGCATAACCAAAATCAATAGAATGAAAAACACAACACATCTATTGGATTATGCTTTCTCAAGCCTTTGGGCTCCAAAAAAATACCTCTCCTCCGCTTCCACGGGCATCTCCCTCTTCAACCATTTTCCTCACTGCAAAAAAACAGGTTGCACACATGTGGAAAACTCATTTGCACATATCATTTCTTCTAGTTGCACACTCAAAGGGATGTAGTTGCGCACATAAAAACACTGCAAAAAAACAGGTTGCACACTGCCAACTGGATAATACTCAGATTGCAACAGTGAATAGGGTTTGGGTAAACTACAACATTATGGTAAAATTAAAAATGCCTAAGTTGCACACACATGCATGTAGAAATTGCATAAGATACCAGGATACTACTCTATTTCCCCAAGTCGGGAGAGCCAACCACATTTGGGTTCCTGTGCAATTCTTACATCTACAACTGTCGACTGGATACTACTTAGTTTGCAAGTAGAAATACAAAATCAGTTTGCATTTATGAGCAACTATTACCGCTGGAATTGCCAACTGGGTACCGGTTGCAAGTAAACAGACATTAATAAAAAGAACAAAACAAAATCACAAGGATCATAAAAAACTCTGGATAAACTCTATGGATTTCTCCACCCCTCAAACTGCAACGGTAAATAGGGTTTGCTTAAACTACAACATTAGGACAAAATTAAAAACATTTCCAGATTGCATACACAAACATATAGAATTGCATAAGAACCCAGGATACTGCTAAGTTTCCCCAAGCCAGGTGAGCCAGCCACATTTGGGTTCGTGTGCAACTCTTACATCTACAACTGTCAACTGGATACTACTCAGTTGGCAAACAAACAAAAATCAAAAGGAACAATAACGGTACTTGTCGGCGTTTTGGGAACGGGGGTTCCCAGACTTGCCTTCCTGCGTCCCGCAGCGTGGCTAAGCCAGCAGGCCGTACGGCCCATCTTCATCAACAAGGCATCCAAGACCCTCGCGAGGGGTCAAGACTCGCGAGGGGGACAACATAAAACCTCCTCTGGAGTGGCCCAGTCGGGCAGGCTCACAAGGAGTGGAGATATCAAGGCAAGGCAAACCTCACGAGGCCCTCGTGATGTGAGCCATGACGATCGACACCAGGCGGGCGCCAGCGCGCGCAGCGTCCTTATTTCCTCTTTGGTACTAAGGAGGCTTGTGCAGGCGAGGAGTACCGAGGCATCAGGCAAAGGTTGCCATATTGGTGCAACAAGACCAAGACCAGAAGGATGGCAAGACGAAGGTCATCGTGGAGCCCAAGACGGCGTCACCACCAGAGCCTTTGGCAGGCGAAGACCACTTTTGTCAGGATGGCTTGTACTAGCTGTCCCCCTTCAAATTAGCCCGCCATTGTTGGCTCCCTTCCCGCCCAATATTTGGGAAGAGGACCAGGGCATCTATAAATAGAGTTAGCCACCACCATAGAGAGGGGGGTGAAAAGAGACGACAGAGAGAGAGAGAGCATGAAGGTCATCTAGAACCACACAAGTTAGCCAGGCACAAGAACACCTGAACCTTATGAGGCTGTTCTTCCCATTGTATTGTTCATCATCAGCCCAAGAGGCAATCCACCACTACCACACTGGAGTAGGGTATTACACCACAATGGTGGCCCGAACCAGTATAAATCCTGTGTCTTTCTATGTTGCGAGTTTGTCGAGTTCGTCCGCGAGATCTTAGCGAGTTAGGGTGTAGATCGGAGGGAGGAAAAGACTTCGCTCGCACCCCAATGTTCGAACCTTAAGGGTTTGCCGGAACCCCACATCCGACATTTGGCGCGCCAGGTAGGGGTGCGCCGTAGCTTCCCCTCCATCAATCTGCGCTCCGTCGCCACCGCGCTTCGCCCACATGGAAGGCTCCCTACCGCCGACTTCGACGGTCAGCATTGACAACGGGGCCAGGGGGTTCCGAGCCCTGGTCCCCGCCTTGCGGCAGGTGCAGTGGCCGCCCAAGTTCAGGCCGGAGATGCCGCCGCGCTACGGCGGTGCGGCGGACCCGTCGGCTTTCCTGCTAGCGTACGAGGAGGCTGTCCTCGAAGCCGGGGTGATGACTAGGTCATGGCCAACTGGCTTCCCATGGCCCTCGCCGGCGAGCCACGCGCCTGGCTGCTCAACCTTCCCGAATCCACGGTGGCATCGTGGGAGGAGCTCCGCGACCTCTTCACTGCTCGCTACGCGGTGCCGACGCACCACGCAGTCGCAGCCCTGTTGGGCGGCTCTCAAGCACCACCGTTAGACCGCCACGCCAAGTCGTTCCTCCGTCAGATCGGGGCCACCTCCAGGCGCCCGGGGGCTCCGTCGGGTTGGGCTGCGCCAGAGGCCGACCTCACCTTCGGCTCAGAAGACCACCCCGACTCCACCGTCGGCTCCGGGATGCTCCCGATGCTCTGCACGTCCACCATCTGCAACATGACCGTCACCAAGACCCTCATCAACGGTGGTGCTGGCCTCAACTTGCTCTTCGTGGAAGCCTTCAGCCTTCTCCACGTGCCACTCGAGCGGCTCGGCCTCAGTAAGCCCTTCTCTGGAGTGGGTGGTGGAGCTGCCCGCTCCCTGGGACAGATCTGCCTCCCTGTCACCTTCGGCACACGCGACAACTACCGCACCGAGATGGTGGACTTCGACATCGCTCGCATCGGTCTCCCGTACAACGCCATCCTCGGGTACCCAGCTCTCGCTCAGTTCATGGTAGCGACTCACCCGGCTTACAACCTCATGACGATGCCAGGGAGCAAGGGCGTCCTCACCATCAAGGGGGACACTAAGGAGGCCGTGACGGCACTCAGGCTCGCCTTCAAGACCGCGGCAGCGGCACAACCCACCGACGCCGGTGCCCCCGCAGCCAGGGAGGCCACGCCCACCAAGAAGAAGCAGCTATTCACCCAAGACAAGGCGGAAACCAAGCAAATATCAGTCAGCGAGGACGGGTCTTCGGGAGCCACCTTTACCATAGGAGTTGGCCTTGACCCGGAACAAGAAGAAGCCCTGGTGAGGTTCTTGCGCGCGAACAAGGAGATATTCGCGTGGGAGCCCAATCAGCTGGTAGGGGTCCTGTCGTGGATTTGTCATGGCAGATGACCTTAGTGTCAGGACTTAGTCGCGAGGCCAACGCATCTATGTGGTAGCTTGAGAGGGGTTGAGTGGGACGAGAGACGCAGGGCAGATCAACACGCAAGACAAGGATTTAGACAGCTTCGGGCCCCGGGAAACATCATCCGGTAACAACCCTACATGCTGTTTGAGGCTAGGTCTCATTATCATCACGAGGGAGTCGCCGTAAACCGGCTCTCCTCTTTGTGTCTAGCCCTAAGATTGTTTCTTCTTGCTTGTAGCTTGTCCTCTTTTGGGAGCCCTGCCCCTCCTTATATATGTTGAAGGGGCGGGTTACATGTGGAGTCCTATTAGGATTAGGACTAGTCTATCTCTAATATAAACCGGATACAAGTCCTGGTCTTAACTCCTTGTAAGGTAAATATTCGTCATGCCTTTCCCCTTAAACCGGCCCACCATAGTATGAACTGGCCTTCATGAACCGCCCGTTGGGCCACCGGGTCTTGTTGCTCCTCTGACCCGCCTGCCGGATTACCAATGAATCATAAACCGCCAGGTCCAAACGGGTCACCAGTGAATCGTCAAGTCTCAGTCGGGTCTCAAGTAAACCGCCAAGTCCGGCCGGGTTATACTTCCGGCCAGTTTACGCTGCGGGGTATATCCCCGACATTAGCCCTCAAGTTTAGCTTGGATTTATCCATGGTAAACTTATGCTGCAAAATAAACACAAGAAGAAAATTGACAGGTTGTGCTCCGGGTTAAGAATTCTTGTAAACCGGTGCCTGATCACCCTTAAGTCCTTGTTATTTCCTCCTTCTGGGAAGTCCAGGTCAACAGACCAGCTTCATAATCAATTTGCCGACATTGGTTTGTCACAGAGAAATATTGTGAAGAATAACTCCTTTGACTCAGCTCCCAAAACGCCAGTTTAAGAAATATGGGTCTTGAAATACTTATCTGGTATTCAGCCGGTTTGAAGATGTAAAACTTGCCGGTTTGATATTACCAAAATGGCCGGTTTATAAATATTGATGGCACCGGGTCATAATTGTTGTCGACACCGGGTCATGTAATTGATCTTCCTGATTTGCTCAAAACTGATAAAATGAAGATGTTCCTCCTTTATATGCATAATACCTGTAGCCCCCAAGTCTTAAGGGGAGAACATAGTGATAACTTAAGACTTGCTCCAATAAGTGTTTCAACCTTGAAGAAATCCGGTTTGTTCATCATATAAACCGAATACTCCATATATGTAGCCCCCAAGTGCCGGGTTGTCATGCTTGCAGCAACCTAGGACTTGTAATTGCTTATAAAAACTTCAATCAGTGTAACCCCCAAGGGCCGGGTCATTACGCAATAATGAGCAGGGACTTTGTAAATATAATCATGTAGACTTGAGCAGTGATGTGTAGCCCCCAAGGGCCGGCTTAGTAAGATAATACTGAACCAGCACTTGATATATACTTCAATGAAAATAACATCTTATAATGTAGCTTCCATCGTAGGGCTTGAACCCACGTCCACAAGGCTAAGAGCTTTGTGCTTTACCAACTGAGCAATGGATCCTTCAATATTTATGGACGAAAACTTGTGTACCTTGAATTGTTGACAGGAGCAATTGGTAGCCCCCAAGGGCCGGCTCATTATAATATGATGAGTCGGGTCTTCAATAAGACTAGTAAAAATGACTTTGCATTAGCCCCCAAGTGTCATGATGCATGCTTGCAGCGACATGAGACTTGCATGTAATCTCAATTTGAATAACGTAGCCCCCAAGTGCCGGGTTGTAAGCCTGCAGCGACTCGGGACTATTCCTTCCATTGTAGAATAAATCATATCCTTTAATAAAATAATAACCATTGCGCTAAAGCGACTTTGAAAACCTCAATAATATCGGTTATTAATAACCATAAAAATCCAGCCATGTTGGCTATTCAAGATAATATAATCTGGTATGAAAACCTTATTCATTCAATATCATAATGAAAATTCAGTCAAGTTTGGCTATTTGAATAATATAACCCAATGATTTATAAGCACATGATTCCAATGGCGCAATCCAAATATATACTGGCGACTTATAGTCGAAAGCCAGGCCGGGTCAATAAACACCGGATATTATCTTATCTCATACTGGCAACTTATAGTCCAAAGCCAGGCCGGGTTAATAAACATCGGATAATTTATCGTTATACTTTATTCCACTTGTTTCTACATACAACAAATTTAAAGTGTCCTGGCGGTTTACCGCCGGACGGGTCATAATGCCCAACATATAACCCGGGTTTATAACCAAGGCTGTACTTAAAAATAATCAAATATGAAATATATCATACCTGTGACATTGAATCACATTGTTGGTTTTACCAACTTTGTGTAGTAATGGTGATAATCCCAATCTTGAGTACTTTTAACTCCTTCCATATTGTGCCGGTTTATGATAAAACCGTACCGGGTTGTGATAAACACCAGTTTAACCACATATAATACTGGCGACTCGTAGTCAAACCAGACCGGGCTGATAGTCTCCGGATTATAACTTGATCGTGTACTGACAACTTGTAGTTGAAAGCCGAGCCGGGTTGATAAACACCAGTTTACTCCATAATAGGATGGTAACAGAAAATCAAACCGGGCAGATAGCCTCCGGATTAAGATTTGACCGTGTTCAGTCAATTTGTAATTTGATAGTCGAACCGGTTTAAGAATTGTCGGTTTAAAAATGCAACAAAAGAAATATTTATCAAAACAAAATTTCAAGCAAAGGCAATGATAAAACCATTTGCAAAAAGAGGCTATTGAGCCGATCAAGAGGCATTACCATGGTTGGACACGACCAAGCCCACAAAAAGGCGTAGCTATGGTTCGAGTCAGCCAGGTCCCCAAATGATGCTTTGGCATTGCACCGATCAAGAGGTGTAGCTATGGTTCAGGTTCGATCAAGCCCCCAAGTGATGCTGTAGCACTAGGCCGATCAAGAGGCGTGACTATGGTTCAGACATGACCACAAGTCCCAAGTGATGCTTTGGCATTACGCCGATCAAGAGGTGTAGCTATGGTTCGGGTTCGACCAAGCCCCCAAGTGATGTTGTGGCACTAGGCCGATCAAGAGGCGTGACTATGGTTCAGACGTGACCACAAGTCCCCAAGTGATCATGTGGCTTTACGCCTATCAAAAGGTGTTGCTATGGTTCGGACGCGACCAAAGCCCCAAGTGACGCTATTGCATTGAGCCGATCAAGAGGTGTGACTATGGTTCAGACATGACCAAGCCCCCAAGTGATCAATAATATGATAAGCCAATAAGGCAGGATACCCATGTTTGAACCGCGCATCATGGCAGCAGGTCCTCTTTGGCACCCTTTAACTATTTGCACGAGATAAATCCTTCTTGAACCGGATGTCAAACCGGATATTAAGAGCTTCAAAGCTTTGTGGGAGACATCTTTCCCTTGAACCGGATTTTAAACCGGAATCTTCATTTTCAGCCGGAAATTTTCTGACGGCATTTAAACTCGAACTTGCGAGAAGTTAATTCCCTTTTGAACCGGACATTGTTAAACCGGATTTGAGCGCTTCAGAGCTTTGTAGGAGAATAGATTTTTCTTGAATCGGATTGTAAACCGGAGTCATTTCTGATGACCTGGAACTTCTTCATCGAGCCGGGATTTTATAACTGTCATATACTTTCTAAGCCGGAAATTTTCTGACAGCCTTTAAACTTTCATCAATATAATAGTAGCCTCCGGGACCGGGTCATCCTTCCCTCCATCATCCTGGGGTTCTTAAATTTGCTGAAACTGGCAAGATTCGCTGAGTCATGTCATCGTAGCCCCCGAGTCTCAAAGGTGACTCGAGGAGTTGGGTTGAGACTCTCCATATTTGACCGTGATATAAACCGACATAACTTGTATATCATTGACATTGATAGCACGATGTGAATCCATAGAAGGTTGAGGTGGCTGCGGCGGGTTGTAAATGATCCCATATGAGCCGCGTCAGCAACCCGGCCAATGGTTCCTTCCAACTGGCGATTTGAAGTTAATCAAAACTGTAGTGGCGGCGACTTGTGCGCCTGCCCATTGAACCATCCAGTGCAAACGGCGGTTGATGATAATTTGTCTCCAATTTGAAAGAAAACCGGGCTACCCAAGCTGTGACTTGCTCATACCCAATAAACAGCTCAGGCAGACAGGTGCGGCCCGGTATGTTGATGTAGACCAGGTCGTGAGAGACGGACAGCAAAGACGACTGCGGCTTTCAAAGGCGGCACAGACAGATGAGTCAGCCGCGGCATTGTAAACCGGCATGGACGGGCAAATTAGCCACGTCATATTGATGTAAACCGGTCTGCAGAATGGCGGTTTGCATATATATTCACCGAGCTTGATGGCATGGTAAGATACTAGCGCATTCATAATGGTTGCACGAGTTTATACATCCATGACACAGCCATAGCTTTTGCAATGAACAATTGTCCTGCATAAACAATATTGCAGACCAAGGCAAAGGTAAACTGTTCTTTGACAAAAATAATATGTGCTAATAAAATATATTTTAGATGGATATCACCTGATGTGCTAGGCCGGAAATTATCCGCCATCGAGTTGATGATCACCATAGTGATGCTAAAATTAATCACGGCCGAGTTAACCGTAGGAGCAGACAGATGAGTCGGCCCGGCGTTGTAAGCCGGTGCGGCCGAGCAAGTTGTCCTCCACGTTGTAAGCCGGCGTGGACGCATGAACCGGTGGCCATGGCGGACGGGCGAGTCGTCCGTGGTGTTGTAAGGTGGCGCAGACGGGCGAGTCAGCCGGTACGTTGACGTAAATCGGACCGCGACACCCTGTCCATGAAGCCGCGCGATACAGCCGAACGTGCATCCGTGGTATAACACCACCCCTTTTTCTTTTAATAGTTGCCCTGCGTAAAAATATTACAGGTCAGAGTAATTGTTGTCGGATGAATTAACATGTACTGATAAAATACATAGAAACGATAGCATCTGGTATTTTTTGCCGGACGCTGGTGCCGGATAATGCATAGTGCTACTTTTGTTTTGACAAAAGAGTTGATTTGTTCTGTGTCTTGTAATGCCTGAGGTCTCCACATAACCTGGCCGGAATTTTTTGAACCAAATTTCTGGAACCGGGGTTTCTTGATAATCCGGCCGGAACTTTTGATAATCCGGAACTTTTGAACCGGAACCTCTTGATAATCCAATCGAAATTTTTGATAATCCGGAACCTTTTGAGCTGGAACCTCTGTATAACCCGGTCGAAACTTTTGATAATCCGGAACCTTTAAACCGGAACCTCTTGATAATCCAATCGGAATTTTTGATAATCCGGAATCTTTTAAGCTGGAACCTCTTGATAATCCGGCCGGAACTTTTTGCTAATCCGGAAGTATTTGATAATTCGGAACTTTTCTGTAGCCGAAGTCGGAACTCTTTGATGACTCGGACAGAACCTTTCGGCGATGCGGCTGGAACCCTTCGGCGATTCGGACTGAACTTTTCGTCGAGGCAATCGGAACTTTTTGATGATTCAGACAGAACCTTTCATCGAGGCGGTCGGAACTTTTCAATGATCCGGCCGGAAATTTCCGACGAACCGGCCGGAAATTTCCGACGAACCGGCGGAACGTTTCGATGAGCTTGACAGAACTTTTTCAGCGAGCCGGCTGGAACTCTCCGACAAACCGACCGGAACTTTTTCATTGAGTCGGACGAAGCTTCTCGATCCCTGAGATAGCGCCCTCCAAGAACTCAACACCACCGTGCGCAGGCCCCACGGTGGGCGCCAACTGTCGTGGATTTGTCACGGCAGATGTCCTTAGTGTCAGGACTTAGTCGCGAGGCCAACGCATCTATGTGGTAGCTTGAGAGGGGTCGAGTGGGACGAGAGACGTAGGGCGGATCAATACGCAAGACAAGGATTTAGACAGCTTCGGGCCCCGGGAAACATCATCCGGTAACAACCCTACATGCTGTTTGACGCTAGGTCTCATTATCATCACGAGGGAGTCGCCGTAAACCGGCTCTCCTCTTTGTGTCTAGCCCTAAGATTGTTTCTTCTTGCTTGTAGCTTGTCCTCTTTTGGGAGCCCTGCCCCTCCTTATATATGTTGAAGGGGTGGGTTACATGTGGAGTCCTATTAGGATTAGGACTAGTCTATCTCTAATATAAACCGAATACAAGTCCTGGTTTTAACTCCTTGTAAGGTAAATATTCGTCATGCCTTTCCCCTTAAACCGACCCACCATAGTATGAACCGGCCTTCATGAACCGCCCGTTGGGCCACTGGGTCTTGTTGCTCCTCTGACCCGCCTGCCGGATTACCAATGAATCATAAACCGCCAGGTCCAAACGGGTCACCAGTGAATCGTCAAGTCTCAGCCGGGTCTCAAGTAAACCGCCAAGTCCGGTCGGGTTATACTTCCGGCCGGTTTACGCCGCGGGGTATATCCCCGATAGGTCCCGAGGGAGGTGACCCAGCATCATCTAAGAGTATGTCCCAACATCCGTCCCGTGAAGCAACGAGTAAGACGACAGTCCACTAAGAAGCAGGCCTTTATCGTCCAGGAGACACGCAAGCTAGAAGCGGCAGGTGCCATCCGAGAGGTCCGATACCCCGAATGGCTGGCAAACCCTGTCATGGTGCCGAAAAAAGGCGGGAAGGAACGGATGTGCGTCGACTTCACCAATCTTAACAAAGCCTACCCTCAAGACCCGTTCCCACTCCCGCGCATCGACCAGATTGTTGACTCCACCGCCGAGTGTGACCTACTGTGCTTCCTGGATGCATTCTCAGGGTATCATCAAATCAAGATGGCGGTGGAAGATGTGGAGAAGACGGCCTTCCTGACACCATGTGGGGTGTACTGCTACACCTGCATGCCCTTCGGGCTGCACAACATGGGCGCGACCTTTCAGTGGTTGATGCACATCGCTCTGGGGCGGCAGCTCGGGAGGAACGTAGAGGCTTACGTCGATGACATAGTGGTCAAGTCTCATGAGGCAATGACATTGATTCAAGACTTGGAGGAGACCTTCGAGAGCCTGCGCCAAGTGAACTTGAGGCTCAACCCGGAGAAGTGCGTGTTCGGTGTCCCCTCCAGCAAGCTGCTGGGATTCCTCGTATCCCACCGGAGGATCGAGGCGAACCCGGAGAAGGTCAAGGCTATCGAGGACATGAGCCCGCCGCAGACCCTCAAAGAGATACAGAAGCTAGCAGGGTGGGTGACCGTGTTAGGGCGTTTCATCTCCAAACTGGGGGAGCACGCCTTACCATTCTTCAAGCTCATGAAGAGGAAGGGCCCGTTCGAGTGGAACCCGGAGGCCGACCGGGCCTTCCAAGACCTCAAGAAATACCTTAGTAGCCCCCCAGTGATGGTGGCACCACGGCCCCTCGAGCCCCTGGTACTCTACCTTGTTGCCACCCCGTACTCCGCCAGCGCGGCGTTGGTGGCGGTTCGGGAGGAGCGCCAAGCCAAGGGCGCGCCGCGCCAGGCCAAGGCTGAAGTAGCGCAGGGTCAGGAAGGCGCAGCAAAGGCATCAGCGGTGGAAGGCCAAGCTCAGCAGGGCGGCATCACAGAAGCTCCTAAGGACAGTCGGGTCTTAGGGACCCTCCCACCTTAGGATATGCCCCGAACTCCGCAGGACTTGAGCCTCGACGGCGTGCCAGCCCTCGTCGAACACCCGGTGTACTTTGTCAGCACCGTACTACGGGACGCGAGAGCGCGCTACCCCATGCCCCAGAAACTCCTGCTCGCACTCCTGGTGGCCTCACGCAAGCTGCGACACTACTTCCAGGGCCACCCCATCAAGGTCGTCTCAGCCTACCCACTGGAAAGGATACTTAGTAGCCCTAACTCAGCCGGAAGGGTCGCAGAGTGGAACATCGAGTTGCAAGCGTTCCAGTTGGAGTTCAGCACTACTAGGGTCATCAAGGGGGGCGCACTCACTGACTTTGTGGCAGAATGGACGAATGTCCCGACACTTGAGGAAGGAGAAGACCGGTCCACCTCCCCAGGAAGTGAGGCTCTAGAAGGTTGGGTCATTTATTTTGATGGCGCCTTCGCACACCAGGGCGCGGGGGCTGGGGTAGTACTCATCTCGCCCATCCAGGACAAGCTCTACTACGCCGTGCAACTCTGCTTTCAGCACAGCGAGAAGGTCTCCAACAACATCACAGAATACAAAGGCCTCATAGCTGGCCTGAAGGCTGCAGCGGCCCTAGGGGTGAAGCGCCTCACCATCAGAGGCAACTCACAACTCCTCGTCAACTTCTCCAACAAGGTGTATGAGCCGAAGGACGAGCATATGGAGACCTACCTCGCAGAGGTGCTCAAGATGGAGAAACAGTTCTCGGGCCTGGAGCTGCAGCACATGCCCCGGGGCACCAACAAGGAAGCCGACGACATCGGAAGGAGAGCATCCAAGCGGCAACCGCAGGAGCCAGGCGTCTTTGAGGAGTGGCTCTTCAAGCCATCAGCCGCGCCACCTCTTGCAAGCACGACTCAGCCTCGGGAAGAGCTCCCCCAGCCTCCGGCCACGGGAGCCCCGACCTGTGGACCGACCTCCGGAGCTTGGCTGCTCTTGGCGCTCGAGCCCCAGGAGGAATGCTGGACCAAGGAATTCAAGGAGTACTTAACACACGGGATGTTGCCGGAGAAGGAAGAGGAGGCAGAGCGCGTGGCCCGACAAGCCATGGCGTACTGTATCCAAGACGGCGAGTTATATAGGAAATGACCGAGCAATGTCACACTGCACCGCATATCCAGCGACCAAGGAAGGGAGTTGTTGATTGACATACACGGCGGGGACTGCGGACACCACTCGTCGTCACGGACCCTCGTCGGCAAGGTGTTCCGCAATGGATTCTACTGGCCTACAGCACTGAACGACACAGCTGAGCTGGTGAAGTCTTGCAAAGCTTGCTAGTTCCACGCCAAGCAAATCCATCAGCCTGCTTAGGGCCTTCAAACTATCCCACTCACATGGCCTTTCGCGGTCTGGGGGTTGGATATCCTAAGCCCGTTCCCTCGGGCGCCAGGGGGCTACCATTACCTCTACGTCGCCATCGACAAGTTCACCAAGTGGGCGGAAGTAGAAGCCGTCCGCATCATCCCAGCCGGCTCTGCTGTCAAGTTCATCAAGGGCCTCATGAGCCGCTTCGGGGTCCCCAACCGCATCATCACAGATAACGGTTCGCAGTTTACTAGCAACCTCTTCAAAACCTACTATGCTAACCTTGGAACGCAGATCTGCTATGCTTCGGTGGCCCACCCCAGGACCAATGGTTAGGCCGAACGTGCTAACGCGGAGGTCCTGAGGGGCCTCAAGACCAGGACCTTTAAGAAGAAGCTAGAGGCCTGCGGCAGGGGCTGGCACGACGAGCTCCAGTCCGTACTGTGGTCCATCTGGACCACCGCCACTAAGCCAACGGGAGAGACTCCATTCTTCCTCGTCTACGGAGCTGAAGCGGTCCTCCCTCACGAGTTCAAGTATCGCTCTGCCCGGGTCCTGGCATTTGACGAAAAGCAGCAAGACGCCACGCGGGGGATGGACCTCGTGTTGGGGGAGGAACGTCGTCACGAAGCTGCGCTATGGGCGGCGAGGTACCAGCAAGCACTGCGGTGATACCACTGCCGCAACATCTGCTCCAGGACACTCGAGACGAGTGACCTAGTCCTAAGGCGGGTCCTCTCCAGGGAAGGGCTACATAAGCTTTCACCAATGTGGGAGGGCCCGTTCAAGGTCGTCCACATCTCCAGGCCTAGCGCCGTGCGCTTGGAGACACAAGACGGAGTACCAGTCCAAAACGCCTGGAACATCCAGCACCTCCGGAAGTTTTACCCATGAAGCAAGGCCCAGAGCCTATGAAGCAAGGCCCAGAGCCTGTGAAGTAAGGCCCAAAGCCTGTGAAGAAGGCCCGGTGCCTGTGAAGAATCGCCGCCCATGACACTCTCACGTAATAATGAGTTGGGGCTGTACACGCCCCGGAGTCTCAAGAGTGCTGGCCTCAGCCCCTGGGGCTCCCGCCCATGCCTAGTGGCAGCACTTAGCTCCGCGCCGGTGAGAAGACTTGAAGACTAGATTATGTGTCGGACGTGGCTTTTCATTTGCTTTCCGCATTTGGCTCCCTTTTCCTTAATCGAAATTTGCTTTTGGCATTCCTTGCTGATTTGACCCCCTCACCTCTCGCTGCATTTTTCCGGCTCGGGTTAGCTCGTGTTCTCTCTCTCGCATGCCTCGCGAGGGGGCTGGGCAGACGCCCTCGCGAGCATTTTTCTCCCTTCTCTGCCTTCTCGCGAGCCACCCTCGTTCGAGCCTAAAAGTTGGCGTGCCTCTCCTAGTCCGTGCCCCTTGGGTACCGCGATACAAGGCGCCATGTCAGGGCCCGGGCGAACGGCAAATCTTTTAACGCACTTCCTAACAAGCTTTTGCAGTTCCTGAGCAAATGCAAGCCACCGAGGCAAGATGGACACGAGGAAATGAGCGCCTCGTGAGGAAGAGGGCGTTTCGGATATACCAGGTTAAGTTATCTTTGCACGAAATAACGACACAACACGCACGGTGCCACAACCGAGGAACCATAGTTCGATGCACGCCCCCCTGGGCCCCAAACCGTTTACATTCTTGATGCAGGAAAAAGAGTAAAACAAAAGCAGCGTTGCAGCAATCTGCGGAGGCGGACCCCTAGTGGCACCCCGAGCTTAGCCGGATCCTTCTTCGCGCTTCACGGAGGCGCGGCGACGAGATGACCCACTGCCGCCTTCAATGCGGGTGCGGCGGCTGGCCGTAGTCACCACTGCTGGAGCTATCGCCGGAGGAGGAGCCGCCGTAGCTGGACAAGGCACGGCCGCCCCCGAGGGCGGGCTCGCCCTCATCCTCGTCGCGACCGTCCCCAAGACCAAGCACCTCCTCGCCATCGTTCGCCTCGAGGCAGCACCCGGCGCGGCGACCATCTTCCCCAAACACCCTCACATAGAGGGTTGATTCGCCATCGTACTTGAAGTGGAGGGCGCACCGCTGGCCCAAGCCGCGTGCGCGGGCGAACGTCTGCCAACCGCGGGCCGAGGCTATGTTGCCCACGGCAGAAGTCGCGACTTCAACCCAAGAGGCCTTGCTGCAGCAACCATCCGCCTGCAGTCAGAGTCCGCCTGGACCAGAGGCCGGCAGCTCGTCAGCGAAGAAGCGCGGAAGTTGGAGCCAGTTGCCGGCCGAATTCTCTGACCAGACGACAAACTCCGGCGACACTTCCACCGTGTGGAAGCACGGACGGGGAGCCACGCCACCAAAGCACGCCTCCCCTCGTCAACTGGATCGCCACGGCTGGAACGCCCCCCTCCGCGTGTTGCGCCGCTCCGACAGTGGGCCGCAACAGGGGACGCGACGTGCTTGCGCGGATGGCCACATCCGCGCTTGGGCGCCGGCGAGCCGGGTCCCTCGCGAGGGCCTTTCCCTTCTCGGCGGCGGAGAACTTCCTTCGTGGCGCCATTGGTGGCACAGCAAGCAATGGAGCGAGGAAGAAGAAGCAAGCGAGCAAGGAAGAGATGGGCAACGGGGGCTCAGCCCCCCTCCCCATTTATAGTAAGAGAAGGCCAACCGGCACCTCTCACGATCGGATGTAATGATGGTTTTGCTTGCATGTCGTAGGGACTCATCAAGTCGTGCAGCTGCCGAGGCAGCGTGGGGAAGCGGAGACGCCCACGTCCAATCAACCGCCACGAGTCAACCGAGGCCGCAGGCTTTTATGGGCCCGCGGTGCTCCGTACTTGACCCTTGGCTTTGCCGCGAAGCCAAGCCCGAGCACACCTTGGGCCCGGGGGCTACTGTCGGCGTTCTGGGAACAGGGGTCCCCAGACTTTCCTGCCTGCGGCCCGCGGCGTGGCTAAGCCAGCAGGCAGTACGGCCCATCTTCATCAACAAGGCATCCAAGACCCTCGCAAGGGGCCAAGCCTCGCGAGGGGGATGACACAAGACCTCCTCTGGAGTGGCCCAGTCGGGCAGGCTCACGACGAGCGGAGATATCAAGGCAAGGCAAACCTCACGAGGCCCTCGTGACGTGAGCCATGACGATCGACACCAGGCGGGCGCCAGCGCGCGCAGCGTCCTTGTTTCCTCTTTGGTGCTAAGGAGGCCTGCGCGGGCGAGGAGTACCGAGGCATCAGGCAAAAGGTTGCCATATCGGTGCAACAAGACCAAGACCAGAAGGACGGCAAGACGGAGGTCATCGTGGAGCCCAAGACGGCGTCACCACCAGAGCCTTTGGCAGGCGAAGACCACTTTTGTCAGGATGGCTTGTACTAGCTGTCTCCCTTCAAATTAGCCCGCCATTGTTTGCTTCCTTCCCGCTCAATATTTGGGAAGAGGACCAGGGCCTCTATAAATAGAGTTAGCCACCACCATAGAGAAGGGGACGAAAAGAGACGACAGACAAAGAGAGCGAGAGAGAGAGAGAGAGTCTGAAGGTCATCCAGAACCACAAGTTAGCCAGACACAAGAACACCTCAACCTCAGGAGGCTGTTCTTCCCACTGTATTGTTCATCATCAGCCCAAGAGGCAATACACCACCACCACACTGGAGTAGGGTATTACACCACAACGGTGGCCCGAACCAGTATAAATCTTGTGTCTTTCTGTGTTGCGAGTTCGTCGAGTTCGTCCGTGAGATCTTAGCGAGCTAGGGTGTAGATCGGTGGGAGGAAAAGACTTCGCGCGCACCCCAGTGTTCGAACCTTAAGGGTTTGCCGGAACCCCACATCCGACAGTACTGATTTATCTACCAACTCAAGTTGCAATAATAACTAGGGTTTGGGCGAACCTAGAAAATCAACCTAAGTCACATGGTAGCCTAGGTTTGGCAAAATCAACCTAGAAAATCACTTGACATACGTGCGTGATCTGGATGCGCCTACCTGAAAACGGGATCTAAACGCCAAAATCGCATGACAAAATCATCGCAAAATCACACGGAATCTCACGGGCGCGCTACACTGCATCTCCAAAAACAACCGCAACATCCCGACGCCTCTCAATGTCACTGCGGGAATCGTCGCTTCCCCGTCGACGAGCACTAGGAAGGAGCAAAAACCGCTACAGCTGCAGGGAAACCGATGAGGGGGGTGAGCTGCTAGGGCGGCTGGCGACTGTACCTGAGCCAGCGACGAGTAGCGGATGCGTCCCCGCTACGCCTCTGCCTTCCTGCGCAAGCTTCAGCGGAGGTTGCAATGGCGAGCCCAGGTGAATCGCGCGCGGAGGGGAAAATGGGGAGCCAGATGCGGGAGAGAAGGAAGAAATGGAGACGTGGGAGAGTAGAGGGGACTGGCACGAAATTCAAAACGGCGCACCCCCCCCCCCCACACACACACACCACCACTACTCTGTCTCTGTTCATCATTGACCGCTACAGTGTCTATGATAAAAGGGGTCCACCAGAAAAATTACGCACCGCGCAACGCGACTTAGAGCAAGTACAATAGAGCTGAGTCAGCTGGCTATAAGAAATAAACTAGTATATTTTTGCTTAGTTGAAGGAAAGAGAAGAAGAGAAAGAAGGGAAGCGGGCTCTTGGTGAAGAGCCAGCTCTAGCACGTGCTCCTAGGCACTTTGTGAGAGTGAAAGGGAAAGGTGAGCCATATAATAAAAAAGTAGTACACTCTTCTAATCAACTATTGTACATATTGACTATAAGATGGGCTATAGATGACATGGCAATGGCTTATAGCCAGCAGTTGGCTATACTATTAACCATGCTCTTACCGGACCAGGTGCGCCGGCCTCACGCGCGTGGGGGAAGGGGGGCTGGGGACCGACCAGGTAACACTTGGCGGTCCGTGGCCGGCCGTTTGAGTCGACTAGCGGGCGCATTTCAGATGGCTGGGTTGTTGTCCGGTGGCCTTGCAGGTAGACAAACTAATAAGCGAACACAAGGGGTGCATTTTGTGTGGAGTTTGAACTGGTGTGAGCTTTATTTGTAAAGCTGAATGTTTGAATACGTGTGCATTGCTCTGCCGTGAGCGTCATGCGGACAACCGCTCAGTTACGTGGCACCGATCTACTACTACGTTTCTCTGGCTCACTGGTTACTAAGCGGAATGTTCCAAAGCGCATGCGCGACGAGACAGATCGAGATCGAATTAGGGCAAGATCGATACAAAGCGTTAGCTCAAAAAGCTCATCTCCTCCGCAGCCCAGGCCAGCCCAGAACCATCCGGCCTACACACAGTGTGACACGAGGAGGCAGACACGGAGGCGACGAGGCTCTCGCTCGTCTCGTCTCGTCTCGGGAGGAGTCACGCCCGCGGCACCTCCCCAAAAGCGAAACCATATCCGTGTTCCATGTGGCCGCGCCTAATCGCCGTCTGCCACGTGCCATATCCCGGATACCCTCTCCAAAACCTCTCCCTCCACAACGCCTCCTCCTCCGCTCTTCCCTAGGCAGCTAGCCTCTCCGCCTCCCTCCCTTCCGGCCAGCCAGCCAGCTCGCAATTCCCGCAACTCGCGCCGCCGCGAGGGCAATGGAGTCCACCGGCGCCGCCATCTCGGCGCCGTTCGGCTGCCGCGCGTTGCGCTGGGCCGGGCAGCGGCCTCTCCGGGCGGCCGATGCCAGGAGAAGGCGTGTGGGTTCGGGCCCCGGGCCGGAGCAGTGGAGGAGCTTGAAGGCGAGCTGCGTGGCCACGGAGAAGCCCGACGAGAAGGCGGCGCCGGGGCTGGAGTTCGCCGACGACGAGGACTACGTCAAGGGCGGCGGCGGCGAGCTGCTCTACGTGCAAATGCAGGCCACCAAGGCCATGGAAAGCCAGTCCAAGATCGCCTCCAAGGTTCTCTCTCTATCCTTTTCTGTACTGCTACGGCTACTGCCACTAGTATCTTGTTCTTTGTTTTATTCCCTTATTTAATTGCTGATTTCTATGCATGCTTTGTTGATCTTGAATATACTACTCCACTACTTAAGTGATTCTTACCCACAATTAGCGTTGTGTGAACTTCCAGCGTTATGGCCTATAAAACTAAAATCCCTAACATTAGTCTGTTTCTTTCTTGTGATGTAGTAACATTAGACTGTTTGAAAGATAAAGTATTCCCATAAACACCACAGTAGCAAAAATTAGTCAGGGTACTATTGCAGCGTCTCATCTACATACTATACTACTCCCTCCATATCAAAATATAAACTGGTTTTTGACACTATCATAGTGTCCAAAGGCAGAAAATACACAGGAGCTCCTGGGTGCTTCACACCTCTATACGAATATTAAACGTAAAAATTACCAAAAGAATTAAAAAATCAGAAATTTGGGGATATATTAATCCTGGGTTCTCAATCTACTCCTATGTGAATTTTTGTGAAAAAATACCAACAAATGTGTCTGTGCCGAAGAAAATACTGTCCGAACAAAAATCCATCCAAACAGTTTTTTCTGTACATAGGGAATTTTTGTCTTTTTTGCCATGAATAAGTTTCTTGGAATTTTTTCACGAAATTTCACACGGGAGTAGATCAGGAACCCAGGTTTGATATCCCAAAATCTCAGATTTTTTTTCAAATTTTTCGGTATTTTTTTGAATTTAATGTTCGTGTAGGGGTGTAGAGCAACTGGGTGCTACAAATCCGCTTCCATCCAAAGGCGTCTTATATTTGGATATAGAGGGAGTAGAACGCAAGTGGCATTCAAATGCACGTCATGCTAGTACTACCACGGCGTTGCTCATTTTTGACAAATCAAAGCAGGAATAGTCTTGGGTCGCCCATGCTTGTCATTCCTGCCTTCCTGGCAGGAGAAGAGTACACAATGTATTTGGTCTTGCGTTAATTAATTGCTCCTTAGGGAAATGTCTTTGGTTGTGCGTTCAATTACACCTTAGGAAAATGATAACATGTATACAATCCGTGATGTTGAATTTGTTGATTCGGATGTCCATTCTATTATCCCAGTGTCATGCCTTTGGCTTGCTTTCTTTGGAAACGCCCTTTCACTAAGTATATCATTCAATAATTCCTACGTAGCAAGGCGCCGGATCTTAGTGGGTTACGAACGTCCTAATTTTACCTTCATGTTGGTTTGACTTTGTTGCATGTGCTTAATAGTTATTACTAGGAAACAAGCTCCCAGTCTGGTTCTAACGAATTTTAATTGAACTGTTTGCACAGACAGCAAATAACTAGACCGGGCATTAAGAATGTTTCAATCCTTCTTTTATTGATACTCTGTATAGTTCTTTTTCTTCAAGGTTAATAATTAAGTTTCGAAGTTCATCGTCATTGTGTTAACAATTTTTTGTCTGGTAGCATCCTTCAAGTAGTTGATTATGTCTTCTGAATCTTTCTTTGCAGCTGTTGCCTATAGCTGATGAAACTTCAGTGCTTGATTTGGTTATCATTGGCTGTGGTCCAGCCGGCCTATCTCTGGCTGCAGAATCAGCAAATAAAGGACTCACTGTTGGTCTCATTGGCCCTGATCTTCCATTCACAAACAATTACGGTGTATGGGAGGACGAATTCAAAGGTAGCCATTATTCACCACTGTGAAATGTAGCAGCATGCTTGGATAACACCTTTACCAGCATTATCTTAAAAAGTAATACGTTTTTATCTTTTTATTTCCCAGATCTCGGCCTGGAGAGCTGTATTGAGCATGTATGGAAGGATACTGTCGTGTACCTAGACCGTAACAAGCCGATAATGATTGGCCGAGCATATGGCCGGGTGGACCGAGACTTGCTGCACGAGGAGTTGCTGAGAAGGTAGACATTCTATTGTAACGATCTTGGAATTCAGTTGCATCAGGCAGCATGATATATATGACTGTTCCTAGTAACAATAATTAAATAATTGGCAGATGCAACGATGCTGGTGTTACATACCTCAACTCAAAGGTTGAACAGATAATAGAATCTCCAGATGGACATCGAGTAGTATATTGTGAAAGGGACCGCAAGATACTTTGCAGGCTTGCCATTGTTGCATCTGGAGCAGCATCTGGTAAGCTTCTAGAGTATGAGGTTGGAGGACCACGTGTTTGTGTGCAGACTGCATATGGTGTAGAAGTCGAGGTACACAGCAACCCTGCACAAAGTGCTCCTTCTGATTCGTGGTTTATTTCATGATTTGCATATGTCACTTCATTCATGTCACTCGAGCTGAGAAATTCATACGTGGTTTGTGCCCCAGTTCAATTTTTCAGAATGATGTCAAAATTTCAGGTTGAAAGATATCCGTACGACCCCAGCTTAATGGTTTTCATGGACTACAGAGATTGTTTCAAAGAGAAGTTCTCACACCCTGAGGAAGCCAATCCAACATTTCTCTATGCCATGGCCATGTCATCCACACGAGTTTTCTTTGAGGTCTACATGAATTTTTTTAGCAGTGTGCTTCTGCAATGGACACGTTTCCATAACGATGGGTCACTGACCAAGATAATTTATCACAGGAAACATGCTTAGCTTCAAAAGATGCAATGCCTTTTGATCTCCTTAAGAAGAGGTTGATGTCTCGGTTGGATGCGATGGGAGTTCGTATCGTAAAAGTATACGAGGAGGTAACGAGTTTGGAGTTGATATCCATACTGATTTATCTTGCACAGGTGTGCTGAATTTCTGTTGAGTCTTGATTTCAGGAGTGGTCTTATATTCCTGTTGGAGGATCCTTACCTAACACAGACCAGAAGAATCTTGCATTTGGTGCTGCAGCGAGTATGGTCCATCCTGCAACTGGTACATACAAATCCTCAACTTGAACTCGTCATTCTTTATTATTTGACATGCATATTGACAATATTGTAGAAAATTCATAGGATATTCAGTGGTCAGATCTTTGTCTGAAGCTCCAAGATATGCTTCTGTGATATCTGATATCTTACGAAATCGTGTCTATTCTGGACAATATTTGCCTGGAAGTTCTGAAATGTCCAGTCCATCAATGCTTGGTACAGATTTCTTCCCTTGTTCACTAAATTCAACAGATAGAATAAAATCACTTAAAGATGTTTTGCAGAATAGGAGAAATGAGCACAAGTGTCTGCTGCTAACCACTGTCTGATATTTCAGCATGGGGAACACTATGGCCTCAAGAACGGAAACGTCAGCGCTCATTCTTCCTCTTTGGATTGGCCTTGATAATTCAACTGGATAACAAAGGCATCCAAACATTCTTTGAAACCTTTTTCCGGTTACCCAAATGGTAATTACACCCGCTCGATGCATTTATTGCTTGTTTTCAGGTCCCGGACTAAGTATTTCCTTTTTTCGCGAGTACGCAAGGATGTGTATCTTCCCATTGATAGAAAAAAGTTTGAACAAGTAAATATTTCCTTGCGCGTGACTTTTGATGGATCGATCTCTTGAACAGGATGTGGCAAGGATTCCTTGGTTCGACGCTTTCGTCGGTGGATCTCATGCTGTTTGCACTCTACATGTTTGCAATTGCGCCAAACACTCTGCGAATGAACCTCGTCAGACACCTCCTCTCGGACCCGACTGGTTCGGCAATGATCAGGACCTACCTGACCTTGTAAAACCATTCATTTGACTAGCCTGCGAGAAATCTAGAAAGTGTACAGTTTTGTAGTTGTACATAACATAGTTAGAGATGTTGGAGGATGTCACCTGCCGTGCCATGTGTTGCCTCTGCCTATGCCTAGTAGTGGAGTAAAGCGTGGATCTTTGTATAGTTGAAGTGGCCATGGTTTAATTTTAGGTTTGGTCTGGGTCAAGCTTCTCCGGGAGCCAAAAGAGGGAGCGTGCAAGAATAGCCAAGAGTGGTGGTCTAATCTGGTACCCCCTCCCTCCCTAGGTCATTTAACGGCGGCATGCACGGGGAGGATCTTTGTAGGCAAGGAAGGAAGGGAGCAGGAGGAAGAGGAGAAGGGACGCTTCCGTCGTTCCCTCAACCTCTCTGCCTCTCCTTTCTCTTTCTCTTGTTGCAACATTTGACATCCATCCAAGTGATCGGAGCATCGCCGGCATCCATTCCCGGTGGAACCGATGATGCAGGGAAGCCCCCTGAGCCCCGATGAGCACCGGCTGACCTCGCCGCCGAGCCTGCACCAGCCGGCGTCGACCATCGTGGTTGCCATCGACCGGGACCGCAACAGCCAACTGGCCATGAAATGGGTGGTGGACCACCTCCTCTCCGGCGCCTCCCATATCATTCTCCTCCACGTGGCGGCCCACCCTCCTGCAGCCAACCGTACGTCGTAACTTTCTTCCGCCACATGATTCTTGATGATTTCTCCCATAAAGCTAGTGCAACAACGTAGCGATGGTGTGTTGCGCAGATGGATTTGCCATGGCTGAGACGACGCAGGACGCGCTGGAGGCTGAAATGATGGAGATCTTTGTCCCCTTCAGAGGATTCTGCTCTAGGAATGGGGTAAGCCATGCACGCATGCATGCATCACTCACTCACTCATCAAGCACGTAGCGAGGGCGTAGCATGCATATATAGGAGTAGGTTGCTGAAGGAGCGTACTGCCTGCAGGTGCAAGAATCGGAGGTGATACTGGAAGAGGCAGACGTCCCCAAGGCCATCATAGACTACATCACCGCCAACAAGATCCAGAGCATCGCGCTGGGCGCGTCCAACAGGAACGCATTCACCAAGAAGTGGAAGAACCCCGACGTGCCCTCCAGCCTCATGAAGGGCGCGCCCGACTACTGCAACATCTACGTGGTCGCCAAGGGCAAGCCCGTCAACGTCAGGCTCGCCAAGTGCGGCGTGCCGGCCGACGACAGCGACTTCCTCCTCGCCACCTACTCCAGGAGGAGCTCCAGGAGCCAGCTGCCGCCGGTCTTGCCCGACTTTTTGTCCTCCAGCAGGCGCTCCATCGACAGGCCCGAGCTCACCACGCGCCCGCCGTTCCGCGAGCGCCCCCTGCAGGCGTCCGCGACCAAGCAGCCCCTCCTTCTGTCGGGAAGGATCGACAGCACCACGCTGCGCTCCAACTCCCACGACCCATCCAGCCTCGACCCCGACTTCGCACAGGCCGAGCATTTCTCCTCCATGGACTTTGGCGAGAACATGGACGCGCTCCCCCTCAGCCCCCGGGAGTCCGGCTCGCCCCTCTCCGCCGTGAGTTCCTCCTACCTTCCTGCTTGCTTGCTTGCTTGCTGTTTCCTTCCTTCCCATCCATCGATGCATGGGTTTAGCTTAGTTGGTACGTGTGCAAGGCCCAGCGCGAGGTGGAGGTGGAGATGAGGCGGCTCAAGCTGGAGCTGAAGCAGACCATGGACATGTACAACGCAGCATGCAAGGAGGCCATCAACGCCAAGCAGAGGGCCAAGGAGATGCACCTGCTCAAGATGGAGGAGGCGCGGCGCCTGGAGGAGGCCCGTCAGTCGGAGGAGGCCGCATTGGCGCTGGCCGAGATGGAGAAGGTCAAGTGCCGGGCCGCCATGGAGGCTGCCGAGGCCGCGCAGCGTCTCGCCGACCTCGAGGCACAGCGTCGCCGCAACGCCGAGGTGCGCGCGCGCCGGGAGGCCGACGAGAAGGTGCGCGCCCTCGACGCCATCGCCAACCACGACTTCCGCTACCGCAAGTACAGCATCGACGAGATCGAGATCGCCACCGAGGGCTTCTCCGACAGTCTCAAGATCGGGGAAGGCGGCTACGGCCCCGTCTACAGCGCCAGCCTCGATCACACTCCGGTCGCCGTCAAGGTGCTCCGCCCGGACGCCCAGCAGGGCCGGAAGCAGTTCCAGCAGGAGGTGGAGGTGCTCAGCTGCATCCGCCACCCCAACATGGTCTTGCTCCTCGGTGCCTGCCCGGAGTACGGCTGCCTCGTCTACGAGTACATGGAGAACGGCAGCCTCGAGGACCGCCTGTACCGCCGCGGCGGCACGCCGACGCTCCCGTGGAGCCAGCGCTTCAGGATCTCGGCTGAGATCGCGACGGCTCTGCTGTTCCTTCACCAGACCAAGCCGGAGCCGCTGGTGCACCGAGACCTCAAGCCGGCCAACATCCTGCTGGACCGCAACTACGTGAGCAAGATCAGCGACGTCGGGCTGGCGCGCCTCGTGCCACCGGCGGTGGCGGACAGCGTCACGCAGTACCGGCTGACTGCCACGGCGGGCACCTTCTGCTACATTGACCCGGAGTACCAGCAAACGGGCAAGCTGGGCGTCAAGTCGGACATCTATTCTCTGGGCGTGCTGCTGCTGCAGGTGATCACCGCGCGGCCGCCCATGGGGCTGACGCATCACGTCGAGAAGGCCATCGAGTCCGGAACCTTCGCACAGATGCTGGACATCACCGTCAAGGACTGGCCCGTCGAGGACGCGCTGGGGTTCGCCAAGCTCTCGCTCAAGTGCACGGAGATGCGGCGGCGGGACCGACCGGACCTCGGCACCGTCATACTGCCGGAGCTCAACCGGCTCAGAAACCTCGGCATCGCCTACGACCAGGCGCGGGCCACCGTCCCTGCTGGCGACAGCAGCTCGCACGGGCAGGAAAGGGTTAGCTCACCGACGGCTGACGCGGGGTTGTGGAGAACGGCGGAAAGCTAGCATTGGCGCACACACACACACAGGGTTGTCTGTATATTAGCTCCGTTTCAGATAGAGAGTGAGCTTAAGTAATTACAAGAGGAGAGGGGCATTATGAATGCCCACGTTCTTTTTGAGGTTAAAAATACTTTACCTTGGTGTATGTAGTTTCTAGCATGCTTAACATTGACATGTTTG